>NC_037348.1:37917210-38518210 GCF_002263795.3 Bos taurus | reverse complement strand
TAAGACTCAAATGTCTTCCATGAGTATATATCCCTCTGTGTGTATATCTACATGCATATGTTTACAAAAAAGGAAAAGGATTTCATTCCATATCTGTGTTTAGGCAGTAAGGAACAGTGACAACATATGTGGGATGATGAGATCCCGCTAAACTGAGTTACTGAGACAAAGGGAGACCTTGGATCTAGAAGAAAGTGTGAAAAGAAAATATTCACAGAACTCTTATGTGAGTACTGGAATATCCTTACTCTGTAGATAAAGGGAAGATTTACGTGACTTTGACACTAGAATCACAATAGCTATCTCTAAAGGAGTAGTTAAAAACATGGTTATCATTGAATCAATTGAAGAGCTATTTCTAAATACATAATCGAGGCCTCAACTCAATTTTCATAGCTATTTGCAAGTAGAATCTAGGAATATATGAAAAAATATATAAATATGCCCTCTTATGATTTATTTACTCAGCAGAATTCAGTATTACCAATGAAAAGATGCTTAAAATCTCTAATAGAGAAATTGCAAATCAAACAATGACATATAAGTTCACACCTGTCAGAAGAGCTATTATCAAAAACAAATCTATCTACAAATAACAAATCTTGATAAGGATGTGAAGAAAAGGGTACTCTATTGTGGGAATGTGTCGGGGGAGGCCTTACAAATAGCTGTGAAAAGAAGAGAAGTGAAAAGCAAAGGAGAAAAGGAAAGATATAAACATCTGAATGCAGAGTTCCAAAGAATAGCAAGAAGAGATAAAAAAGCCTTCCTCGGTGATCAATGCAAAGAAATAGAGGAAAACAACAGAATGGGAAAGACTAGAGATCTCTTCAAGAAAATTAGAGATACCAAGGGAACACTTCATGCAAAGATGGGCTTGATAAAGGACAGAAATGGTATGGACCTAACAGAAGCAGAAGATATTAAGAAGAGGTGGCAAGAATACACAGAAGAACTGTACAAAAAAGATCTTCACGACCCAGATAATCACGATGGTGTGATCACTCATCTAGAGCCAGACATCCTGGAATGTGAAGTCAAATGGGCCCTAGAAGGCATCACTATGAACAAAGCTAGTGGAGGTGATGGAATTCCAGTTGAGTTATTTCAAATCCTGAAAGACGATGCTGTGAAAGTGCTGCACTCAATATGCCAGCAAATTTGGAAAACTTAGCAGGGGCCCACAGGACTGGAAAAGGTCAGTTTTCATTCCAATCCCAAAGAAAGGCAATGCCAAAGAATGCTCAAATTATCGCACAATTGCACTCATCTCACACGCTGGTAAAGAAATGCTCAAAATTCTCCAAGCCAGGCTTCAGCAATACATGAACCGTGAACTTCCAGATATTCAAGCTGGTTTTAGGAAAGGCAGAGGTACCAGAGATCAAATTGCCAACATCTGCTGGATCATGGAAAAAGCAAGAGAGTTCCAGAGAAACATCTATTTCTGCTTTATTGACTATGGCAAAGTCTTTGACTGTGTGGATCACAATAAACTGTGGAAAATTCTGAAAGAGATGGGAAGACCAGACCACCTAACCTGCCTCTTCAGAAACCTGTATGCAGGTCAGGAAGCAACAGTTAGAACAACAGACTGGTTCCAAATAGGAAAAGGAGTACGTCAAGGCTGTATATTGTCACCCTGCTTATTTAACTTCTATGCAGAGTACATCATGAGAAATGCTGGACTGGAAGAAGCACAAGCTGGAATCAAGATTGCTAGGAGAAATATCAATAACCTCAGATATGCAGATGACACCACCCTTATGGCAGAAAGTGAAGAGGAACTAAAAAGTCTCTTGATGAAAGTGAAAGAGGAGAGTGAAAAAGTTGGCTTAAAGCTCAACAGTCAGAAAACGAAGATCATGGCATCTGGCCCCATCACTTCGTTTGAAACAGATGGGGAAGCAGTGGAAACAGTATCAGACTTTATTTTTTTGGGCTCCAAAATCACTGCAGATGGTGAGTGCACCATGAAATTAAAAGACGCTTACTCCTTGGAAGGAAAGTTATGATCAACCTAGATAGCATATTCAAAAGCAGAGACATTACTTTGCCAACAAAGGTCCGTCTAGTCAAGTCTATGGTTTTTCCAGTAGTCATGTATGGCTGTGAGAGTTGGTCTATGAAGAAGGCTGAGCGCCGAAGAATTGATGCTTTTGTACTGTGGTGTTGGAGAAGACTCTTGAGAGTCCCTTGGACTGCAAGGAGATCCAACCAATCCATTCTGAAGGAGATCAGTCCTGTGTGTTCATTGGAAGGATGGATGCTGAGGCTGAAACTCCAATACTTTGGCCACCTCATTAAAGAATTGACTCATTGGAAAAGACTCTGATGCTGGGAGGGATTGGGGGCAGGAGGAGAAGGGGACAACAGATGATGAGATGGCTGGATGGCATCACCCACTCGATGGATGTGAGTTTGAGTGAACTCCAGGAGTTGGTGATGTACTGGGAGGCCTGGAGTGCTGCAGTTCATGGGGTCACAAAGAGTCGGACACGACTGAGCGACTGAACTGAACTGGACTGAAACTGGCACAGCCACTATAGAAAACAGTATAGAAGTTTCTCAGAAAACTTAAAATATAACTACCTTATGTTATAGCAACCCCACTCCTAGGCATACATCCAGACAAAATTATAATTCAAAAAGATACATGCACCCCTATATTCATAGTAGAAATATTCACAATGGCCCAGATATGAAGACAACCTGAATGTTTTCCAACAGAAAAATGGATAAAGGAGATTAGGTACATGGAATACTACTCAACAATCAAAAAGCACAGAATAATGACATTTGCAGCAAAAAGGGTGGAACTGGAGATTACATAATAAGTAAAAGTAAGTCAGAAAGAGAGACAAAAATACCATATAATATCTTATTTGTGGAATCTAAAATATGACATAAATGTCATATATGTATATGTGGTATCCTTAGTTCTTTGACCAGGAATTCAATCCATGGCCCCTACCGTGGAAGGGTCTTAAACACTGGACTGCAAGAGAAGTCCCTTCAAGCCTTTCTTTGGAGAGAGTAATGAATTTGATAAATAAAATGTGTAAAAACTAAAGAAACTCAAGGTATCTAAAAGTTTATTCCTTTAGAAAGATTTATATATATAGATATAAGAAAGATTAATCATAATTATATGATTATTATTATAATTATATAATTTAGAAAGATTGATATACATATATTAAGATATCTAAAAGTTTATCCTTTTAGAAAGATTAATTAATTTAATAAATTCAGCCAGACTCATCAAGCAAATCAAAATCTCAAATTAACATATCAGGAATAAAAACAAGGTAACACATCCTACATACACTTTAAACAAAAACAAGAGGTTAATATGAAAAAAATTATGCCAAATATATTTCACAATGTAGAGAAAATGGATATATTATTTGAAAAACAGAATCAGTAAAACAAGTACATGAAGAAATAGACTATCTAAATAGTACTAAGTCTGTAAAACACATTGTATCTTTAATTTATACCACACAATGATATCTCTCTCCCTGACTCTATTACTTCAATGCTGAATTTTCCCAAATATTTAAAGAAGTATCAATATCAATTTTAAATATATAATATATATATGCAAAATAAAAATTTTCTACAACATTTTATGAAGTCATCATAATCTTGTACCTAAACCTGACACGAGCAGTGCAAGAAAGGAAAATTAAAGATATTTCTATAAGAAATATCAGTTCAGTTGCTCAGTCATGTCCAACTCATTGTGACTCCATGGACTGTAGCACACCAGGCCTCCCTGTCCATCACCAACTCCTGGAGCTTTCTCAAACTCATGTCCATTGAGTCAGTGATGCCATCCAACCATCTCAACCTCTGTCGTCCCCTTCTCCTCCTGCCTTCAATCCTTCCCAGCATTAGGGTCTTTTCCAACGAGTCAACTCTTCACATCAGGTGGCCAAAGTATTGGAGTTTCAGCTTCAACATCAGTCCTTCCAATGAATATCCAGGACTGACTTCCTTTAGGATTGACTGGTTTGATCTTCGTGCAGTCCAAGGGACTCTCAAGAGTCTTCTACAACACCACAGTTCAAAAGCACTCAGCTTTCTTTATGATCCAACTCTCACATCCAAACATGACTCCTGGAAAAACCATAGCTTGGACTAGATGGACCTTTGTTGGCAAAGTAATATCTCTGCTTTTTAATATGCTGTCTAGGTTTGTCATAGCTTTTCTTCCAAGGAGCAACCATCTCTTAATTTCGTGGCTGCAATTCACCATCTGCAGTGATTTTGGAGCCCAAGAAAATAAAATCTGTGAGTTTCCATTGTTTCCCAATATATTTGCCATGAAGTGATGGGATGGGATGCCATGGTTTTAGTTTTCTGAATGTGGAGTTTTAAACCAACTTTTTCACTCTCCTGTTTCACTTTCATCAAGAGGCTCTTTAGGAATATAAAAGATCCTAAATAAGATATCAGCAAATTGAATCTAGTGATGTACAATAAAAGATGATATATATGTCATAGTGAGATTTATCTTAGGAAAGGAGATATATAACATTTAGAAATCAATCATAATTCAACATATTAATAGAAAAAAGGAGAAATGTCATATTTTCTGTGGAGTAGCAAAAGCATTCAAGATAATTAAAATTTGATTAGAAAAATGACAGTAACAAACTCCTCTCAGCAACCTTAGAAGAGTGAGGGACTTACTTGATTTAACAAAGATATCTAAAAGAGAGAAACATTTTTTACAAAGGAACTAGTACTGTGCTTAAGGGTGATATGTTGAAAGCTTCCCTCATTGGAGTCTGGAAGAATAAAAGATTATTAACTATTCTTTTTCTAGTCAACATTATCTTGGAAGCAAGTAAAACAAATGTTAAAAATTTGGAAGGAAGAAGGAAAACTGTACTCAAGGAGGTTATGATTCTTTTAGGCAGAAAATTTTAAAGCAACGTTATACATGCAGTTAGAATTAACAAGTAAGGATAGTAAGGCATTTTGATATAAGATAATCAATATAACTTTTGTATGTCAAAAACAATAAATTTGAAGTAAAATTAAGTAAATATTTTCTATAGTACAAGTTACATCAAATTTCTCAGAAAAAAATCTAATGGAAGATATGTAAGTTCTCTATCAATAAAATCATTGAGTATTGAAATTAAAAACTGAAGACCTAGATAAATGAAGATATTTGATGTTAATGGCTATAGCACTTTAAGATGTCAGTTCTCTCCAAATTGATCTGTATATTCAATGTAATACAGATAGACTATTCCATCAGGATTTACTCGTGAATATTGAGAAGGTGATTTACATTTATATAAAATTTAAAACACCAGAGAGGCACCAAGATAAACTTAAAAAAGTGACTTGAAGACTTATACTATAAAGTATCAAGACTTAATAATTCTCCACTAAATAATATGGTATAGTTATTGACTTATTAATAGACACAGAGAATACTGGCATAGTCTAAAATACGATTCTATATAAAGAGTGACTTTACTTAAGATAATAAGAGATGTCTAGATTCATAGTCAAATATGTTCATAACAACAAGCATTTCCGGGTCAATTGAATGCTTCATTTATAAAAGCATCTTGACTGTTATCTTATTTAAGGCACAAATGAACACTTGGTGAATTCTGAATCTACGTGTGTATGATAAGACAATAAAGATTCAATCTAAGTGTTAACACTTAAAAAGATTGTAATCTTGAGTTATGCAAATGCATTTCACACTAGTATATGACGACAATAATGAAATCAAGGAAATTGTAGACATTATTAGATTTGCAATTTGAGTTATCAAACACATTATTAGAGTATAAAAAGAAACAGAGCAACAGAAATTATTCGTATTACATATGCTTATAAAGAGCTTGTATCTAAAATGTATTTGAAAATATTTTCCTACAAAGCAGTAAGATAAAAGCAAATGTTTAATTTTAAAAATGAATCAACATCTCTAATAAGGATAACATGAAAGCCACATTAGTCAGCAAAGAAATATAAATTAAAAGCATATATAATATCACAATATCAAAATGGCTTTTTTTTTTTTTTTTACAAAACATGAAAACTTACAGTGTTAAATATTCATGAGAATGTGAAACAATTGAAATGTTTAAGTTTTTCTAGTGAGAATATAAACTGGTACAATGACTTTGAAAAGCTCTTTGTTACTATCACTAAGCTAAGCATGAACATGTCTCATGGTCAGCAATTTCACACTTTAAGTATATTCTCAACAGAAATTCATTCATGTTTACCAAAAGGTAAGTATTAAAGTGCTTGTAGTGGTACTATTCAAAAATGCCAAAAACTTAGGGAAAAATTAAAATCCACTGAGTTTAACAGATAAATTCATCGTGGTATAATCAATTAACAAAATAATAATGAACAATACAATTAATAAACCACAACTGCACACAAAATAGATGAATCTCATAAAATTAATTTTTGGTGAAATAATCCAGATACAAAGTAGAACATATTGTATAATTCAATTTATAAAAGTATCAAGTTAGGCAAAGCAATCTCAGATGAAAGAAGGACTGAGAGAAGATAAATTGTGTTCATTCTGATTTTAAGGGAAATGTAAGAGAAAACAATACGTAAGAGGCATGCTTCTTTATATAGATAATTTCCATACATTTCTATTTCCTTCTTAACTACTCCTTAAGCAATAAGAGGTTATCAGTCTGACTGAAGTATTGTAAAGATATTCTTTAAGCCATATTTCGCTAGTGAATTTGATGACAGAGAATTAAAATTTCCTTTATTATAGATGGCTTCTCTTACAGTTCCTGTGCCATGTGTTAAGGAGTACTAGGCAGGGTCTGACAGCTTAATTTCACAAACTGGTCAAGTGCCACCCTTGCTTCTTTATCAACTCTTGCATACAGTGGTAGATAAATAATGAAGACCATATTTATTAGCTGTGCCAAGTGAAACAGGATTTTGCTCAATAGACTATGTGCTCAGAGAGATATTAACTTTCTAACCTTACAATTTGCAGTATATACAATTTGTGATGAGCAGTTGAATTACAGATAATTTGGAGCTAGAGTCAACAAAATTTCTACCAGATAATAATATGGAATATGAGAGGAAACATAATCAATGATGCTAACAAAGTTGTTGAAATAAAACACTGGAAGGCTGATGTTGTCAATAACTGTGATGGAGAAGAAAATGAGTAGTTTGGAGAAAAAAAATAGGTGTTCCTTTTCCACATGTTAGGATTGGGATTTTAATTATCTAGCTAAGTGGAGATGAAAAGATATATGAGTCTGGAGTTCAGAAAAGAGGATTGAAACCTGGGGATTTCACCATCAACAAGTTAAGAAGATGAAAATTCAGGAAAGGAGATTGAAAAAACTGAATAGTAAAAATAGGGAAGAAAAAATAAGATATGGTATCCTCAAAATCACATGAAGAAAGATTATCAACGATTCAAGAATCATCAATTGTGTCTAATGTTTTGTGGAAACAATAAGGTTGCTGCTGCTGCTGCTGCTGCTGCTAAGTTGCTTCAGTCGTGTCCGACTCTGTGTGACCCCATAGATGACAGGCCACCAGGCTCCTCCGTTCCTGGGATTCTCCAGGCAAGAACACTGGAGTGGGTTGCCATTTCCTTCTCCAAGGCATGAAAGTGAAAAGTGAAAGTGAAGTCGCTCAGTCATGTCCAACACTCAGCAACCCCATGGACTGCAGCCTACCAGGTTCCTCCGTCCATGGGAGTCTCCAGGCAAGAGTATTGGAGTGGGGAACCATTGTGGAAACAATAAAGTTAGGACAGATAATCTGTCCTGAGAGCAAAATGGAGGCTATAGATCATCTTTTGAAGATAAGATTCAATGGCCTGACAAATGCAAATACCTGTTTAGAGTGGAGTTTTAGAGAAAATAAGAATTGAGAAGTTTGCACAACAGTCTCAGCAACTTTTTTGGAGAAGTTTGATACAAAGGGAAAAAGGATAGGAGAAAGCAAACCAGAGAAGCAAGCCAAAAACAACTTCTCTGTAATTGTGCTTTAATATATTTCAGATAGGGTGAATGATAGTATATCCATAAACTAATGGGATGATTCAGTAGACAAGGAAAATTTTATGAAGATAGAAAAAATGAAGAAAAAACACCAAAGCATAGCGTTTCCATGGTAGCTCAGCTGGTAAAGAATCAGCCTATAAAGATGACGACCCAGGTTCTATTCTTGGGTCAGGAAAATCAGCAGGAGAAGGGATAGGCTACCCACTCCAGTTTTCTTGAGCTTCCCTGTTGGCTCAGACAATAAAGAATCCACCTGCAATGCAGGAGACCCCGGTTCAAACCCTGTGTTGGGAAGATCCCCTGGAGAAGTGAACAGCTACCCATTCCAGTATTCCTGCCTGGAGATTTCCATGGACTGTTTAGTCCATGGGACCACAGAGGGTCAGATATGACTGAGCGATTTTTTATCTTTGAGTAGATAAAAAGATAATGGATTAAAAGGGAGATTATTTTTAGATAAGAGATTGAATAAATTCATTTATTGAAACAGACATATCTAGGTATAGATTCTTGCAGCCAGGAGATAAGGTGGCAGAGTCTGTAAAAGTTCTCTTTTGATTATTAATCCTCAGTCAAGTAGGAAGCAAAATCAGCAGCTGAGAATAAGGGGATAATGAGGTGTCAGATTTGAGGACAGAAGTGTGAAACAGTCATTTTTGTGGAAAGCATATGAGAACATTAGTACATCAGTACATTAGGAATATATAGTATGATTGCCAGCTACCACAAAGGCGCCTTTGAGGCTTGTGTTCATGAATTTAATTGAAGAGCAAGCCATGTAGCTATGTGCTTTCTCTAACTCCATTTAACTGGATGAATGCAGAAACCCTGTAGAAGGAGTTGGGTTGTGTTCTGCTCAAGTAAGTAGCATGCAGTAAAAGATGTATAAAGAGTGTTTGCATTGATTTGAAATTTTAAGCTAGGGGGAAGAAAAGGAAAGAGGAAAATCACTGCAGATGGTGATCACAGCCATGAAATTAAAAGATGCTTACTCCTTGGAAGGAAAGTTATGACTAACCTAGATAGCATATTCAAAAGCAAAGACATTACTTTGCCAACAAAGGTCCGTCTAGTCAAGGCTATGGTTTTTCAGTGGTCATGTATGGATGTGAGAGTTGGACTGTGAAGAAAGCTGAGTAGGCAAAGAATTGATGTTTTTGAACTGTGGTGTTGGAGAAGACTCTTGAGAGTCCCTTGGACTGCAAGAGATCCAACCAGTCCATCCTAAAGGAGATGAGTCCTAGGTGTTTATTGGAAGGACTGATGCTGAAGCTGAAACTCCAATATTTTGGCCACCTCATGCGAAGAGTTGACTCATTGGAAAAGACCCTAATGCTCGGAAGGACTGGGGGCAGGAGGAGAAGGGGACGACAGAGGATGAGATGGCTGGATGGCATCACCAACTCAATGGACATGGGTTTGGGTGGACTCCGGGAGTTGGTGGTGGACAGGGAGGCCTGGCATGCTGTGATTCATGGGGTCACAAGGAATCGGACATGACTGAGTGACTGAACTGAACTGAACTGAAAGGGTGATAGAATCAAGGCATTGGATATTCTCGTAGATTGAATGATTGCTGGGACAGAGAAAGTGAGTTCTGCATAGGAGGTGGTGATCTGAGAGAGGGATGTAGGAATTCCTGATTATGCAGGGACTGAATTCACTGAAAAATAACAAGACTAGGGTAAAGACATGGCTGAAGTGAGATGGAAGGCAGAGTCATTGGAAGCAAAGGGTTCAAGGCATAAATAAGCAAGCAGTCTATATGTGAAAATCAGCAGGAATTGCAAGGAAAATCATGTTTAAAAGACTGTGATCGAACTAGGACCATGCTAGTAGGTAGATGACAATAATAAAGAAGTATAATTATTGGTAAAATGTTTTTACAGGACATTCAGTGTATGTGTGTGCAAGGATTGTGCTCTAGTATCAAGATTTAAAATTCAGTGCCACTGGATCCCTTAGTCACACTATGGATGATCTGATAAGTCTGACAGTGGGTCTGGCTTGACAGTCCTTTGATTATTTTATTGGCCATTTTTATTTCCCATGCCAGAGCACAGAAGTAACTAACATAGTGTTCCAATGCTATGTTGTATCTTATAAAAGACTACAAAGTTTAAAAACGTCCTACACTGTAATAATTATTATATTCGTCTTCTGGTTCAGCCCCATTTTAGCTAACATTGGGGAGCTCATAATTGGCAGGGGAGGCTCCTATTCAGAGAACTGAATATTCTAAGTTTTGTTGCTTATATTTGGGGTCTTATACAGAATTCCTGCTAAAATATAGGAAATACAAAGGGAAAAAAGAACTACTTGAGGAGGACAAATTTAGGCTAAACTAAAAAGGCAGTTCACTTATTGCTGAAGCGTAGCTTGGAGAATTTTGAGCATTACTTTACTAGTGTGTGAGATGAGTGCAATTGTGTGGTAGTTTGACCATTCTTTGGCATTGCCTTTCTTTGGGATTGGAAAGAAAACTGACCTTTTCCAGTCCTGTGGCCACTGCTGAGTTTTCCAAATTTGCTGGCATATTGAGTGCAGCACTTTCACAGCATCACCTTTCAGGATTTGAAATAGCTCAACTGGAGTTCCATCACCTCCACTACCTTTGTTCTTAGTGATGCTTTCTAAGGCTCACTTGACTTCACATTCTGGCTCTAGGTGAGTGGTCACACCATCGTGATAATCTGGGTCATGAAGATCTTTTTTGTACAGTTCCGTGTATTCTTGCCACCTCTTCTTAATATCTTCTGCTTCTGTTAGGTCCATACCATTTCTGTCCTTTATCGAGCCCATCTTTGCATGAAATGTTCCCTTGGTATTTCTAATTTTCTTGAAGAGATGTCTAGTCTTTCCTATTCTGTTGTTTTCCTCTATTTCTTTGCACTGATTCTGAGGAAGGCTTTCTTATCTCTCCTTGCTATTCTTTGGAACTCTGCATTCAGATGCTTATATCTTTCCTTTTCTCCTTTGCTTTTTGCTTCTCTTCTTTTCACAGCTATTTGTAAGGCCTCTCCAGACAGTAATTTTACTTTTTTGAATTTCTTTTCCATGGGGATGGTCTTGATCCCTGTCTCCTGTACAGTGACACGAACCTCAGTCTATAGTTCATCAGGCACTCTATCTATCAGATCTAGTCCCTTAAATCTATTTCTCACTTCCACTCTATAATCATAAGGGATTTGATTTAGGTCATACCTGAATGGTCTAGTGGTTTTCCCTATTTTCTTCAATTTAAGTCTGAATTTGGCAATAAGGAGTTCATGATCTGAGCCACAGTCAGCTCCTGGTCTTGTTTTTGCTGACTGTATAGAGCTTCTCCATCTTTGGCTGCAAAGAATATAATCAATCTGTGTGGATCACAATAAACTGTGGAAAATCCAGAAAGAGATGGGAATACCAGACCACCTGACCGGCCTCTTGAGAAACCTATATGCAGGTCAGGAAGCAATAGTTAGAACTGGACATGGAACAACTGACTGGTTCCAAATAGGAAAAGGAGTACGTCACGGTTGTATCTTGTCATCCTGCTTATTTAACTTCTATGCAGAGTACATCATGAGAAACGCTGGGCTGGAAGAAACACAAGCTGGAATCAAGATTGCCGGGAGAAATATCAATAACCTCAGATATGCAGATGACACCACCCTTATGGCAGAAAGTGAAGAGGAACTAAAAAGCCTCTTGATGAAAGTGAAACAGGAGAGTGAAAAAGTTGGCTTAAACCTCAGCATTCAGAAAACTAAGATCATGACATCTGGTCCCATCACTTCATGGGAAATAGATGGGGAAACAGTGGAAACAGTGTCAGACTTTATTTTGGGGGGCTCCAAAATCACTGCAGATGTTGATTGCATCCATGAAATTAGTTTCCTTATTCCTTGGAAGGAAAGTTATGAGCAACCTAGATAAGATATTCAAAAGCAGACACATTACTTTGCCAACAAAGGTCCGTCTAGTCAAGGCTATGGTTTCTCCAGTGGTCATGTATGGATGTGAGAGTTGGACTGTGAAGGAAAGCTGAGCGCTAAAGTATTGATGCTTTTGAACTGTGGTGTTGGAGAAGACTCTTGAGAGTCCCTTGGACTGCGAGGACATCCAACCAGTCCATTCTAAAGGAGATCAGTACTGGGTGTTCTTTGGAAGGAATGATGCTAAAGCTGAAACTCCAGTACTTTGGCCACCTCGTGCGAAGAGTTGACTCACTGGAAAATACCCTAATGCTGGGAAGGATTGGGGGCAGGAGGAGAAGGGGACAACAGAGGATGAGACGGCTGGATGGCACCACTGACTCGATGGACGTGAGTTTGAGTGAACTCTAGGAGTTGGTGATGGACAGGGAGGCCTGGTGTGCTGTGATTCATGGGGTCGCAAAGAATCGGACACGACTGAGCAACTAAACTGAACTGAACTGAAAGAGGCAGTTTATTTTTTTTTAATCACTTAGTTGTTACCACTCCCTATATCTCTGTCGCACCTCTTTTTCAGAGAACCAAGTTATTCTACGAGCTTAACTGTGACATAAATATGAATGATTCTTAAGCCAACATCTCTAGTGTTGACCCCAAAACTCTAGCCCTATAATCTCTGATTTTTCACAAGATTTTCACTCTCATGTATTAGTCACTTTCCTATTAATATAAAGAAAGTCAAATTAATCACATCATTTCACTCTTTTCAAATCAGTCATCTATTTCCCTGTAAATTGCTTATTTCTCTCAGTGGCCCTCTCATACAGTAACTGAGGCTAATGGTCTTATGATAACTTTTGGTTTTAAAAGTGTGATTATTTTAAAGAAAAAAGTTGGTAGGATAGTTAACTTTCATTTGTAGAAAAGTTAAACCTCCATTTTAATGAACTTTGAACATTCAGATAAATCATCTATTACATTAAAATTTAAGTACAGAAGGAGTACCTCATTTAAAGTGAAGAAATAACACATTTGATACACTGCATTTTACAATAAATGCTATCTCTTGAAGGGCAGGGGGAAAATAGTGTCACAGAGCAAAATAGATACCCTGCTGAAAAGAATATCTAAATTCAGAAATGCCAGGCTATAGAGCAGTGAATACCCTGAAAAGACAATTACATATAATTTAGAGGTATTTTCTGGTTTGTTGTGTAGATCACGCAGTAACAGAAGCTTTGTGTGCATTTATAACTGCTTGGAGAATAGACTAGAGTAGAGTGGTAATGTGTGTATATAATAATGAGCAATTCTTTTGATAAACCTGGGGAGGAAGATGGAGAATTAGAGAGGCAAATGAGAGGGCTTCTGTGTGCTGGGAATAGCAGTTGAGCAGCGCCTCTATTGCCTCCATTTGGATAATGGGGCTATCTCTGACCGCTGTTATCTACTCTCCGGGCAGCTGGAGAGCAGGACAAAGGTAAAACTATTCTATTCCTGCATGACAGAAAAGTCTCTGTAAGCTCTTTCTCTAACAGCCATTGAGTCTTTCCAAATTGCAGTGAGAAACATCACTCATCTAGTACAAGCCTGCTTGCCATACACAGTAGCTTTGAACAGTTCCAAATATATTCTCCTGAAACACACAGACATGTGCTCACTTCTTCACAATGCTCTATCATTAAAGGAAAGTCATGGAAGATAAAATGCAGAATAGCTGGACCTATAATGTATAATAGCAGGCATCTCTATAATAGCCAAAGTGCTTCATGTATTAGAAGTCATTTTCTGTAAGAGCTCACAATGAAAAGGAAGGGAAATTATAACATGAAAATGAAGGTGTAAAGCGGGTGATGCTTTAAAGCAGCGATGTGCTGTTACATGTCATTGGCTGACCTCACCTGTTTCTTTTTCAATGCAGAGTGAAATCTTAAAACATTTAATCAAAGTGACTGAAATGAATTCAAATTTTTTCTTTTATTTCCCCCTGCAGCCTATAATTCCTTCCTCCACAATCATATAGAGTACCATATTTGGGAAAAAGAGAAATACTAATTCCCGTCCTTTTATATATATACATGTACATGTACACACACTTATGCATACATTTATATACATGCACATCGATACTTCACATGCATTTTACATACACACACAGAGACAATTTTGTGATTTTAGGAAAAAGTGCCACAAAGTAAACTGAGCCGAGTTAAAACAACTTGACATTAGATATTTTTATATTTTAATTAAAGGGAATAATAAAAGAGAAGCTACTGCTTATAGGGTAGTAAATTGAAAGTGCTTAATAAATTTGAGGGTGAGTGAACAAGCACACTTAGCACTACTTTTTTTGAGGAAGCAATGTGGCCCCAGGACCAGTTCAGACTCTGTCATCTAAATCAGGCAACTGGTAGATACAATGTCAATGAACTGTGTATGGAAGTTCACAAGATGCAAGGTTAGAAGATACAAATAGGAATCTATAAAGTTATCCTTCTCTATACTTTTTATTTATGGCTTAAATATGTTATAGTCACCTTGATTTTATTTCTATGTAGAAAATGCTGAGGATTATTACGATTCCAACCATAATATGGAAGAAAATATGGGAGATTGAGACCCCAGGGTCCTATATATTTGAATAACTATCTGTTTATATACTATGGGCAACATCCTCTCCAAAATAAATTTTTAGCATTTTAAAGCAATCTAACTTTTATTTTATATTTATACTGTATCTATCTATTGCCTGTTGCTGAGAGATTCTGTTTTATATATCCTCTTCTATGTTTCTTGATTTCATTCTTTATGGAATAGAAACAAATAATCATGCAATCAGTTGCTTTTGACATTGATCTTAATTTACATTCTCCTTAGTCAATCAAATTACTCCATGTCATGGGTCCAGTGAGAACTGTGTCATAAAGCAGAGCAATGTGAGTGAAGCTTACAAATATATTTTTCATCTGAAAACTTTGTGGTACCTCTGAAATACAACCTTTCAAATACTGTACAAGCTCTACATTAAGAGCAGGCAAGTATTTGAAAATATATATTCTTTCAGAAATAGAAACTTACCTTACAGTTTTGCTCTTGCTTAAACTTGGTTAAATATTAAGAAACCTCAGTTATTAGAGAAGAGTTATGTTGTGGCCCAGCTTCATCAATGAATGATTTAGTTACCAAGAAAAAAAAAAAAAAAGACAGTTTTCCAGTGATTTTTAAAAAATCACTTTACCAAAAAAAAAAAAAAAAAAATCAAATCAGTCAATACTAACATACATAGTGGATCAGTGTCTAGTTGATACGTGTTCAGGTAATGAGCTCACAGAGTGGTTTGAGAGTGAAAACAAGGATCCATTAGGCTAGCTAAAGAGAATCTGTTGTTTAGTCACTGCTGCTGCTGCTGCTAAGTCACTTCAGTCGTGTCCGACTCTGTGTGACCCCATAGACGGCAGCCCACCAGGCTCCCCTGTCCCTGGGATTCTCCAGGCAAGAACACTGGAGTGAGTTGCCATTTCCTTCTCCAATGCATGAAAGTGAAAAGTGAAAGGGAAGTCGCTCAGTCGTGTCCGACCCTTAGCGACCCCATGGACTGCAGCCCACCAGGCTCCTCCATCCATGGGATTTTCCAGGCAAGAGTACTGGAGTGGGGTGCCATTGCTGTCACTGAGTTGTGTCCAATTCTTTGTGATCCCATGGATAGTAGCCCCCCAGCCTCCTCTCTGTCCATGGAATTTCCCAGGCAAGAATACTGGAGCGGGCTGCCAAAAGAGAATCTGTACTCTTTAACAGTTACCCAGTTTAACACCTTCACCCTGAAATCAACCAGCCAATTCACAAACCTGGCACCATCAGTCATACTTATGTATCAGATTGCCTGTACCTTCTTCCACTTTTGGTGCATATACTCACTACCATGCCCCAAATACTTTTCCTATTCCACCAAGAGAAAGGAGATGACTGGATCAGACTAAAGGCTATTGATCACTTTCAAAGCAAATTAGCAGCAGTTAGTAAACATAACTGGGCAACACAATGAGGTCAGATATTTACCTGTGTGTGTAGTAGGGTTGTACCACTAGAAATAAAACATATAGTATGGTTTACACACCTGCCCCTCTTCTTTCCAGAGAGACAGAGGGAGGGAAGGAGAGACGTTTATTTTGGAATATTAAGGGTCTCTACTCTGGAATGTGAGCAAACAATGTCTCTCCTGGAAGGAGGTCTCTAAATCTCTTGGAGCAATATCTTATCTCTAACTTTCAAGACATGGCTGCCATTCAGTCATCCTTTGTTTCCCAGTGATCTTTGCTCAGAAATCCTGAACTATGTAGAAATGTGAAAATATTTGTGGAGAACTGTCTCCCAGCAGATGCCATCTGGGCAAAGACATGGACGCTTGAAGTGCTGTATTTAATGAACAGAAAATATTTAAATACTGACACAAATAATCCACATGGGTATTACTCCACTGTGGAATAATATTCAAAAAGAAGAAAATTTTATTTGACTTCAAATTAGGGAATGTTTCCAATAACGCCATATTTTTTTTTATCCTTTCAAATGAGTCAATTGCTGTATATATTATAGACATAATTATCTGAAATGATGCTTTTACCTTTGTGTACCTAATAATTTAAGTTTACTTTTTTATTTAATGATAATAATTTTCTTAATATAAGAATGTTTTAATGTGACATCATTTTAGTTAAAATTTGAGGAAGGGAGAAACTCAGCCTGTGAATATTGGCTGCGGTAACTACCATTAAATTGATAGGACTTGTATTCACAAAGTTGTCAGGGTAAATGTGGGTACAAACTGTTATCCTGGACTCTTTGATGTTCTTAGATCTGCCTTTCTTAGAAGAGAAGGATAAGATGTGAGCTATGTTACTAGAAGCATTTCCTAGACCCAAGCCATATGTTAAGAAGGAAGTGATGTTAGAGGTAGGAAGCAGGGCAGAATTATGATGCTAAAAACTGGTATAATCTGACCTGGGGCATTATAACAGATAAGGTTATATAAAGGAAGTCATATCTCTGGGCAACAAGGCAAAGAGTAAAAGCTTAATCTTTATAGCTCTCTCTCTCTCTCTTTTTTAACCCATTCTGAATTTTCTGTTCCTGATTCCATATGCTATTCCTATTTCCTTTTATATTGAGATGCCTCCTATTCCTAACTAGTTGATCCAAAGGTAAATTAATGTTACATGAAGAAACAGTAAAGGAAATAAGAATTCATTACTGTATACTTCTAATATGATGAGAAATATTCCATAGTCATCACTTATAGAAGTATACCCAGGGCAAGTTAATGCTTCAGTAATTAGCTTTTGTCCTTTCATAGCCTTTCATTCAAAGAAAAAGTATTTTTCTTTGAACTATTTCCAATTTATATTTTGAAAAGACAAAAAGTATATTAGAAGATGAACTAATAAGAACAAGGTTGATATCAAGTTACCTTTAATATTCACTAAATTGTGTTTGCAAATCTGTTAGTGGGAAGTCAGAATGGGGTGAGGGCATAGAGCAGAAAACAGTGAGAAACAGAGAATAATTAGCACAACCACAAATAAGACTAACATTATTGACCACAAAACTGGTCTTCATACAAATATTCTTGTTCCTTTTTGCAGGTATTTTGTTGGTTTGTAGCATTTGTCTGTAATGTAAGTTAGTTCAGTGGTTAAAAGGAAGAAAGTATTATGGAAAGGAATGTCTATGAACTTGTGAAAAAGATACAGATCT
The DNA here is from genome assembly GCF_002263795.3 of Bos taurus. Classification (NCBI taxonomy): domain Eukaryota; kingdom Metazoa; phylum Chordata; class Mammalia; order Artiodactyla; family Bovidae; genus Bos; species Bos taurus. The sequence goes on along the minus strand of NC_037348.1, from coordinate 38,500,491 downwards.
TATATTTATGTAATTTATTCAAAGGGTCCTTATTCTCTCCAGGAATATAAGAAAAGTCACATAAATATGTAAATTATACAACTATTTTATAATTTATTTTTCCTTAACCCCTCACCCCCAATTAAGGGTTCTTTACATACTACTAAGAACTTATTTCTAGTTTCATTGCTCTTGAAATCAGTGATACTTTGTACATGTTAATAAGTACTGTGAGTTAATAAGTACATGTCATTGTATCATATTAACTATTCATATTGTCACTTTATAATTTTCTATTGTCAATATTTCAAGAGTTTCTCATTTATTTTGTTAGTTTTCTTTTGGTGGATTTTTGCTGTCAAGGGTATTACGAGACAAAGTGAATGGTTATTTAATTCATCACTTGAAATGTTGTGGATATATAATTGACTATTGAAATTACACTGAGATAATAAGTAAACTCAAATGCATTTTTTCACTTCCTCTTAGATGAATAGGAAAGAAGACCTAAAAGCTAAGCATCTGTCAAGTTTGTATCAGCATCAGTTTAATTATGGATATTTTTTGCTGGTGTTATCCTCTTGTTATTCTCCAACTTGAAGATCAACAATCAATAATTACCCAGTGCAGAATGTGTGGAGTAACACTTTTGAGTATAAGCACACATCTCCCCTTGTCTGGGGATGTCTCATTGGTGTCCAAGAAGAAAGTGTGAACATCAATGCAGAACTCTCAGTCTCACCACTCACAACTCATTGTGCTCTCCTTTAACTAGAGAAAGAACTTTGCCAATGTTAACAGTAGGGTATTGTTTTGTGTTACAAATAGCCATGGTGAGGAATATTCTCATTAGGTCTTTATAGCCATCTTTAAAAAGAGTAGAGGAGGTCCTATTCCTTCTATTACTCTATCACCACTGATTTATAGACATATGTTAAATTTAAAAATATAAAAATTTTAAATTATCTATTAAATATTATTTTCAGAATTGACATATGGATAGTTTGTTTAAAAATTAATTCTATCATTTATCTTTTGGACAAACCAAACAGAATCATGCTGCTGCTGCTGCTAAATTGCTTCAGTTGTGTCCGACTCTGTGCAACCCCATAGACGGCAACCCACTACGCTCCCCTGTCCCTGGGATTCTCCAGGCAAGAACACGGGAGTGGGTTGCCATTTCCTTCTCCAATGCATGAAAGTGAAAAGTGAAAGTGAAGTCGCTCAGTCGTGTTCAACTCTTAGCGACCCCATGGACTGCAGCCCACTAGGCTCCTCCGTCCATGGGATTTTCCAGGCAAGAGTACTGAAGTGGGTTGCCATTGCCTTCTTCAAAACAGAATCATATGAATGCTAATAAGAATTGTGTTATATATAAAGTGAAGATAAAAAGATACATTTAGTTTTAAATATTTAAAGAATGTAGCTGATTATTACCCATTTGACTGCTAGCAAGTAAAAGTCAAAGTCCAAACCCATGTTTCAGATATGTCAATAAATGTTTGGTCTTCTACAATATTTCATAAATATAAAAACACTTTTGGGATGAACTTTCTTGGCCCTAAACTTTTATTCTCCTTGTGGTAAATATTCCCAAAAGATGTCTATTTTTCTGTAGAACCAGGCTAATCTTAGGAAGTAAGGATGCGTGTATGAAGAAAATTATAATTTAATAAACTGGTATTAAATGCATATCCTAATACTTATCTTCAACTGCCCAAATTTTATAAACACAATTCCTCAGTGGGAATCATGTAGATAGTGTGAGTTTATGTAAATTATATTTAATGGCTACTTTGTTTCAGTCTAGGTTTAAGGGATACAGCAGTAACAAAACAAATGTAACTGTTAAAGCTTTTGATGCTAATAGTAGAGAATAGAAATAATAGTGGCTTAAATAGAACAATCTTCTTTTCAAAATAAATCTATAAATACATATATATCTATATTTTTCATTTTACAGATGAGAAACTGAACCTTAGAGATATGCTTTTGGCTCTACCTACTAGTAATACTACTCTAAAAGTTTTGTGTGTTGACTTTTCTCACAAAATGAGAAGTTAGGAAGCACACAGTTCAGAGGTTCCTGCCCTTGCTTGAGGCAGTCCTCAAGGTGGTCATCTTGTTTTTATCTCTGTTCGCCACTATCTCAGCATGCAGTTTTGTCTTCATAGTTGTGAAACTTTGTCGTTCCCTTAGATATAAGACCAACAGTATAGGCAGGAAAATGAAAATGAAAACAGATAGAAACAGAGCCCCTATCAAGAGCTTGAACAGGACTTCCCTGGGGTTCGGCGGATGAGAATCTGCTTGCCAGTGCAAGGGACAAAGGTTCCATTTCACATACCATGGAGCAGTTAAGCCCATGCACCACAACTGCTGAGTCTGTGCTCCACAACAAGAGAAACCACCGCAATGAGAAGCCCATAAACGCCATGAAGAGTAGCCCCTGCTTGCCACAACTAGAGAAAGCCTCCCACACAGCAATGAAGACCCAGTGCAGCAATAAATAAATAAACTATATATATATATAAAGAACATTTTCAGCCCTGGGATTTCTTTGGAAGGAATGATGCTAAAGCTGAAACTCCAGTACTTTGGCCACCTCATGAGAAGAGTTGACTCATTGGAAAATACTCTGATGCTGGGAGGGATTGGGGGCAAGAGGAGAAGGGGACAACAGAGGATGAGATGGCTGGATGGCATCACTGACTCGATGGACGTGAGTCTGAGTGAACTCCGGGAGTTGGTGATGCACAGGGAGGCCTGGCATGCTGTGATTCATGGGGTCGCAAAGAGTTGGACATGACTGAGCGACAGAACTGAACTAAACTGAACTGGATGCTACAGTCCTTGAAAGTCTCTATGTTTGAAAATGATTGCTTGTATCCTTTTCTAGTTTACTGACATCTTGCCTGGGTACAATATAGTGAATCATACTTTTTTCTTTAGCATTTTATACACTTTAACCTATTAACTTCCGATAGTTAATGTGGTTCTGAGAAAGTTTCAGGTTATCCTGTTTTTCCCCCTTGAATTTGTCAGCCTGTATACCTGAAGATTTTATACTTTTGAAGCTGATTCACCCAAATAGGTGAAAGGATCATTTTGATGCAATATTTTCCAGCAATATTTAAGATATTGTGTTATCTGCCATTTTGACCTCTTGAATTTGGGGGAAATTACCTGCTATTTTAACTGGGGATTTATTTTTACTTTTAGCTTGTTGAACCCTCTTCAGAGATTTCAAGAAAACTTTCATAAATCTCTTTTGTACTTCACATTATCTTATTATTTAAAAAAATCTTTTACCACTGTGTTATGCTATTTGCCTCAAAGCTTTCTTCATTTTAAGTAATTTGCTTAAGTCGTATCTATTTACTTATTGCTTTTCATTCTCAGTTTTTTAGCTTTTTATTTCTTTATTTTTACATACATTAGAAACATCCAAGGGCATCCATTTTTTGTCTCATATTCTTTCATTTAATTTTGAATTGTTTTAATTGGAAACATTTTCATAAATTCTTTCAGCGTACTTAAAATTCTTGGAGATGCTTCTTATTTGAGTTGTATTTGCTTCCATAATACACTCATAACAAATAAACTTTTACTATTTTACATACTTTGCTACTTTTTCTCTGCTTTAGTATATTTGCATAGATGCCATGTCACTTTTCCCCCATATTGCTCATGTATAAAATGAACAGTCTCTTCCAAAATTTTCTTTTTATTAACCTATCACATATTTTCACCGGCTTCCTAATTTTTCTTTATAAATTATTTATTTACTCTTAGAGATTAAAATTTGAGCAAGGGTACCTGGGTCCTGAGACCATGAATATGGTGAGGAAGAAGACTCAATGTGGTCTCTGTGCTTACCTTCTCCTACACAGTGTACACAGTGTTTTTTTTTTTTCTTGATGCCTAAGTTCATCTTATTCTTTTTGCATGTATCCTTCTACATGGAACATTCTTGGCTTTAAGACTTCCTAACAAGGTTAGTTGAGATGATGGAATACCAGTTGAGCTATTTCAAATCCTGAAAGATGATGCTGTGAAAGTGCTGCACTCAATATACCAGCAAATTTGGAAAAATCAGCAGAGGCCACAGACTGGAAAAGGTCAGTTTTCATTCCAATCCCAAAGAAAGGCAATGCCAACGAATGCTCATACTACTGCACAATTGCACTCATCTCACATGCTAGCAAAGTAATGCTCAAAATTCTCCAAGCCAGGCTTCAGCAATATGTGAACCATGAACTTCCTGATGTTCAAGCTGGTTTTAGAAAAGGCAGAGGAATCAGAGATCAAATTGCCAACATCTGCTGGATCATCAGAAAAGCAAGAGAGTTCCAGAGAAACATGTATTTCTGCTTTATTGACTATGCCAGAGCCTTTGACTGTGTGGATTGCAATAAACTGTGGAAAATTCTAAAAGAGATGGGAATACCAGACCACCTGACCTGCCTCTTGAGAAACCTATATGCAGGTCAGGAAGCAACAGTTAGAACTGGACATGGAATAACAGACTGGTTCCAAATAGGAAAAGAGTATGTCAAGGCTGTATCTTGTCACCCTGCTTATTTAACTTATATGCAGAGTACATCATGAGAAATGCTGGGCTGGAAGAAGCACAAGCTGGAATCAAGATTGCTAGGAGAAATATCAATAACCTAAGATATGCAGATGATACCACCCTTATAGCAGAAAGTGAAGAGGAACTAAAAAGCCTCTTGATGAAAGTGAAAGAGGAGAGTGAAAAAGTTGGCTTAAACCTCAGCATTCAGAAAACTAAGATCATGGCATCTGGTCCCACCACTTCATGGGAAATAGATGGGGAGACAGTAGAAACAGTATCAGACTTTATTTTGGGGGTCTCCAAAATCACTGCAGATGGTGATCGCAGCAGTGAAATTAAAAGACGCTTACTCCTTGGACGGTAAGTTATGAGCAACCTAGATAGCATATTCGAAAGCAGAGACATTACTTTGCCAACAAAGGTCCATCTAGTCAAGGCTGTTGTTTTTCCAGTGGTCAGGTATGGATGTGAGAGTTGGACTGTGAAGAAAGCTGAGCGCTGAAGAAGTGATGCTTTTGAACTGTGGTGTTGGACAAGACTCTTGAGAGTCCCTTGGACTGCAAGGAGATCTAATCGGTCCATTCTAAAGGAGATCAGCCCTGGGTGTTCATTGGAAGGACTGATGCTGAAGCTGAAATACTTTGGTCACCTCATGCGAAGAGTTGACTCTTTGGAAAAGACTCTGATACTGAGAGGGATTGGGGGCAGGAGGAGAAGGGGACAACAGAGGATGAGATGGCTGGATGGCATCACTGACTCAAAGGACATGAGTTTGGGTGAACTCTGGGAGTTGGTGACGGACAGGGAGGCCTGGCGTGCTGCGATTAATGGGGTCGCAAAGAGTCAGACATGACTGAGCGACTTAACTGAACTGAACTGAACAATCTCTGTAGCTACCTAGAACACGCAGCTTGTACCTACAGTGCCCTATTTGTCTGACCCTCCTCTTCTTTTCATGCTTCTCTTGTTTCTTTTCACCAGCAACTTCCACATACCAAAGCAGAAGATAAATGTTAATGAATGGTTATTTCTACCTTTATGTTAAAACTTCAGGAAGGGTTAACACACACATATACATAACCTATTGCATGCACAGCAGGGCTAATCAGAGTTTATTTTGAAACACAGAGACCAGAGCAGTGGCTGGTAAACAGTTTACTACTGTACCTTGCACTCTGGAATTTTCACTTTGTTTCATTCTGGGGGCAGGAAGGCGAGAGAGCAGAGAAGGTCCAGATGCTTCCAGTTGTCTCTAACTCTGCAAATAGCCCTCCCTCAAGGATCAGGGAACCAATATAGGGATCCCATCAGTTACCAAGTATATCCCTTTGGTATTTGTATTCTGGGGGTGAAAACACACACACAGAAAATGAACCAGTGATCCCCCTGGACCAAACATGAGGCAGACTAAGGTCAAGACTTTATATATTTCCTGACTTCTATAAGTCCTTATTCTAACAGGCCATGGTGATATTTATTTCTCCAAGGATTAGCATCAGTTTAGAGCAAGTATGTAATACAGTCCAAAGATCTGGATATTTTCTAAGTCTAGTGAGAGTTACATGTCATTTTGGGGAAAGTTGAGGGAACAGTCAAGATACATTGATGATTCCTTCCTTATACACATTGCTGCTGCTGCTGCTAAGTCACTTCAGTCGTGTCCGACTTTGTGCGACCCCATAGCCAGCAGCCCACCAGGCTTCCCTGTCCCTGGGATTCTCCAGGCTAGAACACTACTATGTATAAAATAGATAATCAACAAGGGCCTAATGTATAGCACAGGGAAGTATACTGAATATTTTGCAATAACCAAGAAGAGAAAATAATATGAAAAAGAATACATACTTTTACACAAACGTGTGTGTATGTGTGTGTGTGTGTGTCGCTGTGTTGTAAATGTGAAACTAATACAGTATTGTAAATAAACTATGCTTCAGTTAAATTTTTTTTAAAATCCCTTCCTTATAGGAAGAAACCTGTCCTCATGTTTCAATCTGTAAATAATTTATATTGAGAAACTGGATACAAGATCAGGAATTCCCATTCTGGCAATGGAGTCAGTTGTCTGTCCATCAAATGTAGACATTTTCTGCATATGTATGCTAAATTAAACTTTAGTGATCTGTCTATCTATTTTATTTCTATGTACCTCTTGTCAGTTAGTCTTCACTATAGATTCTTTTGGGTCGGAGTTTCTCAACCTCAGCACTATTGACATATAGGACCATATAACTCTTTGCTGTATGCCAGGAGTCCTATACATTGTAACATATTGTAGTAATATGCTTGACCTCTGTTTACTACATGCCAATAGCACTCTTCACCATTGTGATAACCAAAAATGTCTCCAGATATTGCCAAACATTCTTTGAGGACAAAAAACTCCAGATGAATACTACCACTTTAGGTTAAAACACTGATTAATGCCCCATTCTTTAAAGTATACCATCCCTGCCTCTAAGAATGAACAACCACCCACTTGGCCTCTATCGTTATGGGATCACATCATTTCCTCTGAAATATGGAAAACCAATTAACTTGCAGACTCTTCCACGGATATCTCTTGCCTAGAAGAATGTCATCAGCAAGAATTTTCAGTATGCTAGTGCTTTCTTTGCTGTTATATTTCTTAATAACTTGGTGAAGGGAGTTTACTTTGACCCATCTCTTATGGGAGAGAGCAGATTACTTAGGATGTAACTATGTAAATTGCAGTGGATATAGTCCAATACTCCCATCTTTCTGAGTCTTCCCTCATTCCTCTACTGCCCACCAGGGAAGTCTTTATATCCCAGCTTCTCTAACTGTTGCAATCACTGAGGCCAGGATTCATTTAGATAGCCAAGTGAATCTAAAGGGTCAAAAGACAACATCCAACACAGCAATCAAAGGAGAGGTTATCTTGGATGGACCTGACCTAATCAGTCAACCCTTGAAAAGAGACAAGTAGCAACAGACACTTTCCTTGTGGCCTGGTAGAAAGCAGATGCCTACTTGTAAACTGCCTATGGAGTGGACAGGTAGTGAGGACCTGAAATTAGCCTGAGGGACTGAGAGCAATCCCTACCCATAAGTCATCAAGGAAACGGGGTTGAGTTTTACAACCACAAGGTACTGAATTCTGCCAACAACCTGAATGAATGTGGAAGAAAAATCTGAGCTCTGGATAAGAATGCAGCCCTGCTAAACCTCACTTCAGCTTTGTGAGAAACCCTGAGCAAAGAACCCAGTTATTCTGTGCCCAGATTTCTCAACTTCAGAAATTGGGAGATAATAAATGGGTCTTATTTCAAGCCCCCCACCTCAACACACATACAAAGAATCATCTTGGATAAATTGTTAAAAATACAGATTCCTGAGCCATTTTTCTATAGATCCTATGACCTTAGGATTCCTTAGTTTGAGAGAGACCCAGGAAACTCTGGGCTTCCTTAATGGCTCAGCAGTAAAGAACCTACCTGCAATGCAGGAGACCCAGGTTTGATTCCCTGAGTCAGGAAGATCCCCTGGAGGAGGACATGGCAACCCACTTAGTACTCTTGCTTGGAGAATCCCATGGGCAGAGGAGCCTGGCGGGCTACAGTCCGTAGGGTCACACAGAGTCAGACAGGACTGAAGCCACTAAGCAGCAGCAAGAAATTCTATATTTTAATAAACATACCGCATGACTCTGAGGCCCATGGTTGAGGAAGCACATTTTCAAATGCTTTTTTTTTTTATCATTTTAATATTAAATCTTGTTTTCTAAAATATTATGCATGTGGTTCACATTTAAGTTCGAGTCTTTGAAGTTTAGGAACTGGGACTCAGTTAAAGACACATAAAGCTTCCCAGGTGGCCCTAGTGGTAAAGAACCCACTTGCCAATGCAGGAGACGTAAGACTTGGGTTTGATTCCTGGATCAGGAAGATCCCCCTGGAGTAGGAAACTGCAACCCACTCCAGCATTCTTGCCTGGAGAATCCCATGGATAGAGGAGTCTTGTAGGCTATAATCCATAGGGTCATAGAGAGTCAGAAATGACTGAAACAACTTAGCATGCATGTGAAGGAAATACACATTAGAGATAAGAGGAAAGCAAGAGCTTTCTCTGGAATCTTATTCTCCATACTTTACAAGTTGCTACCAAGGCTGGATCATGAGGGACATCAATTCTGACATATTTTATCCTGTGTCATTTCTGAGTAATCCCTCATTCATATTTCATTCCCACTAGACCTCAGGCTTTCTGAGTCTGGAAAACTGGTGGGAAACAGAAGGAGGTGATCCCTGAGTATGTCCTGCATCTCAGGCCTTTGGTCTGATTTCTGAAGCTGAACTTCCAAGTCTCATCTATTATTACTAACCTACAAATCTTCTTTTCCTTTCCCTTTTTTTGCCATGTTTTTAAAGGACTTTTAATCTATAGCTGTTATTTCTCATTGGCTTATTCTCCCCATGTTTATCATTTCAGGTTTCATGGAGAGATATCAACTGATCAGTTTTTTTTTTTTCCTTCCTGGAAATATCAGCTCATTGTTCTGCCTGTATGTATTCTATTTTTGTGTCAAGAGCCCAGGGATAATATAATAAAATCCAGTGGGGGCAAAATACTCACAAAGGGGCCACACTTTCCATAGGGGATGTGGATGGGGATCTTCACTCAGAAACCACCAGCATACCAAGCACTGTGACCTAAAGTCTAATTTACTCATGAAATAAGAGGAAAAGAATATGCAATATTTGATCAGTTTTCCCCAGTTCCTTCTTGAAGTCAAGGTTCAATGTCAGAAAAACATTCTGATCTAAATTTAAATAGAATAAGAGATCCTGTTAGTTACTGAAAGAGTCCAAAAATTTCCCACAATCTCAAGATCCAAAATCAGATAACTGTATGTGAATCTGGAATCAGGCAAGGGAAACAAGCTGAAAGCAAGTATGTATACAATTACCAGGCATTTTTCTTTTCTGAGTGTGTGTGTTAGTCATTCAGTCATATCCGACTCTTTGGGACCCCATGGGCTATAGCCTGCCAGGCTCCTTTGTCCATAGAATTCTCCAGGGAAGTATACTGGAGTGAGTTGCTATTTCTTCTTCCAGGGAATCTTCCTGACCCAAGGATTGAACCTGAGTCGCTTGCATTACAGGCAGATTCTTTATCATCTGAGCGATCAGGGGAAGCCATTTTTCTTTTCTACCCTGAGCTACTGGAAAACATTTTTCATTTTTCTCTTCTACCCACTTAAAATTGGCAGATGAGAGGAATAAGTGATTTCAGATGAATATTTAGGAAGATATCTGTAATTTTTTCAGTAGAAGAAAGCGGGTAGGGGAAGCGGGGGAGAAAAACAAAAACCAGAAGCAAAGAGAAATCAAATGTCTTATAATAATTTTTTTTCAGATAGGACTACCATGAATGATTGTTTTATATTATGCTGATTAGAATATGAAACAAAAGTATATTTGAAATAATTGAGGATTAAGTTTTTAGAGTAAGAGTCTACCACATTCAGGAGATTCCATCCATTCATGATTAAATTCTGATCTTACTAGTCAATGAAATTTTTGCACAAGCCTGTAAGGATAGTGTTTATATGAAAGCATTTAAAATCTTCAAAGACATTTTGTGGTCTATCTTGAGAAAAGAACAAATCAACATTTAAAATTGCAGAGGCATTCTCACTGATAACATTTCTCAGTTCAAATGGAAGAGAATTAATGAGTTTGACAAGCTCTTCCTCCATTGATAAGGGACAAGCAGGAGAAAGAGATTAGAAACAAAGTCAGAATATATCAAGTCTCCAAAGAGGAAATATTTTCATCTATAGATTAGATTATGACACTGATATGGTGTTACTCTACCACATGGGTTTGGTTCGTGGGCCAAGGGAATCTTTTGAGTCCAGAGCCTTTGGGAATGAAATGCAGGAAAGTGGCTATGACAACTATCTCTCCCTTTTGTAATCTGTTCTTTGTTATTGTGTTCAGATTGATAGTGTTCTTTCTGCCAGACCAGTGGCCTATGTCAACAGGCCAGGGAGATAACACTAGAATGAGATTCTGAAGACAGGCAAACAAATGTGCAGCAGATGAAAATGACAAGGCAGTGCTGATAACTGGCATAGTAAAATGAAATCCACTCCCAATGTCCCTTAACAATAAATGTAGTATCAAAACACTCTATTCCACAGGCATGTTGGTCAGAGTCGATGAGAAAAATCCAAAGCTCTGATAATCTTTCCACTAATAAACTCATAGGTGACCTTACAGCCCTAAATGAGGTTATCTCTTTTTCTCCATAAATAATGTTTCTCTTTTTCCCTATAATTTATATGAATGCCAATTAAGTGTTTCAGCAAAATAAATTTCAATTTTATAACATGTGATACATATGTTCATGCAAGAGAGTTACATATTGATAAGGATTTTGTTGCAAATATTTAAGAAAGCCTTTCAAAATTCACACTTTCAGTTATATAAGTTTCTCAATTTTAATCAAAATGGAAAACCATCTCATAGTTGTTAACTGATCACCTACCATGTATAGAATACTGTGCTTGCTAATGTGAAGGCTGTAAAGACAGGCTCAGGAAATTAATTCTTCCAGTATTTACAGAATTATTCATTTGTGTTAAAAATAAAACTTGTCAGTGCACTTCAATATACCTGCACTTCAATATACCTTCAGATACTCTTGTGTATCTGAAACAAATTGCTACCATGTATATACATCACACAGCAACAATTTGAGAAAATAGCTATATAGTCTAGGTTTAAAGATAGGCAAATGTGAAGAAAATAAAGAGGAAAGGAAAATCTCCAATTTAATAACTGGTACTTATTTTTAATTGAATTTGAACTAATGATCTTACAAACCTAAATTTTTATTTGCTTATACAGAAGAGAATTGGTTCCATTTTTAAATATAATACTTAATTATGACAGAAAATATTCGTCTCATTTTTGTTGTTGTTAGTTGACCTTTCAAAATATTCTATTATGGAAAATTTTACTTCAAAATTTCTTTAAATATCACATTTTATTAAGTGCAAACTTCTCTAAAATAGTGTGAGCTACTCTTGGTTATAAAAAGTGCTCCATGAATTGAGTTGTGCTCTAATTCTTCCTTCAGAAGGAGGAATTCTTCTTCTCCATTTCAAGTGTGCACAGGGTATACATATATATATATTTTTTAATTCTCTGGTTCTTTCCTCTTGTGCTATTTTCATTAATACTGCTAACATCAGAGAACGTTTGCTCACTTTTGCAGTTACATTGGGGAGTTTTGTCACTCCGTATACATCTTGTTCTGGATTAGGAACATGGTTTGTGGGCACTGAAGGTTAGGAAGACAACCCACTGTTCATTCTCTTTTCTCTAGCTACTTGAACTATTACACATGTACATGGGTCTCTGACCTAAAGATTTTAGAAAACCACATAATTAGAAGGACATTTCAGTTCAGTTGCTCAGTCGTGTCCGACTCTTTGCGACCCCATGAATCACAGCACTCCAGGCCTCCCTGTCCATCACCAACTCCCGGAGTTCAGTCAGACTCACATCCATCGAGTCGGTGATGCCATCCAGCCATCTCATCCTCTGTCGTCCCCTTCTCCTCCTGCCCCCAATCCCTCCCAGCATCAGAGTCTTTTCCAATGAGTCAACTCTTCGTATGAGGTAGCCAAAGTATTGGAGTTTCAGCTTCAGCATCAGTCCTTCCAGTGAACACCCAGGGCTGATCTCCTTCAGAATGGACTAATTGGATCTCCTTGCAGTCCAAGGGACTCTCAAGAGTCTTCTCCAACACCACAGTACAAAAGCATGAATTCTTCGGCGCTCAGCCTTCTTCACAGTCCAACTCTCACATCCATACATGACCACAGGAAATTTTTAACAAAGTGAAATCTAAAATAAAGAGTATTTCATGCTGAATTTGTAGCTGAAATCAATATGCAGAAAAGCTGAAGTGATTTGACATAATATTGTTTGAACAATAAATGCAAGCATCAAGAGTAATAGAAAGACAGAGCCTAAAATATTATCCAAGAAAATCTTCAAAAACTTTAGAACAAAATCTCTATGGGTCTATTTGAAAGAGCCTTGGAAATATCTCAGACTGCAAAAAATATTCATTGCTGTACTGCCTTTATTTTATGTCTACCTCATCCCCAAATTCCTGATTCTAACAAAGAATAATCTGATCCTTATTTTAATCATGCCTCAGTCTCTGTGGGCTTGACATTTGAATTTTTTCTCATTATGATTTGAACCTAGTTTCATACTTCATTAACTTGAACCTTCAACCCTCCCCGCACAGCATGTGCCATTGTTTGAGCAACAGTTTCAAATCTCACTAAGCAAAATCTGTTGACCACAACCCAAAATACATATATGAAGGGGACTTATAATATTTATTGCCAAGGGAACTAATGAGTAACTGTGTAGTTTTTCTCATAAATATATAGCAAATGTATTAAATGCTTCTTATCCTAGGTGCTAGGATCATAAACATTGATACCTTTATCAGTTAAAATAATTTTGATTGAAAATAACCTCAGCAAAGTGTGATTTTTTTTAATAATAAGGGGAGATTATTGGCTCACATAATATAAAGCCTGTATATAGAAATAACTGATGGGGAGAGTTGATCTAATGGCCCATCATGGACCAACTTTATCTCTCTCTGTTCTTTGAAACCTTAGTATTAGTTACTGTCATAGTTTGACTTCTTTGATAATTTCAAGACAGTTTCCAGTAGCTTTCAGGGGTAAATGTTTCCTTTTCCTGGCAGAAGAATGAAAAGCTTTTTAAGTCATCACTGCTAGTAAAAGTCCTGTGTCTGCTGACAGTGCCTTAGGTCATATTACTTTATGGGGATCACTAAACTACAATCCTTGCATAAAATTCAGCCAGTGATCTGTTTTTCTATGGGGAAATAAGAATGATTTTTACATTTTTAAATGGTTGTAAATAAAAATCAAGAAGGATATGCAACAGAGAGTTTTTCGGTCTGCAAAGCCTAAAGTATTTATTAAGTGGCCCTTTTCAGAAAAGATTTTCTGACTGTTACCTTGAACAATCAAAGTGTTTAGATAAAGTGGTGGTGTACTCATTGGCTTAAAGTTGGGGCTTATGTAAATCCTTCAATAACTAATGTTGATCACAGGGATGATTTACACTGTTGGGGATTAGAAATCAATTCCATGAAGTGGCCAAATTAGGGGGACAAGTACATTTCCAGGCTAAAAGCAAGCACATGGATGAGAGAGAGAAAATAAAAATTTGTCCACCATGCCACCCTTGGAAGCCATGTAGTGGTCAAGACAAACACAACAAGTAAAATATGACTAACAACATGCTACAAGTAAAAAACAAGAGGGATAATTTTAAAATACAAAGGAAGTAAAAATCAATTTCATGTAGAGGACACAAGCAGATTTAATCTGGGGAGAGAGGTAGTTCAGAACGCAGCCTGAATAGATAAAGATAAGGAAAATTCAAACGAAATTTTGAGAGATATGTAAGATAGAAAATATTTGTTGTTTAGTTACTAAGTTGTGTCTGACTCTTTTGAGACCCCAAGGACTGTAGTCCACCATGGTCCTCTGTCCGTGGGATTTCCCCGGCAAGAATATTGGAATGGGTTGATATTTCTTTATCCAGGGTATCTTCCCGAGTCAGGGATCAAACCCACATCTCTTGTGTCTTCTGCATTGGCAAGCGGATTTTTTACCACTGAGTCATCTGATAAGGCCTACATTTTATTACAGAGAAGGCAATGGCACCCCACTCCAGTACTCTTGCCTGGAAAATCCCATGGACGGAGGAGCCTGGTGAGCTACATTTTATTAGAAGAAATTTCTTTTGACGTTCTTTGCCCACTTTTACTTGGATTGGTTATCTTTGTTGTGAAGTTATAATTCTCTATATACTCAGGATATATCAATGTTTAGCAGATGTATGATTAAATATTTTCTCCCATTACGTAGATGTAGGTGCTCCTACATGTAGGGAATTTAGAAGGCCATGCATAAATCTGGACGCATGCTCAGAAAAGACCTGTGAAACATTATGTTTCCACCTTTATCCTGAAGAAAGTGGATGACACCTTTACAGTACTGACAAAGGAAAATTGTTAAATAAGTATTTTATACCTGGCAAAACTACCCCCCAAAATTAAGGAAAAATTAAGTTCCTGCTTCCCTGGTGGTGCTGCATACTGAACTACCTCTCTCTGCGATGAAGTCTGCTTGTCTCATCTGTATGAAATTTGTTCTTCCTTCATATAAATTTTGGGATTCCATATGACCCAATTAATGGACAGATCCATATTTAAGTATCTGTTCATGAAATTAAAAAAAAAAGTTTAATTACATGTACTATGAACTTTGAAGAATTATGTAGCTCTTTACTGATTTTATCCTGTACAAGTCCTGCTGGAGGGCAGAGGGATTCAGAGAGAAACACAGGAAGTTTCCTACAAATCTTCAATAAGCTGTTTTCTATTTCTGGTATTTCCCAGTCAAGAAAACTGCTGGAAATCTCTTCTGTGTTCTCATCCATGGGGTTACCATATTAACATATCATTCCGTTCCTTAATTCCATTTATGCCTTCATGAGCCACACATTTCTTCCTCCATCTGGATGTGGCCAGAGACTTTTGATTTCTATGACCTCTCTGCCCCTATCAATTTAGGCCTACCAGAGATTTGATTAAAGACCATTCTATTATCTTTTTCACATTCTTCATAATGTGCTACTAAAGACATTGGGTCATTTAAACTTCCTTCCTTAATTTCTTGGAGTTGGAGAATGGAATAAAAAACTGAGTGCAAATATTTAGTATTAAAATTTATCACCTCGACATCGTGGATTTGCGTTTCCTATAAGTTGAGGCTTATTCTGTAGCCACTGAGTTCTTTCCTTTAGGGAAGGAACCACAGTACTTTAAGTTCCCTCAAGGGACTTGTATATAATTTATTTATTTAGGTGGTTATCCCCAGTGGCACAGTGTGTAAAGGAGGAAAGTAAGAAAGAGAACAGAGAAAGGCAATAAATATGTATTAATAATCAGATTGCTACTCAGGGTCACTGAGACAGAATTCTACTGGAAACCCTCAGAGAAACTTTGTACTTCTTTGTAACTCTGTAGGTCTCATAATTTTCCTACAAAAGCAAAGGGAGAGGACTCAAATAAATAAAATTAGAAATGAAAGAGGAGAAGGCACCACATAAATGCAAAGGACCATGAGACTACAAACAACTGTATGCTAATAAAATGGACAACATGGAAGAAATGGACAAACTCTTAGAAAGGTACAATCTCCCAAGACTGAACCAGGAAGAAATAGAAAATATGAACAGACCAATAACAAGTTCTGAAATAGAAACTGTTTAAAACTCCTCCAACAAACAAAAGTCCAAGGCCAGACAGCTTCACAGGTGAATTCTAGCAAACATTTAGAGAAAGCTTAACACCCTAATCTGGGCAATAATACTGGAGTGGGTTGCCATTCCCTTCTCCAGGGGATCTTCCCAACCCAGGGTCTCCTGCATTACAGGCAGATTCTTTACTATCTGAGACAATGGGGAAGCATGCTCCCCCAACACCCACCCTTCTGAAACTCTTCAAAAAAAAAGAAAAAAACTGCAGAGAAAGGAGTATTCCCAAGCTCATTCTACAAGGCCACTATCACTCTGATACCAAAACCAGACAAAGATACCACAAAGAAAGAAAATTATAGGTCAACATCACTGGTGAACATGCAAGTAAAAATCCTCAACAAAATACTAGCAATCTGAATCCAACAATACATTAAAAAGATCCAACAAAAACCCATGAGTAAGTGGGTTTTATCCTAAGGATGAAAGGATTTTTCAACAGCTTCAAATCAATCAGTGTGAGACACTGTATCAGCAAATTAGGGGGGAAAAACAAAAAACAAAAAACATGATCATCTCAATATATGCAGTAGCACTATTTATAACAGCCAAGACATGGAAGCAATCTCAGTGTCCATTGACAGAGGTATGTATAAAGAAGATGTGGTACACGTATACAGTACAATATTAACCTTAAAAAAAAGAATGAAATAAAGCTACCTATAGCAACTGGTTCAACCCAGAGATTATCATACTAAGTGGAGTCAGATAAAGAAAGACAAATATCATATGATATCACTTTACATGTGAAATCTTAAAAAAAGTTACACATATGAATTTATTTACAAAACAGAAACAGACTTAGAAAACAAACTTATGGCTACCAAAGGGTAAAGGTGGTGAAGGAGAGATAAATTAGGAGACTGAGATTAACATATACATACTACTATACATAACATCAACAAAGACCTAGTGTATAGCACAAGGAAATAAACTCAGTACTATGTAATAACCTATAGGGGAAAGAATCTGCAAAAGAATGGATACATACACACACACACACACACACAAATATGACAATTAACTTTGCCGTACAACTAAAACTAATGCAATATTATAAATCTATTATACTCCAATATAAAATTAAAACAAAACTGTGACACGCAAGCAATGGAATATTCAGTCAGTTTAGTTCAATTACTCAGTCGTGTCTGACTCTTTGCGACCCCATGAATCACAGCACTCCAGGCCTCTCTGTCCATCACCAACTCCCGGAGTTCACTCAGACTCACGTCCATCGAGTCAGTGATGCCATCCAGCCATCTCATCCTCTGTCATCTCCTTCTCCTCTTGCCCCCAATCCCTCCCAGCATCAGAGTCTTTTCCAATGAGTCAACTCTTCACACGAGGTAGCCGAAGTACTGGAGTTTCAGCTTTAGCATCATTCCTTCCAAAGAAATCGCAGGGCTGATCTCCTTCAGAATGGACTGGTTGGATCTCCTTGCAGTCCAAGGGACTCTCAGGAGTCTTGTCCAACACCACAGTTCAAAAGCATCAATTCTTCAGCGCTCAGCCTTCTTCACAGTCCAACTCTCACATCCATACATGACCATAGGGAAAACCATAACCTTAACTAGACGGACCTTTGTTGCCAAAATAATGTCTTTGTTTTTTATTATGCTATCCAGGTTGGTTATAACTTTCCTTCCAAAGAGTAAGTGTCTTTAAATTTCATGGCTGCAGTCACCATCTGTAGTGATTTTGTAGCCCAGAAAAATAAAGTCTGACACTGTTTCCACTGTTTCCCCATCTATTTCCCATGAAGTGATGGGACCAGATGCCATGATCTTAGTTTTCTGAATGTTGAGCTTTAAGCCAACTTTTTCACTCTGCTCTTTCACTTTCATCAAGAGGCTTTTTAGTTCCTCTTCCCTTTCTGCCATAAAAGTGGTGTTATCTGCATATCTGAGGTTATTGATATTTCTCCCGGCAATCTTGATTCCAGCTTGTGCTTCTTCCAGCCCAGCGTTTCTCATGGTGTACTCTGCATAGAAGTTAAATAAACAGGGTGACAATATACTTGACGAACTCCTTTTCCTATTTGAAACCAGTCTGTTATTCCATGTCCAGTTCTAACTGTTGCTTCCTGACCTTCATACAGATTTCTCAAGAGGCATGTCAGGTAGTCTGGTATTCATATCTCTTTCAGAATTTTCAACAGTTTATTGTGATCCACACAGTCAAAGGCTTTGGCATAGTCAATAAAGCAGAAATAGATGTTTTTCTGGAACTCTCTTGCTTTTTCCATGATCCAGCGGATGTTGGCAATTTGATCTCTGGTTCCTCTGCCTTTTCTAAAACCAGCTTGAACATCAGGAAGTTCACGGTTCACATATTGCTGAAGCCTGGCTTGGAGAATTTTGAGCATTACTTTACTAGCATGTGAGATGAGTGCAATTGTGCAGTAGTTTGAGCATTCTTTGGCATTGCCTTTCTTTGGGATTGGAATTAAAACTGACCTTTTCCAGTCCTGTGGCCACTGCTGAGTTTTCCAAATTTGCTGGCATATTGAGTGCAACACTTTCACAGCATCATATTTCAGGATTTGAAATAGCTCAACTGGAATTCCATCACCTCCACTAGCTTTGTTTGTAGTGATGCTTTCTAAGGCCCATTTTACTTCACATTCCAGGATGTCTGGCTCTAGGTGAGTGATCACACCATCATGATTATATGGGTCGTGAAGATCTTTTTTGTACAGTTCTGTGTATTCTTGCCACCTCTTCTTAATATCTTCTGCTTCTGTTAGGTCCATACCATTTCTGTCCTTTATCGAGCCCATCTTTGCATGAAATGTTCCCTTGGCATCTCTAATTTTCTTGAAGATATATCTAATCTTTCCTATTCTGTTTTTTTCCTCTATTTCTTTGCACTGATCGCTGAAGAAGGCTTTCTTATCTCTTCTTGCTATTCTTTGGAACTCTGCATTCAGATGTTTATATCTTTGCTTTTCTCCTTTGCTTTTTGCTTCTCTTCTGAATATTATTCAGCCATAAAAATTAAGGAAATCTGTCAATTGTGACAACATGGATAGACATGAAGGGTATTATGCTAAACAAAATAAGGCATAATAGAAAGACAAATACTGGATGATTCACTCATATCTAGAATCTAGAAAACAAAACAAATAAAAAAAAATTGAAGCAGAATCATAGATACAGAGAACAAACAGGTGATACCAAAGTGGAGAGAGCTAGAAGAATGAAATACATTTTTGGTAGATTAAGCAGTACAAGGGCTTCCCTGGTGGCTCAGTGGTAAAGAATCCATCTGCCAATGCAGAAGACATGGATTTGATCCCTGGGGTGGAAGGATCCCTTAGAGAAGGAAATAGTAACCCACTGTAGTATTCTTGGCTGGGAAAGCCCATGGACAGAGGAGCCTGGAAGTCTACAGTTCATGGGGTCTCAGAAGAGTCAGACATAGCTTAGTGACTAAACAACAACAAAAAGTTACAAACTTCAGTTCCAAAATACATGGGTTAAGGGGTGGTCCCACGTTGAAGGTCAGGAAGGGTGGCGGTGAGGAGATACCCCTCATCCAAGGTAAGGAGCAATGGCTGCACTTTGCTGGAGCAGCCGTGAAGAGACACCCCACGCCCAAGGTAAGAGAAACCCAAGTAAGACGGTAGGTGTTGCAAGAGGGCATCAGAGGGCAAACACACTGAAACCATACTCACAGAAAACTAGTCAGTATAATCATACTAGGACCACAGCCTTGTCTAACTCAATGAAACTAAGCCATGCCCATGGGGCCACCCAAGATGGGTGGGTCATGGTGGAGAGATTTGACAGAATGTGGTCCACTGGAGAAGGGAATGGCAAACCACTTCAGTATTCTTGCCTTGAGAACCCCATGAACAGTATGAAAAGGCAAAATGACAGGATACTGAAAGAGAAACTCCCCAAGTCAGTAGGTACCCAATATGCTACTGGAGATCAGTGGAGAAATAACTCCAGAAAGAATGAAGGGATGGAGCCAAAGCAAAAAGAATACCCAGCTGTGGATGTGACTGGTGATAGAAGCAAGGTCAGATGCTGTAAAGAGCAATATTGCATAAGAACCCGGAATGTCAGGTCCATGAATCAAGGCAAATTGGAAGTGGTCAAACAAGAGATGGCAAGAGTGAATGTTGACATTCTAGGAATCAGCGAACTGAAATGGACTGGAATGGGTGAATTTACCTCAGATGACCATTATATCTACTACTGTGGGCAGGAATCCCTCAGAAGAAATGGAGTGGCCATCATGGTCAACAAAAGAGTCC
Source organism: Bos taurus (assembly GCF_002263795.3). Classification (NCBI taxonomy): domain Eukaryota; kingdom Metazoa; phylum Chordata; class Mammalia; order Artiodactyla; family Bovidae; genus Bos; species Bos taurus. The sequence goes on along the minus strand of NC_037348.1, from coordinate 38,480,246 downwards.
AAAATGCAGTACTTGGATGCAATCTCAAAAATGACAGAATGATCTCTGTTCGTTTCCAAGGCAAACCATTCAATATCACAGTAATCCAAGTCTATGCCCCAACCAGTAACGCTGAAGAAGCTGAAGTTGAACGGTTCTATGAAGACCTACAAGACCTTTAAGAACTAACACCCAAAAAAGATGTCCTTTTCATTATAGGGGACTGGAATGCAAAAGTAGGAAGTCAAGAAACACCTGGAGTAACAGGCAAATTGGGCCTTGGAATACGGAATGAAGCAGGGCAAAGACTAATAGAGTTTTGCCAAGATAATGCACTGGTCATAACAAACACCCTCTTCCAACAACACAAGAGAAGACTCTATATATGGACATCACCAAGATGGTCAACCACCGAAATCAGGTTGATTATATTCTTTGCAGGTCAACCAAGATGTTGACCACCAAGATGGTCAACACCGAAATCAGGCTGATTATATTCTTTGCAGCCAAAGATGGAGAAGCTCTATACAGTCAGCAAAAACATGACCAGGAGCTGACTGTGGCTAAGACCATGAACTCCTTATTGCCAAATTCAGACTGAAATTGAAGAAAGTAGGGAAAACCACTAGACCATTCAGGTATGACCTAAATCAAATTATACAGATTATACAGTGGAAGTGAGAATTAGATTTAAGGGCCTAGATCTGATAGACAGTGTGCCTGATGAACTATGGAATGAGGTTCATGACACTGTACAGGAGACAGGGATCAAGACCATCCCCATGGAAAAGAAATTCAAAAAAGCAAAATGGCTGTCTGGGGAGGCCTTACAAATAGCTGTGAAAAGAAGAGAAGTGAAAAGCAAAGGAGAAAAGGAAAGATATAAGCATCTGAATGCAGAGTTCCAAAGAATAGCAAGAAGAGATAAGAAAGCCTTCTTCAGCGATCAATGCAAAGAAATAGAGGAAAACAACAGAATGGGAAAGACTAGGGATCTCTTCAAGAAAATCAGAGATACCAAAGGAACATTTCATGCAAAGATGAGCTCAAAAAAGGACAGAAATGGTATGGACCTAACAGAAGCAGAAGATATTAAGAAGAGGTGGCAAGAATACACAGAACTGTACAAAAAAGATCTTCACGACCCAGATAATCATGGTGGTATGATCACTGACCTAGAGCCAGACATCCTGGAATGTGAAGTCAAGTGGGCCTTAGAAAGCATCACTACGAACAAAGCTAGTGAAGGTGATGGAATTCCAGGTGAGCTGTTCCAAATCCTGAAAGATGATGCTGTGAAAGTGCTGTACTCAATATGCCAGCAAATTTGGAAAACTCAGCAGTGGCCACAGGACTGGAAAAGGTCAGTTTTAATTCCAATCCCAAAGAAAGGCAATGCCAAAGAATGCTCAAACTACTGCACAATTGCACTCATCTCACATGCTAGTAAAGTAATGCTCAAAATTCTCCAAGCCAGGCTTCAGCAATATGTGAACCGTGAACTTCCTGATGTTCAAGCTGGTTTTAGAAAAGGCAGAGGAACCAGAGATCAAATTGCCAACATCCGCTGGATCATGGAAAAAGCAAGAGAGTTCCAGAAAAACATCTATTTCTGCTTTATTGACTATGCCAAAGCCTTTGACTGTGTGGATCACAATAAACTGTGGGAAATTCTGAAAGAGATGGGAATACCAGACCACCTGATCTGCCTCTTGAGAAATTTGTATGCAGGTCAGGAAGCAACAGTTAGAACTGGACATGGAATAACAGACTGGTTCCAAATAGGAAAAGGAGTTCGTCAAGGCTGTATACTGTCACCCTGTTTATTTAACTTATATGCAGAGTACATCATGAGAAACGCTGGACTGGAAGAAACACAAGATGGAATCAAGATTGCTGGGAGAAATATCAATAACCTCAGATATGCAGATGACACCACCCTTATGGCAGAAAGTGAAGAGGAACTAAAAAGCCTCTTGATGAAAGTGAAAGTGGAGAGTGAGAAAGTTGGCTTAAAGCTCAACATTCAGAAAACTAAGATCATGGCATCTGGTCCCACCACTTCATGGGAAATAGATGGGGAAACAGTGGAAACAGTGTCAGACTTTATTTTTCTGGGCTCCAAAATCACTACAGATGGTGACTGCAGCCATGAAATTAAAGGACGCTTACCCCTTGGAAGGAAAGTTATGACCAACCTAGGTAGCATATTCAAAAGCAGAGACATTACTTTGCCAACAAAGGTCCGTCTAGTCAAGGCTATGGTTTTTCCTGTGGTCATGTATGGATGTGAGAGTTGGACTGTGAAGAAGGCTAAGCGCTGAAGAATTGATGCTTTTGAACTGTGGTGTTGGAGAAGACTCTTGAGAGTCCCTTGGACTGCAAGGAGATCCAACCAGTCCATTCTGAAGGAGATCAGCCCTGGGATTTCTTTGGAAGGAATGATGCTAAAGCTGAAACTCCAGTACTTTGGCCACCTCATGCGAAGAGTTGACTCAGTGGAAAAGACTCTGATGCTGGGAGGGATTGGGGGCAAGAGGAGAAGGAGATGACAGAGGATGAGATGGCTGGATGGTATCACTGACTCGATGGACATGAGTCTGAGTGAACTCTGGGAGTTGGTGATGGATAGGGAGGCCTGGCGTGCTGCAATTCATGGGGTCGCAAAGAGTCGGACACGACTGAGCGACTGATCTGATCTGATCTGAAGGGGCTGTCCTAAGACGGTAGAGGAATAGGATGGGGAGACCACTTTCTCCCCTACAAATTCATCAAAAGGTCATTTGAACACTGAGCAAAATTCCACAAAACAACTTCTGAACGCTGGCAAAGGATACCAGGCACCCAGAAAGGCAGCCCATTCTCTTCAGAAAGAGGTAGGACAAAGTATAAAAGATAAAAAGATAGACAGAAGAGTTAGGGATGGTAACCCATCCCGGGAAAAGAGTTGTGAAGGAGAAGTTTCCAAACACCAGGAAACCCTCTCACCAGTGGTTCTGTGGGGAGTTTTGGAATCTCAGAGGGCAACATAACTGGGAGGAAAAAAAAAAAAAAAAAACCACAGATTATGTGCCTAACCACAACTCCCAGCAGAGAAGTAGGCCATATGCTGGCATCTGCCACCAGCAAGCAGGGGCTGAACAGGGAGGTGCAGGCTACACTGCTTAGGGTAAGGACTGGGCCTGAATGCCCTGAGGACAATCTAAGGGAGTGAGACAACAACCCAAACTGTGGGATAGCCAGAGAGAGAGGAAAAAAAAAAAAAATGAGAGAAAAAGAGAGAAAGAACTTTCCTGAAAAAAGCTCCAACCTAAGGCACTGCTGGGCCCGGAATACCAGAGGAGAGCTAGTCGGCTGCACACTGGTCCATCCACTACCAGAGGCAGAGAGGCCAGCGGGTGACAGCCAGAGCCAGAAGGCGAGGGGGAATCTCAGCCTCAGAGACAGTATCCTCTACCAAACTGCAAGCAGGCTCCCAGTTGCTAACCAAGTCTTCCTGGGATCCTAGATGGTTGATATCTGCCAGGAGGGCCACAGCCAGAAACCAGCGCCCCAGAAGAGACACATGGCACACCTGAGATGGTGCACCTGCTGTGCACCCAAGAAACCCCGTGGCTGGGATGGGGAGGTGATAAGACATACCATCCACCTGGAGAGAGTGCGCTCGCCAAGCACCTGGTCGCCTGAGCTGCTGGGACCTGGGAAGGTCACAAAACTCAGGCCCAACAGAGTCTGTGCCTTTGTGGGGTACCTGAGAACCTGAACATGAGTGGCTTAGACCTAGGAGGTGCATGCAACCCAGGGCCCACTTTAGACAGTTCCCCTGCAGATCAGCCTGGAGCCTGAGCAGTGTAGACTGGGAAAGCACACACAATGTGAGCGGGGGCAAACCCAGTGTGGCCCAGACACTGTGAGAACTCCTCCCACACACCAGTGATATCTGTTTGCAGTGTTCCTCCCTCCCCACAGCACAATTGAACAAGTGAGCCTAAATAAGTGACCACCTTTGCCCCATGTGTCATGGCTGAAATTGGACACTGAAGAGACTTGCAAACAGAAGAAGCCAAAATAAAGAAGGAACCACTTTGGAAGTGACAGGTGTAACAGATTAAAACCCTGTAGTTAGCACCGACTACATTGGAAGGGGCCTATAGACCTTGAGAAGAAGTGTAAGCTGGAACAAGGAACTATCTGAGACTGAACTGACCCCACACTGCCCTCAACAGCTCCAGATAAATTCCTAGATATATTTTATTATTATCATTAAAAAAAAATTTGTTAAGTTCTTTATTACTCCTTTAATTTTCATTTTTATAATCTACTATTACCTTGCCAAAAAAAGACCCTATTTTTACAGCAAATTCCATATATATTTTTTATAATTTTTGTGATTTTGTTTTGTTTCTTTAATATTATATTTTTGAGAGTCTAACCTCCACACTAGATTTTTAAATCTTTGATTTTTGGTATTTGTTATCAATTTTGTACCTTTAAGAATATGATATTCAGTACCCAATTTTACAGAGGAGTGTGATTACTGGGTTGATTGCTCTCTCCCCTTTTGACTCTCCTTTTTCTCCCTCAGGTCACCTCTAACTCCTCCCTCACCCTTCTCTTCTCTACCGAACTCTGTGAATCTCTTTGGGTATTCCTGGCTGTGGAGAACACTTAGGGAAATGATTACTGGCTAGATCTGTCTCTCTCCTTTTGATTCCCCCTCTTCTCCTTCTGGTCACCTCTCCTTCCTCCCTCTTCTCTTCTTTATGTAACTCTGTGAACATCTCTGGGTGTTCCAACTGTGGAGATTACATAGGGAATTGATTATTGGCTAGATTGTTCTCACCCCATTATGTCCCTCCTCCCTCTTCTCTTCTCCATGTAACTCTGTGAACCTCTCTGGGTGTCCCTCACTGTAGAGAATCTTTTCTCCATTAACCTAGATGTTTTATCATTGGTCCAGTATAGATGGAGAAGTCTTGAGGGTACTGTAAGAATAAGACTGAAAACCAGAGGCAGGAGGGTTAAACCCAAAACTTGAGAACATCAGAAAACTCCTGACTCCAGGGAACATTAATCGAGAAGAGCTCATCCAAAAACCTCCATACCTACACTGAAACCAAGCTCCATCCAAGAGCAAACAAGTTTCAGAGCAAGACATACCAAGCTAATTCTCCAGCAACGCAGGAACATAACCCTAAGCATTAAAATAGAGGCAGCCAAAAGTCACATCAAACCCATAGACACCTCAAAACTCATTACTGGACACTTCATTGCACTCCAGAGAGAAGAGAACTAGCTCCACCCACGAGAACACTGACACAAGCTTCCCTAAACAGGAAATCTTGACAAGCCACTCATCCAACCACACCCACAGGGAGGAACCTCCACAATAAAGAGGAACCAAAAACTTCCAGCATACAGAAAGGCCACCCCAAACACAGCAATCTAAACAAGATAAAAAGGCAGAGAAATATCAGCAGGTAAGGATTTTGATAAATGCCCACCAAACCAAACAAAAGAGGAGGAGATAGGGAGTCTACCTGAAAAATAATTCAGAATAATGATAGTAAAAATGATCCAAAATCTTGAAAACAAAATGGAGTTACAGATAAATAGCCTGGAGACAAGGATTGAGAAGATGCAAGAAATGTTTAACAAGGACCTAGAAGAAATAAAAAAGAGTCAATCAATAATGCATAATGCAATAACTGAGATCAAAAACACTCTGGAGGGAACCAACAGTAGAATAACTGAGGCAGAAGACAGAATAAGTGAGGTGTAAGATAGAACGGTGGAAATAAATGAAACAGAGAGGAAAAAATAATTAAAAGAAATGAGGACAACCTCAGAGACCTCTGGGACAATGTCAAATGCCCCAACATTCGAATCATAGGAGTCCCAGAAGAAGAAGACAAAAAGAAAAGCCATGAGAAAATACTTGAGGACATAATAGTTGAAAACTTCCCTAAAATGGGGAAAGAAATAGTCACCCAAGTCGAAGAAACCTAGAGTCCCAAATAGGATAAACTCAAGGCAAAACACACCAAGACACATATTAATCAAATTAACAAAGATCAAACACAAAGAACAAATATTAAAAGCAGCAAGGGAAAAACAACAAATAACATACAAGGGGATTCCCATAAGGATAACAGCTGATCTTTCAACAGAAACTCTTCAGGCCGGAAGGGAATGGCAGGACATACTTAAAGTGATGAAAAAGAAAAACCTACAACCCAGATTACTGTACCCAGCAAGGATCTCATTCAAATATGAAGGAGAAATCAAAAGCTTTACAGACAAGCAAAAGCTGAGAGAATTCAGCACCATCAAACCAGCTCTCCAACAAATGCTAAAGGATCTTCTCTAGACAGGAAACACAGAAAAGGTGTATAAATTCAACCCCAAAATGACAAAGTAAATGGCAACAGGATCATACTTATCAATAATTACCTTAAAGGTAAATGGGTTGAATGCCCCAACCAAAAGGCAAAGACTGGCTGAATGCTTATGAAAACACCGCTACTACTGCTAAGTCACATCAGTCGTGTCCGACTCTGTGCGACCCCGTAGATGGCAGCCCACCAGGCTCCCCTGTCCCTGGGATTCTCCAGGCAAGAACACGGGAGTGGGTTGCCATTTTCTTCTCCAATGCATGAAAGTGAAAAGTGAAAGTGAAGTTGCTCAGTCGTGTCCGACTCTTAGCGACCCCATGGACTGCAGCCTACCAGGCTCCTCCATCCATGGGATTTTCCAGGCAAGAGTACTGGAGTGGGGTGCCATCGCAAGACTCCTATAAATGCTGTCTACAAGAGACCCACCTCAAAACAAGGGACACATACAGACTGAGAGTGAAGGGCTGGAAAAGATATTTCATGTAAATGGAGACCAAAAGAAAGCAGGAGTAGCAATATTCATATCAGATAAAATAGACTTTGAAATAAAGGCTGTGAAAAGAGACAAAGAAGGACACTATATAATGATCAAAGCATCAATCCAAGAAGAAGATATAACAGTTATATATGCACACAACATAGGAGCACCGCAATATGTAAGGCAAATGCTAAAAGTATTAAAGGGGAAATTAAAAGTAGCACAATAATAGTGGGAGACGTTAATACCCCACTCACACCTATGGATAGATGAACTAAACAGAAAATAACAAAGGAAACATAAACTTTAAATGATACAATGGACCGCTTAGACCTAATTGATATTGATAGGGCATTTCACCCCACCCCAAAACAATGAATTTCACCTTTTTCTCAAGTGCACAAAGAACCTTCTCCAGGATAGATTACATCCTGGGCCATAAATCTAGCTTTGGTAAATTCAAAACAGTTGAAATAATTCCAGCATCTTTTCTGATCACAATGCAGTAAGATTAGATGTCAACTACAATAAACTGTAGAAAATTCTGAAAGAGATGGGAATACCAGAAAACCTGACCTGCCTCTTAAGAAACCTATATGCAGGTCAGGAAGCAAGTTAGAACTGGACATGGAACAACAGACTGGTTCCAAATAGGAAAAGGAGTACGTCAAGGCTGTGTATTGTCACCCTGCTTATTTGATTTATATGCAGAGTACATCATGAGAAACGCTGGGCTGGAAGAAGCACAAGCTGGAATCAAGATTGCCGGGAGAAATATCAATAACCTCAGATATGTAGATGACACCACCCTTATGGCAGAAAGTGAAGAGGAACTAAAAAGCCTCTTGATAAAAGTGAAAGAGGAGTGTGAAAAAGTTGGCTTACACCTCAGCATTCAGAAAACGAAGATCATGGCATCTGGTCCCACCACTTCATGGGAAATAGATGGGGAAACAGTGGAAACAGTGTCAGACTCTATTTTTGGGGCTCCAAAATCTGGCTGTAGATGGTGATTGCAGCCATGAAATTAAAAGACACTTACTCCTTGGAAGAAAAGTTATGACCAATCTAGATGGCATATTCAAAAGCAGAGACATTACTTTGCCAACAAAGGTCCATCTAGTCAAGGCTATGGTTTTTCCAGTAGTCATGTATGGATGTGAGAGTTGTACTGTGATGAAACTGAGCACTGAAGAATTGATGCTTTTGAACTGTGGTGTTGGAGAAGTCTCTTGAGAGTCCCTTGGACTGCAAGCAGATCCAACAAGTCCATTCTAAAGGAGATCAGCCCTGGGTGTTCTTTGGAAGGAATGATGTTAAAGCTGAAACTCCAATACTTTGGCCACCTCATGCGAAGAGTTGACTCATTGGAAAAGACTCTGATGCTGGGAGCAATTGGCGGCAGGAGGAGAAGGAGACAACAGAGGATGAGATGGCTGGATGGCATCACCAACTCGATGGACATGAGTCTGAGTGAACTCTGGGAGTTGGTGATGGACAGGGAGGCCTGGCATGCTGCGATTCAAGGGATCGCAAAGAGTCGGACACGACTGAGCGACTTGAAACCAAACCAACAGAAAAAAAAAAAAAAACTATTAAAATTATAAACATTGGAGGCCAAACAACATCCTTCTGAATAACCAACAAATCACAGAAGAAATCAAAATATGCATAAAAACGAATGAAAATGAAAACACGACCCACAACCTATGGGATTAAGTAAAAAGCAGTGCTAAGGGGAAGGTTTGTAGTAATACAAGCTTACCTCAAGAAACAAGAGAAAAATCAAATAAATAACATAACTCTACACCTTTAGCAACTAGAAAAAGATGAAATGAAGCACCCCAGGGATAGTAGAAGGAAAGAAATAAAAATTAGGACAGAAATAAATGCAAAAGAAGCAAAGGAGACCATAGCCTAAATCAACAAAGCTAAAAGCTGGTTCTTTGAGAAGATAAATAAAATTGACAAACCATTAGCCAGACTCATCAAGAAACAAAGGGAGGAGTATCAAATCAACAAAATTAGAAATGAAAATGGAGAAATCACAACAGACAATACAGAAATACAAAGGATCATAAGAGACTACTATCAGCAACTATTTACCAATAAAATGGACAACTTGGAAGAAATGGACAAATTCTTACAAAAGTATAACTTTCAAAAACTGAACCAGGAAGAAATAGAAAATCTTAATAGACCTATCACAAGCATGGAAATCAAAACTGTAATCAGAAATCTTCCAGGAAACAAAAGCCCAGGACCAGACAGCTTCACAACTGAATTCTCCCAAAAATTTAGAGAAGAACTAACACCTATCCTACTCAAACTATTCCAGAAAATTGCAGAGGAAGGTAAACTTTCAAACTCATTCTATGAGGCTACCATAACCCTAATACCAAAACTGACAAAGATACCACATAAAAAGGAAAACTACAGGCCAATATCACTGATGAACATAGATGGAAAAATCCTTAACAAAATTCTAGCAAACAGAAGCCAACAACACATTAAAAAGACCATATATCATGACCAAGTGGGTTTTATCCCAGGGATGCAAGGATTCTTCAATATTCACAAATCAATGTGATACACCACATTAACTAATTGAAAAATGAAAACCATATGATTATCTCAATAGATGCAGAGAAAGCCTTTGACAAAATTCAACATCCATTTATGATAAAAACCCTCCAGAAGGCAGAAATATAAGGAACATACCTCAACATAATAAAAGCTATATATGATAAACCCACAGCAAACATTATCTTCAATGGTGAACAATTGAAAGCATTTCCCCTAAAATCAGGAACAAAACAAGGGTGCCCACTTTCACCACACTATTCAACATAGTTTTGGAAGTTTTACCCACAGCAATCAGAGAAGAAAAAGAAATAAAAATAATCTATATTGGAAAAGAAGAAGTAAAACTCTCACTGTTTACAGATGACATGATTCTCTACATAGAAAACCCTAAAGACTCCACCAGCAGATTACTAGAGCTAATCAATGAATATAGTAAAGTTGCAGCATATAAAATCAACACACAGAAATCCCTTGCATTCTATACACTAACACTGAGAAAACAGAAAGCGAAATTAAGGAAACAATTCCATTCACCATTGCAACGAAAAGAATAAAATACTTAGGAATAAATCTATCTAAAGAAGCAAAAGACCTATATATATAGAAAACTATAAAACACTGATGAAAGAAATCAAAGAGGACCCAAATAGGTGGAGAAATATACCATATTTATGGATTGGAAGAATCAATATAGTGAAATTGAGTATACTACCCAAAGCAATCTACAGATTCAAAGCAATCCCTATCGAGCTACCAACGGTATTTTTCAGAAACTAAAACAAATAATTTCACAATTTGTATGGAAATACAAAAAACCTTGAATAGCCAAAGTAATCTTGAGAAAGAAGAATGGAACTGGATGAATCAAACTGCCTGACTTCAGACTATACTACAAAGCCACAGTCATCAAGACAGTATGGTACTGGCACAAAGACAGAAACATAGATTAATGGAAAAAAATAGAAAGCCCAGAGATAAATCCATGCACCTATGGACACCTTAACTTTGACAAAGGAGGCAAGAATATACAGCGGAGAAAGCAAACTCTTTAAAAAGTGGTGCTTGGGAAACTGGTCAACCACCTGTAAAAGAATGAAACGAGAACGCTTTCTAACACCATACACAAAAATAAACTCAAAATGGGTTAAAGATCTAAACATAAGACTAGACACTATAAAACTCCTAGAGGAAAACACAGGCAAACACTCTCTGACATAAATCACAGCAGGATCCTCTATGACCCACCTCCCAGAGTAATGGGAATGAAAGCAAAAATAAACAAATGGGACCTAATTAAACTTAAAAGCTTTTGCACAACAAAGGAAGCTATAAGCAAGGTGAAAAGACAGCCTTCAGAATGGGAGAAAATAATAGCGAATGAAGCAACTGACAAAGAATTAATCTCAAAAGTGTACAAGCAACTCCAACAGCTCAATTCCAGAAAAATAAATGACTCAATCAAAAAATGGGCCAAAGAACTAAATAGACATTTCTCCAAAGAAGACATACAGATGGCTAACAAACACATGGAAAGATGCTCAGCATCACTCATTATCAGAGAAATGCAAATCAAAACCACAATGAGGTACCATCTCACACCTGTCAGAATGACTGCTATCAAAGAGTCTAGAAACAATAAATGCTGGAGAGGGTGTGGAGAAAAGGGAACCCTCTTACACTGTTGGTGGGAATGCAAACTAGTACAGCCACTTCATGTGGGCTTCCCTGGTGGCTCAGAGGTTAAAGCATCTGCCTCCAGTGTGGGAGACCCAGGTTCGATCCCTGGGGTGGGAAGATCCCCTGGAGAAGGAAATGGTAACCCACTCCAGTATTCTTGCCTGGAGAATCCCATGGACAGAGGAGCCTGGCGGGCTACAGTCCATGGGGTCACAAAGAGTTGGAAGTGAGCGACTTCACTTCACTTCACTGCCATTATGGAGAACAGTGTGGAGATTCCTTAAAAAACTGAAAACAGAACTGCCATATGACCCAGCAATCCCAGCAATCCCAGCAATCTGCTGGGCATACACACTGAGGAAACCAGAATCAAAAGAGACAAGTGTACCCCGATGTTCACTGCAACACTGTTTGTAATAGCCAGGACACGGAAGCACCCAGATGTGCATCAGCAGATGAATGGATAAGAAAGTTGTGGTACATATATACAATGGAATATTACTCATCCATTAAAAAGAATGCATTTGAATCCATTCTAATGAGGTGGATGAAACTGGAGCCTATTATACAGAGTTTAGTAAGCCAGAAAGAAAAACACCAATACAGTATACTAACGCATATATATGGAATTTAGAAAGACAGCAGCAATCACCCTATATTTGAGACAGCAAAAGAGAGACGGATGTAAAGAACAGTCTTTTGGACTCTGTGGAAGAAGGCGAGGGTGGGATGATCTGAGATAATAGCATTAAAACATGTATATTATCATATGTGAAACAGATCGCCAATCCAGGTTTGATGCATGAGACACGGTGCTCAGGGCTGGTGCACTGGGATAACCCTGAAAGATGGGATGGGGAAGGAGGTGGGACGGGGTTTCAGGATGGGGAGCACATGTATACCATGGCTGATTCATGTCAATGTATGGCAAAAACCACAATATTGTAATTAGCCTCCAATGAAAATAAATAATTATTAAAAAAAAAAAACAAAATACAGGGTTACAGGTATGAAATCTACAGTGTGGGGAATATAATGACTAATTATGTAATAAATTTTTGGTGACAAATGATAACTAGACATCATTTTGAAACATAGAAATAGCATATCATTTTGTTTTGTACCAGGAACTAACATAGTAATGTAGGTTAATTATACTTAAAAACAAACAAACTCATATAAAAATAGGTATTTGTAGTTACCAAAGATGAGTGCTAGGGGAAGGATAAATTGGATGAAGGTAGTCAAAAGATACAAACTTCCAGTTATACAATAAATGAATATTAGTAATATGATGTACAACTAAGCATAACGAACTGTTCTGTATGCTAAATATAAGAAAGAGTAAATCCTAAGAGTTCTCATCATAAGGCAAACATTTCTTTTCAATTTATTTAATTTTGCATCATATGAGATGATGGAAGTTCTCTAAACTTATTGTGGTAATTGTTTAACAATATATGTAAGTCAAACCATTAATCTGTTCATCTTAAATTTATACAGTGCTGTATGTCAATTGTATCTCAATAAGTCTGGAAGGAAAAAAGTGATTTAGCTGGACCTCACAATTGATTACCTGTGAGGTATAATAAGATTATTAGATTAATTGAGATTGAATCATAACTCTTTTTTAAGCCTAATTCAACAGGGAATAGCAGTACCAATTACTAACTAGGACATAAAAGTTCCTGGGATATATCAGGTTTGACTTGGATGGTGACTAGAAATCAAGAGTTCCATTGTACACATGCCAAACTTGAGATGCCTATTATATGTCTACTATACATATTAACAAACCATGTGTATGTATGAATCTACAGCTCATGGCCCATAAGAGTAGTTGATACTAGAAGTAGCAACAGATCTCTTTGAGTTTCCTATACTTATTCTTTTAAACATACAGTGAGAAAATTATCTTAAAAGACAAGCCGTGTGGGAAGGATAGCTTTTCTAAATGCCAATAATTTCCTTTGCACTGTTTTAATCTAGTTTTAATCTGAGTAAGAGGTAAGAGTTAAACTCACTCATGTTCAGCTTCCTGCCAGCTAGCCTCCTGGGGGGGAAACGTTAGCCTTGTGTAAAACTTAACAGAATGTGGCTATGACTCAGTACTTGGACCCCAGCCCCCTCACCATGTCAGGAATCAGCCTAATAATACCCCCATCTCTCTTTCTTCAGCCAACGTGCTAACAGTACACTGAAAGGCAGCTAAAGCAAAACTTTCCCATCTCTGCTTTCTTGGGTCCTGGAATTGTCAAGTTAAAAAGCCAGAGGCCTGGGTTTATTTTGCAGAGTCTGATGTCAGTCAGTATGTTAGGCATCTGCGTCATGTCCTAGAATGAATTGCACTGGACACCTGCTAGGATCACTCTTTGTGTTAACCCAAATAAAGCTTGTCCTACAGGTTAATTTTTTTTCAGGTCACTTCCTGCAAATTGTAGTGACATATAGGTAGAGAGGTTATGGAATGTGAGGCAGGAAGCTTGTCCATGCAGCAGAAGGAGGGAATGACAATCCTTGGAAAGAGGAGGAGATCAGGTACAGGATAGAACACACCGGTATTTTCTGACTCTTGAATAAATGAAGGCACTGAGCAATGGGAAGCAGTTACCACTGAATAGTTCAAAGAATTTAGAGGAATATGGCTTGTTTTTCATTTCTTTGAAACCAGACTTGGAATAGCTTAAGTTCCTTTAAGGAGTAAAACATGTAAGAGGACACCACCTCAGACAGAAGGTTGGAAATGAAACAATGGCAGAGGGAATGATAGTAACTGCCAGTTTTCTCCTGGCTGGATTAGCCCCATGGAGTCCCCTAGGTTCCACACCAACCTAGTAAATGTTGTGCGAGGGGATTCAGATGTAAGTGGGCTATCCCCTTTTATGATTCCAATTCCGTGAGGCCACCCAATGCAGATAACCTAAGCCAAAATTGTGGGATGCCTCAATTATTAGGAACAGAGAATATAAAGAGTTATAACTTGACAGGAGCCCTAATATTAGGGCTCCCAAAGAGTATCTAGGGTTTTAGTAATAAAGTCAATCACCAGTGTCAGGTATCAGGCCAGGTATGGTCAGCAGCAGCCAGAGCCAGTGGAATGCAGCTTACATGTTTCAGCAGCCACATACTTCTTGAGAACACAGAAAATGTTTCAGATAAAAGCAGGATGACCTCTCTCAAACAATGATTGCTGAGGTTCTGGAAAATACATCTGGATCTCTGTTCTTTCTACACGAAAGCTGATACATATGCTTTCACCTATTTCTGCATACAAACCAGTAGGGAAAGGTAGACAGAGAAGACAGGAACTGAAAAAACTACATGTTTAACAGTAACAAACTTAGTTAACTTGAAAAAGATTGCTTTAAAGGAGGAGGCTGAGATATCTTTATGGCAAATTTAAAACCCATGTGACTCTTACTTCGATATTTAGTAAGATAATTATATGAATAAAGATAAAGGGTATAGAAAAAAATACAACATGTATTTTCAAAGGCTCAGTTTTAGTGTATAAAATTCTGATCTCATTACCAATTATTCCCACATGAACATTATTCAGATTCCCCTAAGATACCATTTCCTTTACAGTAAACTCTTGGTTACAGAGTAATTTTTTTTTTTTCAAAAATGACTACAGAGCCTAAAGCTTTATTTATCTCCCTGGGAATGATGCCAGTTCATGAATTAGACCCATGAATTTCAACCACTGTCCACTCTTTATGGACTTGAACTGATGGAGAGAAGCTGTGCCCTGAAGAAACAGAATTTTATACAGGTTTGGGTCTATGTATAATGTTATGTAGACAAATCTTTGTGCTTCCCTGGTGGCTCAGTGGTAAAGAAGCCACCCTGTAATGCGGGAGACTTGGGTTTGATCCCTGGGTTGGGAAGATCCCCTGGAGGAAGGCAGAGCAACCCACTCCAGTATTCAATTTTTTTTTTTTTAGCATTGTTTTTATTTATTTATTTTAGTTGGAGGCTAATTACTTTACAATATTGTAGTGGTTTTTGCCATGCATTGATATGAATAATCCATGGGTTTACATGTGTTTCCCATCCTGAACCCCCTCCCATCTCCCTCCCCTTCCCATCCCTCTGGGTCATCCCAGTGCACCAGCCCTGAGCACCTGTATCATGCATCGGACCTGGACTGGTGATCTGTTTCACATATGATAATATCCATGTTTCAAAGCTATTATCTCAGATCATCCCACCTTCTCCCGCAGAGTCCAAAAGTCTGTTCTACACGTCTGTGTCTCTTTTTCTGTCTTGCATATAGGGTTATTGTTACCACCTTTCTAAAGTCCATACATATGCATTAGTATACTGTATTGGTGTTTTTCTTTCTGGCTTACTAAACTCTGTATAAGAAGCTCCAGTTTCATCCAGCTCATTAGAACTGATTCAAATGTATTCTTTTTAATGGCTGAGTAATATCCCATTGTGTATATGTACCACAGCTTTTTTACCTATTTGTCTGCTGATGGACATCTAGGGTGCTTCCATGTCCTGGCTATTATAAACAGCGCTGTGATGAACATTGGGGTACACATGTCTCTTTCAATTCTGGTTTCCTTGGTGTGTATTCCCAGCAGTGGGATTGCTGGGTCATATGGCAGTCCTATTTCCAGTTTTTTAAGGAATCTCCACACTGTTCTTCATAGTGGCTGTACTAGTTTGCATTCCCACCAACAGTGTAAGAGGGTTCCCTTTTCTCCACACCCTCTCCAGCATTTATTGTTTCTAGACTCTTTGATAGCAGCCATTCTGACGGGTGTGAGATGGTACCTCATTGTGGTTTTGATTTGCATTTCTCTGATAACGAGTGATGTTGAGCATCTTTACATGTGTTTGTTAGCCATCTGTATGTCTTCTTTGGAGAAATGTCTGTTTAGTTCTTTGGCCCATTTTTGACTGAGTCGTTTATTTTTCTGGCATTGAGCTGTAGGAGTTGCTTGTATATTTTTGAGATTAATTCTTTGTCAGTTGCTTCATTTGCTATTATTTTCTCCCATTCTGAAGGCTGTCTTTTCACCTTGCTTATAGTTTCCTTTGTTGTGCAAAAGCTTTTAAGTTTAATTAGGTCCCATTTGTTTATTTTTGATTTTATTTCCAATATTCTGGGAGGTGGGTCATAGAGGATCCTGCTGTGATTTATGTCAGAGCCACTCCAGTATTCTTGCCTGAAGAATTCCATGGACAGAGGGGAGTCTGGTGGACTACAGTCCATGGGATTGCAAAGAGTCAGACATTATTGAGTGACTAAGCATAGTGCAGACAAATCTGCAGCCCTCAGGTGACTAACTGCAGCGCAATTTACAGATCAGATTTGCTCAACGAATGTTTCTGGGAAGACTACTATCTAATATATTTATTAGATTCATGTGAAGATTCAAATATTTCTCACAAAATCTGAATTACTGACCTCTGGTTTTTATTAGAAAATATGTCAAAACCAGACACGTATTCCTCACAACAGCAAAATCCGTTTCACAGTAACTCCTACTTTAGCTATGACAAGAAATATTAAATTCACTACTATCTCCTCCACTCCTTATCATATTAGACTCAGTCTTTTCACTTATTTACATCATTGCCTGGCCCTTGGAGACATCTACATTCGTGGACTCTTGACAAGGATTTTCACTTATATGTTAGTGTATCTCTGGACAATTTTTAGTTAACTCCTGGTGATAAATTAAAATCCTATACTGAGTTCTGTGGCATGGTACTTTCCATTAATTTGTCAACTTTCTAGGAGAAATTTATTTTTTACCATATCCCCATAGCTTCACTTATCACAGGTTCCATAGTACCTGCTGGATACTCAGGAGTACTTTGTCTTGGGTAGAGAATTATTTAGCAGTTCTGACATATTATGAGACTGTGACAGAGGCCTTTATTATCATAAAAAGTTGTACTTTTTTTTCCTGATAAAATTTGTCATTTGAGGTGTGGGTATGGGTAAAAAAACAGCTTCCACTTCATAATTTCACAAGTGAGATTTTTATACTTACTAAACATAATAGAATTTCATAACATTACCTTAACCTGATCTTTGAACTAAAACATCCTATACTAGACCACAGTATTACCAAAATATATCTATTTCTCAAATAATTGTGACTCCATCATCACCAACTCTTTAAAGTCTCTCTGACTCTTCAGTTGTATTTCCAAGAATACAACTTAAGAATGTGTATCTTATTCAATCCACACTTCTTTTCACCTTGAGTTTTTCAGTTAGGAAGTCACAGTCAAAAACACTTTTAAGTCTAAGGTTAAACATTTAACCTACAAAATTTCTGAATGTTATTATAAGATATTAAATTTAGACACTAGCCCCTCCAGACATAACTAGTAAATTATAGGGTCCTTTTGATAACCTGGAGATATATTCAAATGGTACACTTTTCAGACTGAAATGTACCTTGAAGATTAATACAGATATTAATAGCTGTCTTTAAGGGTGCAGGGTCCAGTTAACTCGTATGCTAAGTGCCCTAGAAAAAAGTTTCCTGGATATTGTATACAAACTTAACTTTGTCTCCCACTGTCAACATTTATGGCAGCTACTTATCTATTTCACTCTTGACCAACCATGAAATTTCTCACCACTTCCAGGCACTTCTTAATTTTACCTCTTCCATTCTTCATGTCATGCTGTATCCTTCCAGGTCCTCATCTCCTTGCTACCAGCTTTACCAGACCACTGTAGTATGATAGAAGAGTGTGCTGTGTTCTGCATCACTAGGTCTTATATTCCTATAACTGGTACTTGACTTAAGGGCAAGAATTCTGGGGCTACTGGAGTTGACAATGAGAATAGAACTGCAAGGACTATTAAATAGAAAAAAGATACATATAGTAAGTAGGTGGTAGCCAACACAGGACAGGTTATGAGAGAAGAAAATTATTAAAAAGAAAATGGCACTAATTGATAAAGAGAAAAAAGTAAACCATAAAGGCAGAGGAAAAAGATCAATGTAGGTAATTATAGAAGCCATATTAGGCATTGTTTTACCTTCTGCAAATTTTTCTGTATTTTTGAGCTTGCAGCTTTATTTTATATATGTCATTCCATTTGTACATAAAGAATATTTTGATATATTGGTAATTTTTCTCTGTTTCCTTTTCCCTTAACTCTGCTCAGTCAAATATATAGCTTTGTGCACATTATTTCAAGAGAAGTATGGATCTTGATAGGGAAGAAGGAAGTAACAGCTTCAAAATATATGTGTTTCTTTGGTTTTGCTTCTAGTTATCTATGTATAAGGAGAACTTTGAGAATTTGTTGGAGGAGTTAAGGGAAAAGGAATATCTGGGCATGAGTGAAGTATCTTGGCCAAAAAAGAGAAATTATATGTATTTACTAAAACAAGTAAGATAAATCTTTCTTGCCCATTACTTCAGGTCATACAGTGAGAGATAGAAAAAGAAAGAGTAACATACACGGAGAGAGAGAGAGAGAAAGAGAGAGAGGGAGAAAAGATTAAGTTTTCTCCTTGGTTTGTTGATGGCTGTCTTCAATCTGTGCCTATGTCCTCATACAAGGACACTGGTCATAGTGGACCAGGGCCCACCCACATGACCTTATGTTACTTTAATCACCTCTTTAAAGGCCCTGGCTCCATATACAGTCACACTCTGAGATACTGGTGGTTAGACTTTCAGCATATGAATTTGAGGAAGGAAATAATTCAGCCCCCCTAAAAGAGAGTGTTACAGAGCTGAAGAGTAGAAGAGAATACATAAGTGAAAACAGTCAGTGCCACCAGCGAATATACTGCGCAATGACCAGGAAGGATATGACTACATGGTATGTCTTGATAGACAAGCCCACAGGTACCAAAAAAAAAAAATATATACCTTTTGCCAAAAGAGTGACTGGCAATCAGTAGAAAGCAAGATCTGAAGGGATCTAAGTACCTGTGACAGTGGGCGTCCCTGTACTAACTAGATGACTGACAACTAAGGGCCCAATCATTTATTTCCCTATCTCCAACCTCTTGATAGTATGAGCACTCTGGACTATTACACAAACTCGGGGAAGCAGAAATGATGTTATAATCATGACATTTTTAAAATAAGTTATATTTCCCAAGTGAAGGCCAAAATTAAAGTTGTTTTTAGAAAATAAAGACAGTTATACTTCTTTTAGATTAAATTTAGGGACTGATATTCCAACTTACTGCTATAATAGACTTCTTCAATATTTGGACATAACTTGGATAGGCTTCTATCTCTAACTACAAGAGTCTAACTAAAACAGACACTGAAACTTACAAAGTTGCTAACTATTGATATATTTACTATAAGGTGGTAAAGTAGACAATCAGGGAATATTTCTCTCAGTCCTGTGCTGACCTAGGTGGTGCAGTAACTAGTAATTAAATTGTCTCCACCTATAGTATAAAGTATCCCATGTGCATTGAGTGTAAGGTTCTGGAGGGTCTTGCAACTAATGTTTTAGAGAAGTTTCAAGAGAATAAGGTATGCTCTGGCGAGAAGGGATAACTGCAGACCATGTTGTCTGCTGGAAGCAGACAAGAAAAGGCAGATAATAGCTTCTACCTCTGTTTCTGGAAACATTTCCTGCTTGTAGGCATATTCTGAAACCATTAAAAACTCGGGCCAAAACCAAACTATGCACATTATTGAATTCAAACTTATTTCAACTGCTTCTCTAATGGTTAAAGTTGAATCCTTGGTTTGTTGAAGGCTAGGCTCTTAGTAAAGAGGTTCATAAAAGGAGTTACACCCCCCACCCCACCCGCCCACTGCCCAGCCAAACTTCAGCCTTTTTGAGACCATCCTATCCTAATCTATCTATGGTGCTAATGAAGAGGAGTACAGCGAATGAAAACGTAGTTTACCCTTCAATACAACAATCAACCCATCCCTGATAAATGGTAAGTATTCCAAATTTCTTGCTTTTGATTAGAATAAATATCTAGGAACAATAGTCAATATAAAGAAAGGCTTTCTGATGTTGTTTGTCCAAGTCCTACCCTTGTTAAGAACATTGATTATTCATTACTATTAAAAAGATGAAGTTTTGAGATTCAGGTTGTTCCTTGGCAACATCGAACTGTCAATTTAACACTTCTGGCCCCTGTGTAGCAGTTATGTGTCACTGGTTAATGAACATGGTTATGTGATACATAGTCTAATACACCAAAGGACTGACTCAGATAGTCACCCAAGTCTTTATAAAATCTTAGATGTTCAACAAATTTTTGACCAAGATTCAGTAGATGTTATCCATAGTCAAAGGTCACTGCTGGTTGTAGAGCCCCTGTATGGGTAAATCAATCCCCTAAGAGGGTGGAATATGGGAAAATTTGTACTATGGACCAAAGTGCAGACTCCACTGTCACAGAAATGAGACAACGATCTGAAGCTCATGGATTCACACGTTTTCTACAGTGTCTCAGTGCTCAACAGGGTTGACATTTATTAATATTAAACAATAATATTAAATGGGTTTTCATATTGCCAGGCAAATTGTCGTTTGGGACAGAAAGTCAGATGACTTTCCTTATATACATTCTAAATGGCCTTTTGCTTTCTGTTTAAAAGGTATATTATTTAATAGCAGTGATTTAGACCAGCTGCAGAGAATATTCAGAAAGGTTGTGACATAAGAAGAACTATGGACAGACTCTGAAGAGTGTGGACCCAGAGACTGACAGCTAATATTCATGAAGCCTGCAACTCTGCCTCTAATATTGTCCCAGCACTAGCCTTGGACTATTTCTTTCTGAATAAGAAAGGGCATTTCAGGGGCAGGTAGATCTGTTGAGCAGGGATCTATAAGGGTTTATCTTTGTGAGATGGATAATGAATGTATATGGACACAGGGGAATATATAGAAAAACCAACCAATGCCTATCTGGCTCATGCCATCTTCAAAGAGAATCGTCATCTGCCTTCTTCCCTTATGCCTAAGCAAACATATTCTTCAGCATGTAACTGAGTCTCCCCTAGGCCATAGCTGATCTAAGAGTTAGGTATATGAACTAAAGAGACTCCATCTGTATGTTGCCTTGTGACCTCCTTGTATAAAATATGCAAAGATGAAGTGGGTTAACCAGATTCTTTCTTTAGATTTTGGATCTGAAGTATTGATACTACGAACTTGTCAGTAGCAGAGTGACTAGAAGCAGAAAGATTTTGATGTAGAAAAGCTGTCAGAGAAAGGGCTGGATACAAATGTTCAAAGCTATGTGGAGCCAAACACAAAGGAGCAGAACTCCAAGTATAATTACACGGAGAGAGGAGAGAGCCAACTGGTGAAGAGAGTGTAGAAAGGAGACACATGAAAGCAGAGACATTAGAGGGACGGGACCACACAACTGCTGAGGGACCAGGCTTTCCAGTGCCATTTCTGGTTGACATGTTTTCCTTAAAATAATTTTATTTCTCCCCCACCTCCATCTATCTTTCTTGACATAGTTTTTTTTCCCTTTCTTTCTTATGACCTACTTTAAAAATTAAAGCTAACTGGTTAATGATCTGTTTTTTTCTTATGTAGCCACATATAGTAAATATGCCTTCATGTCAGCAAATATCTATTTTATTTTGGTTCAGTTCAGTCACTCAGTCCTGTCTGACTCTTTGCAACCCCATGGACTACAGCACGCCAGGCCTCCCTGTCCATCACCAACTCCCGGAGTCCACTCAAACTCATGTCCATTGAGTCGGTGATGCCATCCAACCATCTCATCTACTGTCATCCCCTTCTCCTCCCCCTGCCTTCAATCTTTCCCAGCATCAGGGTCTTTTCAAATGAGTCAGCTCTAGGCATCAGGTGGCCAAAGTATTGGAGTTTCAGCTTCAATATCAGTCCTTCCAATGAAAATTTAGGACTGATCTCCTTTAGGATTGGCTGGTTGGATCTCCTTGCAGTCCAAGGGTCTCTCAAGAGTCTTGTCCAACACCACAGTTCAAAAGCATCAATTCTTCAGTGCTCAGCTTTCTTAATGTACATTAAATTGCTGCTTCTCACCCAATTTTTATGTTGAAATATTTCTGTCAAATTTAAATTTGTGTAGCTGACAGAGAAGTACCTATATCCAATGGTACAATTGGACACTCTGGATTGAAATATAATATTTAAAGAAGGCTGAGGGCAAAAGAATTATTAATGCTTTCAAACTGTGGTGCTGGAGAAGACTCTGGAGAGTCCCTTGAATGGCAAGGAGATCAAGCCTGTCAATCCTAAAGAAAATCAACCCTGAATATTCATTGGAGGACTGATACTGAAGCTGACGCTCCAATACTTTGGCCATCTGATGTAATGAACCAACTCCTTGTAAAAGACTTTGAAGGGAAATATTGAGGGCAAGAGAAGAAGCAGGTGACAGAGGATGTGACGGTTGGATGGCATCATCGACTCAATTGACATAGAGTTTGAGCAAACTCAGGGAGATAGTGAAGGACAGGGAAGCCTGGTGTGCTGCAGCCCATGGGGTTGCAAAGAGTCAGACATGACTGGGTGACTGAACAACAATATTTA
Source organism: Bos taurus (assembly GCF_002263795.3). Classification (NCBI taxonomy): domain Eukaryota; kingdom Metazoa; phylum Chordata; class Mammalia; order Artiodactyla; family Bovidae; genus Bos; species Bos taurus. The sequence goes on along the minus strand of NC_037348.1, from coordinate 38,457,610 downwards.
AAGAGAAACAACAGATGAGGGTTCAACAATTAAACGGAATGGATCATAGGACAGAATATCTGGAAATGTACTTACATAGTCATATCTTTATAGAACACTATACAGAAACATTGCAATAATCAAGAATTTTTTTTTCTTAAAGAAGCAAATGTAATTCTGTACTTACCACTATGACTTAGTGAGATAGAACCATGGGTCAAATTGCATGAACTGGGGGATACCATGACCCAATAGAACACATTAATCAGAAAGGCTGAGAGTGGAGTCCAATACAAAAATATCAATGCTATGTTGTATACTTGGAATTAATATTTGGTGGAAATACTTGTGTTAGAATAAAATTTAAAAAAAAGAGTAAGGTAGTTTGATGATAGGTATGTATTATCACTCCCTAATCAATATAACAAAATCTCAACAGAAAATATAGACATTCTATTAATGCTAAACTTATAAATATTATTAAAGTTATTATTTTGGCAAAACCAAAACAGAAGTACATATATTTTTAACATGTACTTGATGGCAAGAAAAGTTGCCAATCTAAATTTTTAATATAATCAGGAAAAACTTCTTGGTAAACTAGAAAATAGAATACTGTTAATAAAATGATTATGACATTTTAATACTCCTAAGATGCAGTCTTCTGCAATAAAATGTATCATTTTATTAATAGCCCTTACAATAAAGTTACTGAGTATCAAATACTTAGTATTACCTCATTTAATGCTCACAACAGCAATAGGAAGTATAACTATCAACACCTTCATTTTATAAGCATGAAAGCAAGAGACACCCACATGAAATAATTTTCCTCAAGTTACTGTTAGTTAAGAGAAGAGTCAACATCTTTCACACTCAGGCTCAAGTTCTTGATCATACCTTTCTTAACTCTCTCCATGCTTATCACAACCTGAGGCTGGCAATATCAATGAAATGCTAAAATACTGCATCATATAATCAAATAGTCTTGAAAGGCTGCAATTAAGGATCTTAAGAGATATGTTTTAACAGTGACAAATGTAAGGCAAGCATACATTAAAAATATAAATTGTAAAAATAAGGGATGAGGAAGATACCTTTTAGAAATTCACGTGAAAAAAAATTGAGTTTTACTTTCCTTTAACTCACTATGAATCAGCCATATAATTAGAAAATTATTATCATTTTATGGTGCTTTTAATATAGGTTAGGAAAAGGAGAAATTCACTGTTCAGTACACTTGGCATATTTGTGAGGCATGTGATATGTTTTGGTTGCCATATTTTAAGACTTCACTAAAGTGTGACAAATCTATGGGATAGTGGTCTGGATGATTGTGTCACGTAATTAAAACCGAAGGAATTTTTTTTTTTTTTATGATGTATTTCCTTGAATTGTGGATATCTATCATGAAAACAAGCAAAAAAGCCTTATCAGATCTTAAGAGTCATTTTCAAATGTGAAATTCTAGCATATATGAGGGAAAAGATTTGGTCTACATGGGTAACAGCATATAATAAACTAGATGTTAGAGGAAGAATGTTTTAGGCTTACTATGATGAGTTGAATATATACATTAATCCAAAAATCATAAAGAATTGTTGTAAATATAACTAAATTCACCATTCCTATCTGGGTTCAAACAAAAACCAAAGTTAATGTATTAGGTATTCCTTCAGTGAATAGGAGGTAGGAATGTATGATTTCTATGATCTTCCCAACGATTAGCAGAATTGGTATATTTTCAATGGGTTATTAGTAAATGTATAAATGACTCTAAAATGGGTAAGTGTGGTGGCTCTATATTTAATGAACCACAGAAAATATGATCCACTCATGCTTGGAAGGGTCATATGTGATCAGTCAGGCAGAAATTGGTGGCATCTGTTACCAGTTCAGAATTTTACAAATAATGAATATTATCACTTCTGTGACACATTAAATAGATGTGCACTGCTCACTGGTTAAAGTGATGAGTACTGTTATATATCCAATTTCTCCCTCTGTTAAACCACAAAATAGAGTTGATTATCAGTTGATCATTAAGATGCTCTTAATGAGATCCTAAAATTCTGCATGAGGCTAACACCAATATCGCATAGTTGCTTTCCTATTTTACATATATGAAGAATGAATGAGTCTCATATGTAATAAAAATTTGTTGCAGGTAAATGTGTGTATGTGTTAATATAATTCAAAACAGATAATTCTTCTAGCTAAGAGCTGAACAACAATCTTCATTAAGGCACTCTCTTATGTTCCTGGGGCACAATAAATCTGTGATGGGAGGGACTGGCCAAGATGGTGGAGCAGACACTGAACTTGCCTCCTTCCACGGGCACACCAAAATTACAACTATATACAGAGTAGCTATTGATGAGAAAGATTGGAATACTATCAGGAAAGATCTATGAGATAGGGAGAAAATAAGGTGGGTAGGAAGGGCAGAGATGCATTACAATCAAGACACATACCCTTGCACTGGTGTCCCAAGATTGGGAGGATAATTACAGATGTTCTCCCAAAGAAGTAAGGCATCCAAGCTTCACATCAGGATCCCAAGCCCAGGGATCCTGAACTGGGAAGATGAGTCCCCCAAAGAGTTGGCTTTGAGGACAGTAGGTATTACTTTCCATAGCGCCACAGTGCTGTGAAAAATTAAAACTCCAGCTTTTCTCATAGCTTAGTTGGTGAAGAATTGCCTGCAATCCAGGAGACTCTGGTTCAATTCCTGGGTCAGGAAGATCCCCTGGAGAAGGGAAAGGCTATCCAATCCAGTATTCTGGCCTAGAGAATTCCATGGACTGTATAGTCCATGGGGTCACAAAGAGTCAGACATGACTGAGTGACTTTCAGTTTCACTTAAAGGACACATACAAAGTCTCACATGCTCCAGGACTAAGGGTGAAAGTGAAAGTGAAGTGAAGTGAAGTTGCTCAGTCGTGCCCGATTCTTAGCGACCCCATGGACTGCAGCCTACCAGGCTCCTCTGTCCATGGGATTTTCCAGACAAGAGTACTGGAGTGGGTTGCCATTGCCTTCTCCAGAACAGAATACTAGGTGGCTTAATTTCCTTGGTGGGGAGAAGGGGATGGGTGTTGAATCCCTGAACTGCCTGAACATGTCCTTTAGAGTGAGGGGAGGAAGGTCTCCTATAAAGCAGAAATCACTGTCAGCTGCTTCAGCGCAAAGGGCCAGGAAGGATAGAGCAGATTCCCCACCTCTGTAATTCCAGTTCTTTTGGAAGATTACAAACACAGAATCCACATTGGTCTTTTCCTCCACATACTCCAGTGCTGCGGTCAAACTTTCTCTAAGGGTAGGGCCAGTAATTTGGAAGGAGCATAGGTCAGGCCCACCTGCCAAAAGTGGGAAGCTTCCCAGAGAGGCAGGAAGCAGCTGGAGCTTCTGGTTGCTATATATTCTTATATCCTGGGGACATAGACATCGGTGAAAACCATTTTTTGGAGTTCATTCTACCATAAGAGGAGAAGGCAATGGCACCCCACTCCAGTAATCTTGCCTGGAAAATCCCATGGACGGAGGAGCCTGGTAGGCTGCAGTCCATGGGGTCGCGAAGAGTCGGACACGACTGAGCGACTTCACTTTGACTTTTCACTTTCATGCACTGGAGAAGGAAATGGCAACCACTCCAGTGTTCTTGCCTGGAGAATCCCAGGGATGGGGAGCCTGGTGGGCTGCCGTCTATGGGGTAGCAGAGAGTCAGACACAACTGAAGCGACAGCAGCAGCAGCAGCTACCATAAGAACACTGGTATTGGCAAGCAGACAGATACCAGCCATGGGGTCACCTGAATTCTGGCCCCACATATCTATCTTTTATAGATTTATAAAAGGTGATTTATAGTCCCAAGATCACCTGAACCCTGAAGCCTGCCTTGTCAGGACCTAGCCATGAGCCACAAGTAGAGTGGCACCAGCCCCAGGATCCCAGCCCTGCTCACCAGCAGACCAGCACCATATCTAGGATATCTTGGGCCCCTCAGCCAACTGTCCCTGTATCCAGCTCCACTCACCAAAGCATTGACAACAGCCTCAAGACAATGTGAACCCCATAGTCAGCCACGTCAGGAACAAGCCCTGCCCATCACCAGGCTAACAGAAGCTCCTGGACTCCCAGCGTCCTGTAGCCAGAGACCCTAGAACCTGGCTCTGCCATCCAGTGGGCCAGCAATTAACCTGGTATCCCAAGCCCTGGACCTGCCCACAGCAGGCCAACACCAGCTCCAAGACAACTTGGCTCCCTCAGCAAGCCTGTCTGGGATCCAGTCCCAATCACTAGCAAGCCAGTACCAGCTTTGGGACACCCCAGAACCCACAGTCATTCATGTCAGGAACTAGCCCCATCCACCAAAGGGCCAACACTAAATCCAGAATGAGACCCACAGCCACGCACCACAGAATCTGGTTCTGCCCACTAGTGGGCCAGCATGAGACCCAAAACCCCCAGGGAACCACAGCCACTTCATGACCTGGCCCCACCCCAAAGCAATCTGCAGCCACTGCACTGTGCTGGGCATGGGAATCAACGAGACTGGGAGCCAGCCTCTCCTAACCATCCACCCACAGCAGTCGGGCTGTCACAACAGGACTCCTAGAGCATACAGCTCTGGTGACTAGAGGTGGGGTGTGCTGCTGGAACACATAGGATGTCTCCTACAAAAGGCTCCTTCTCCAAAGTCAGGAAACATAACCAACCTACCAAATACATAAAAATAAAAAATATCAAATTAGGCTAAATGAGGAATATATTTCAAACAAAGGAACAAGATAAAACACCAGAAGAAATAAGTGAAGATAAGCAATCTACCTGATAGAGAGTTCAAGGTCATGAGTACAAATACGTTCAAATATCTCAGGAGGAGACTGGATGAATAGAATGAGAGGTTAGGAATGCTTTGGAATTCATTTGAGGAGGACAGCATCACCCTGATACCAAAAGTAGACAAAGATATTACACCACACAGACACACAATTCTGGCCAAGATCACTGATAAACATAATTTAAAAGTACTCAAAAAAAAACTGAATTCTGAATTCAACCAATGCTCATACACTGGGATCAAATGGGTTTTATCACAGGATGTAGGGATTGTTCAATGTCACAATCAATCAATGTAACACACCACATTCACAAGTTAAAGAATGAAAATCACATGATCGTCTCAAGAGATACAGAAAAAGTATCTGATAAAATTCAACATCCATCATGATAAAAACTCTTAACAAATTAGATATAGAGAGAGCATACCTGAACACAGGCTATATATGACAAGCCCAAAAGCAGCACTATTCTCAATTCTGAAAAGTTGGAAACATTTCCACTAAGATGAGGAATAGGACAAAGATTTTTGTCTTGCTATTCAACACACTGTTTTGTTATTCAACACCAATTTTATTCAACATAGTATTGGACACAGCATTCAGACAAAAAATAAAGAACCAAATGTGAAAAGAAAGAAAGAAAACTGTCATTGTTTACAGATGACATGATCTTATACATAGAAAATCTTAAAGACACCATCAAAAAACCACGAGAAAAAAAGTTGCTGGTAAAGTTGCAGGATGTAATGTTAGTATACACAAAGTTGTTGTATTTCTATATACCAAAACAAACTATTAGAATAATCAAGAAAACAAACCCATTTTAAATTGTCTCAGAAAGAATAAAATACTTAGGAATAAATATAACTAAGGAGGTAAAAGATCTGTACTTGAAAAACTGTAAGAAACTGACAAAAGAATTGAAAAACAAACAAAAAAAAGGATAGGTATTCCATGCTCACAGATTAGAATTAATATTGTTTAAATTACCTTATCACCCAAATCAATCTATGGATTAAATGCAACTCCTATCAAAATACAAATGGTATGTTTCAGAGAACTAGAAAAAAATAATGGCATTTTTTTTAGAGAACAAGAACGAATAGTTCTAACATCTGTATAGAAACACAAAAGACTCCAAATAGCCAAAACAATCTTGAGAGAGAGGAACAAAACTATAGATGTCACAGCCCTTGATTCCAAACTATAAAAATAAAACAACTGTGAGCAAAGCAGCACGGTACTGGCATAAATACACACGCGTGCACATACACACTCAGATCGATGAAACAGAATAGAGAGCCTAGAAATGAACTCACACTTATATGGAGAATTAATCTACAATAAAGGAGGCAAGAATATAGAATGAGGACAAGACAGCCTCTTCAAAAATGATGTTGGGGAAACTAGACCGTACCAAAAGTATCAAACTGAACTGTGCTCTCACACCATATACAAAGATAAATTCAAAAGAGAGTTTATGATTGACTTGAAACCATAAAACTTCTAGAAGAAAGCTTAGACAGTAAGATTTTTAACATCAGTCTTAGTAGTACTTTTTTGGATATATCTCTTCATGCAAGGGAAACAAAAGCAAAAATCAACAAATGGGAAATCAAACTAAAAAGGTTTTGCACAGCAAAGGACACTATCCACAAAACAAAAAAGGCTACCTACTGAATGGGAAAGATGTTTGCAAATGATATATACGATAACAAGTTAAGTGTACAAAGAACTCATACATCTGAACATAAAAAATGAACAACTCATGCAAAAAATGGTCAGAATACCTGAATAGACATTTTTCTAAGACATACAGATGGCCAACAGACACATGAAAAGTTGCTAAACATCACTACTCATCAGGGAAACGCAAATCAAAACCACAGTGAGGTATCACCTCACTGCTAGATACGCTAGACTGCCATATCTAGCAAATGGCTATCATCAAGTGACAACAGGTGTTGGTGAGGATGTGGGCAAAGGAAACTCTTGTGCACTATTGGTGGGAATATAATTGGAAAGCAGGATAGAGGTTCCCCAAAAATATAAAAAAGAAAATGAGATTCAGCATTTCTACTGATGCATATTCAGCCAGAGAAAGCAAAAACAGTAATTAGAAAACATATATGCACCCTAGGTTTATTGGTATATTATTAATAGCCAAGATATGGAAACAACCTAAGTGCTCATCAAAAGATAAATGGATAAAGAAGATATGATATGTGTGTGTATTGGAATGTTATGTGTGTGTGTCTATGTATACACATACACATATATACGTACACACAGACACAATGAAATACTACTCAGTCATAAAAAAGGAAATATTACCTTTTGGAAAGACCTAGGGCTATTATACTAAGTAAAGTAAGTCAGAGAGTTAAAGATAAATACTGTATGATTTCAAATACTGTATGTGTAACCTAAATAACAGAGCAAATGAATAAACATAATAAAACAGAAACAGAGTTATAAATACAGAGAACAAACAGGTGTTGGCCAGAGAGGAGAGGGATGGGGGAAGAGAGAAATAGGCGAGACAGGTTAAGAGGTTCAAACTTCCAGTTACAATATAAACAAGTCATGGGTATGAAATGTACAGTGTGAAAAAAACAGTCAATAATTATGTAATATCTTTGTATCACTGTAGATGGTAACTAGGCTTAGTTTTATCTCTTATGCTTGGACTGCTTAATATTTTTATACTTTATTTCAGACTAATATTTTGTATTTTTTAAATATTCATTTAAAGCCAATTTTTGTAAATGGTGTAAGGGTCCATCTTTATTCTATTGCACATGGATATCTAGTTTTCAACATACATCAAGGCTGTATATTGTCACCCTCCTTATTTAACTTATCCTCAGAGTACATCATGTGAAATGCCAGGCTGGATGAAGCATAAGCTGGAATCAAGATTGCTGGGAGAAATATCAATAACCTCAGATACACAGATAACACCACCCTTAAGGCAGAAAACAAAGAAGAACTAAAGATCTTCTTGATAAAATTGAAAGAGGAGAGTGAAAAAGTTGACTTAAAACTTAGCATTCAAAAAATGAAGATCATGGCATCACTTCATGGCAAATAGATGGGGAAACAGTGGAAACAGTGAAAGACTTAATTTTCTTCGGCTCCAAAATCATTGCCGATGGTGATTGCAGCCATGAAATTAAAAGACACATACTCCTTGGAAGAAAAGTTATGGCCAACCTAGAAAGCATATTAAACAGCAGAGACATTACTTTGCCAACAAAGGTTCATCAAGTCAGTGCTATGGTTTTTCCATTAGTCATGTATGGCTGTGAGAGTTGGTCTATGAAGAAGGCTGAGCGCCGAAGAATTGATGCTTTTGAACTGTGGTGTTGGAGAAGACTCTTGAGAGTCCCTTGGACTGCAAGGAGATCCAACCAGTCCATCCTAAAGGAAATCAGTCCTGAGTATTGATTGGAAGGACTGATGCTGAAACTCTAATACTTTGCCCACCTGATGCAAAGAACTGACTCATTGGAAAAGACCCTGATGCTGGGAAAGATTGAAGGCAGGAGGAGAAGAGGATGACAGAGGATGAGATGGCTGGATGATATCACCAACTTGATGGCCTTGAGTTTGAGCAAGCTCTGGGAGTTGGTGACAGACAGGGAGGCTTGGCTTGCTGCAGTCCATAGGGTCACAAAGAGTTGTACATGACTAAGTGACTGAACTGAACTGATCCAGTTTTCCCAACACCATTTGTTGAAAAGACTGCCCTTTCTTCATTGAATTACCTTGGGACCGTGTTGAAAATTGTTTGACCATATGTTAATGGCTTATTTCTGGGCTCTCTATTCTATTTAATTGGTCTATGAAGCTGTGTGCATGGCTGCTCAATCGTGTCTGACTCTTTATGACCCCAAGTGCCATAGGCCCCCAAATTCCTCTGTCTCTGGGATCATTCAGGCAAGAATGCTGGAATGGGTTGTCGTTTCTTCCTCCAAGGGATCATCTCTACCCAGGGATTGAACCTGCATCTCCTGTGGTTCCTGCATTGACATATGTTTGTCTTTATGCCAGAATCATACTGTTTTGGTTAGTGTAGTTCTGTAATAAGTTTTGAAATCCAGAAATGTAAGACCACCAACTGTGTTCTTTTTCAAATTGTTTTGGCCATTTGGGGCCTTTTGAGATTCCATGAATTTTATGATGAATTTCTATTTCTGCAATAAACACAAGTGGAATTTTGATAGAGATTGCATTTTGAATCTGTGGATTACTGTTGGTAATACTGATATCCTAATATTAAGTATCTCAATCTGTGTACACAAGGTGAATTTCTATTTGTGTCTTTCATTTCTTTCAGTAACATATTGTTTTCACTGTGTAATTTTTTCCTTCCTTGGGTAACTTTACTCCTAAGTATTTTATTTTTTTTGATGCTATTGCAAATGAAATTTTCTTAGTTTCCTTGTTATATCATTCATTTTTAACATCTAAAATGAAAGATTTTTGTTTTTGAGTTTATATTCTGCAACTATGCTGAATTATTCTAATTGTGTGTGTTGTGTGTGTGTGTGTGTGTGTGTGTGTGTGTGTGAGATCTTCTTGGTATTCCACATATAAAATCATATCTTTGCTAACAGATCATGTTACTTCTTCCTTTTCTATTTATGTATCTGTTATTCTTTTTGCTTGCTTAGAAATTGATTAGGGCTTCTAGCACTATCTTGAATAGAAGTGATGAAGGTAGGTATCATTGTCTTGCTTGTAATTTTTCAGTCTCTGGAAGAATATTTTTGTATAGAATAATCTTAAGTGAAATATAAAGATCTGAATCTAGGGAAAAAAAAATTAAACAGGATACAAGTAGTTGTTTTTCCACTAAGGAAGAGATCATCAGTCCAACAGGACAAAGGGATTTTAGCTAATGTATTAAAGTAAATTCTAAGCAGTTTTTCATAGGCGCCTACGATCTTGCTTTAGAATACATTTTCTAAATGCCTACCTCCATAATATTTTTGATGTAATAGAGTTACTTAGAAAGGTTATATGCTTGCAGTTGTTACTAACTTTGAAATAGCGCTCAATGTGATTATGACATGCTTTGGAAAATACGGCCTCCTGGTGACTCCGTGTACACATACTGCCTTTGCTGAACTATTCGTGTGTATATAGAGACTCATCTTGCTTCCTGGGGAACAGGCTTATACTTTAGGGAGACCTTTTTCACTTTTGTTAAAAGCCCTGTGAATCTGGCTAGATAATGCATTAACTGCTGGGTGACCATATGAAATAAGGCTATAATGCATTAATTACTGTTATCAATATGATCTCGTTCTATAGTTTCACAAACTTTAATGTATATGTATGTCCTTAAACACAGAATGCCTCAGCATCACCACTGACATATCTCAAGATAAATCTGAGCAATTTTAGTTTAAAATGTTAGTTTAAAAATATCTTTATTTGAGGAAGTGTTAAAATTTAAAGTCGATGTGATAAAATCTTTAGAATTAAATGAAAATAAAATTCTGGACTGAGAAAAGAACGTTGAAAAGAATGATTTGATGGAGCATATTATGCATATTGTAAGTACCAGCTGATCTTGTTAACACTTGGAAGAAACACTTTATGATTCTCGGAAGGATGCCTGTGTTGCAGGAATACTTCACTAGCCAAAGGCTACTTTAAAGTATTAAGCTCTTTCTTTATTAGCATAGTTTATGAGAGACCCCTTGTTCACATCATGTGGTTATCTTAAGGAAAAACAGAATCATTCTTATTTATTTAGGGAGTCCTTTCCAGAACAAAATAATTTCATTTAAGAAAGTGTTTTTCTCAGCTGATTAAGGAAATTGAACACTCACACAATTTACCAGTGGAGCCCCTCTCCTCTGAAAAGATACTGACAGGAAAACTTTCTTCATAAAAATCCAAAATCTTACTGTGGACAAAAATACTATTATTTAGTTCAGTTCAGTTCTGTTGCTCAGCCGTGTCCGACTCTTTGCGACCCCATGAATCGCAGCACGCCAGGCCTCCCTGTCCATCACCAACTCCCAGAGTTCACCCAGACTCACGTCCATCGAGTCAGTGATGCCATCCAGCCATCTCATCCTATGTCGTCCCCTTTAGTTAGATTTAATTAAATTTTATCCTTTATATACTGGACAAACTGACAGAAATAATAACATCTAATAAGTCAACAAGTGCCCTTGAAGTCAACTGTAAGAAAGTGAAATAAAGCACAAAAAAGAAAATGTTAAAAGGATCAAATTTATATTGTGAAGTTGCTCAGTTGTGTCCAACTCTTTACGACCCCATGGACTATACAGTCCATGGAATTCTCCAGGCCAGAATACTGGAGTGGGTAGCCTTTCCCTTCTCCAGGGGATATTCCCAACCCAGAGATCAAACCCAGGTCCCACACTGCAGGCAGATTCTTTACCAGCTGAGCCACAAGTGAAGCCCAAGAATACTGGAGTGGTTAGCCTATCCCTTCTCCAGCGGATCTTCCTGACCCAGGAATTGAACCGGGGTCTCCTGCATTGCCGGTGGATTCTTTACTAACTGAGCTATCAGGGAAGCTCCATATGGTGAGAGGTAAACAAAATTGACCTTTTATCAAAACATTCCAAGACATAGACACACTACTTATGCATTCATATATAGTAAAATTCAACTCTCAGAGAAGACTCTGGGCTTTCTGGTCAATATGATAGTCACTTGCCTGTAAAAACAAATGCAAGCATCTAGATAAAATCTTGGTCAATAATAAATCACTTTACAAAGATCGTTACTTATGATTATGACTATGATGATAATCGGAGAAGGCAATGGCACCCCATTCCAGTACTCTTGCCTGGAAAATCCCATGGACGGAGGAGCCTGGTAGGCTGCAGTCCATGGGGTTACTAGGAGTCGGACACGACTGAGCGACTTCACTTTCACTTTCCATTTTCATGCATTGGAGAAGGAAATGGCAACCCACTCCAGTGTTCTTGCCTGGAGAATCCCAGGGACAGGGGAGCCTGGTGGGCTGCTGTCTCTGGGGTCGCACAGAGTTGGACACGACTGAAGCGACTTAGTAGCAGTAGTAGCATGATGATAATCATTCTTTAATGAATCTATCATACCTCTCTTGAACACATCAAGGAAATCAAATGCAGCATTTCTTAATTTCTTAATGGCCTATGGAATATATTTGTTTTAAGTGACAATCATAATCCAGAACTTTCTTTTCCTATCTGCAGAGTGCAAGTCAATGATATCTATCCAGTTACAAAGAAAGGGACACTAAGAGAAGCTACATCCGTGTCTCCTCCAATACTATAACCTTCAAAATAAGTTTTAAGGTGTATTTTTTTCACTTTGATTTCTCAAGATGAGTACTTTTGCAGTAAGACAAGTTAAAAAAGGATTGGTGGAAAACTATTAAATAGTGTAAACTCTTATTCATGTCATGAGACAGGACAGTTTTTATAAGGAAAATCCATTAAGCATGAAGATTACAGTGATCAAGGAAAAATCTCCTGTGAGAACAGTGCCCAGGGCTTGATGTGTTAAAATGTCACTGCTGTGTCCTATTGTGAGATGAGAAATAATTGGTCTAATAAATGACTTAAATTTATACATAGTCATACATAATTCATCCAGCATTAGACACTATTATTCTATACCTTTAATTTACATTAACATGCTGAATGATCAGTACTTTTCCAAAGTACTAAAAATACAAAAAAAAAAGTAAAAATATAAAATTTTGATATACCCTTTGCACCATGAAAATTTCCATTGTCTGTGGCAACCTAGATGCAGAGAAAGTAATAACAACATGTTAGTTAAAACAGTGAAATGGATACTTAAGCTCTTAATTTTCACATGAGTCACAAGTACAGCATGGAGCAAGATGCTAAGTGTTTTTTTCTCAAAAGTAGCTAAAAACATTGTAATAACCATCATTAAGTTTGGCTTTTTTACAGATGCTAGAGCTTACTTGTAAACATGCAAACTTGCCATTTACATAGGATTTTGCCCTATATATTTACATCCTAATCTTATTCATACAGATTCCATACAATTATAACTGTAATTGAGTATGAAGTCACTTGTTTCTCCCACAGAGTCAACACATAATTGGCTAATTCTAAGTCTGACAAATTAGACTTTGAAACATATGTTCTATTTACGATATGTGACATCATTGAATTTCAGTTCCATAGAAACAAAATCTCAATATCAACCTTTACAGCAGAGACACACGTTTTCTGCAAAAGAGATACAGTACTTCAAACAGACTGTTCTAAAACAAGACTTTGCATTGGGAGCAACATATACATGAGCTAGTCAGGGTTTTGTTTTTTTTGTTTGTTTGTTTTTTGCAGTTCTCCATTTGATAACTGCTGCAAAACTGTAGGAGATATGCCTTCAAACAATAAAACAATCACAGGTATGCAAAAACTTGAAATTTTAATCTTCTTCTCCATGAGTAATAATTACCACCTTTTGGATATTTGATGGAATATTCTGACAACTGCTAGTTCAAGAAATAGATTTTTGTTTTAGTTTCCTAAATAGTGACAACCCATGTTCATGCTGGTACTTAGCAAAGTACTATCTACAATGATTCTCAAAGACTCTGCTTTAGATAATAGTTTATAAATTCCTATGCTTCCCTTACTTGTCTTCTTCCTACCATAGTGGACCTATAACATAAAGCTTCATTGCCTTGTATAGTTATGTCTTTATCATCTTTTATGAGTGTTAACATTCTCATGAAGTTTTATAATTCATAAGAATTTAGTTTCATTTTAATGATTACAGAAGTCCACCAATGTTTAAGCTAAATAGAACTGTTATCATGGAAGAATAAATCTGCCTCCATATCAGATCTATTTTTTCTTTTTTTTTTTTTTACTTTAGCCTTTGTATTCTATTGCTTTTGCTACAAGTGAATCACTAAAGAGGAAGGGGTGTTGCCTACAACTTAAAATGTACATAATGGCCCAACTCCAGGAACCCTGCCTCCCATGAAGCGAAATTCCTTTGTTTAAGCTCACAGAAAACATTCTGATCAGGTCCACCTGTGAATGGCTGCAGGAAAGAAGAAAATAACATATCCCCACCAGAGTCTGGCTGGAACAAGTATGCCTCCCCCCCCCTTTTTTTATCCTCATCTCCCTATACAAAAGAAACCAGTGTCAAAACCTAGACAAGATGGTTCTTTGGGACACTAGTCCACCATCGTCTTGGTCTACTAGTTTTCTAAATAAAATCACTACTCCTTGCCCCACATCTCATCTCTTGATTGACTGGCCTGTCATGCAGCAAGCAATACAAGCTTGGATTCTGTAAGAGAATAAGAAAACTTGCCAGCTGTGGATCTGGCTGGAAGAGTAGGGTACCAGATCAGCGGGAGCTTCTGGAACTAGCTAGATCCACTAGGGCATGGCTAAACTTTCTGGGCATCATGTAACCTATAGATGTTGCAGTATATGTGCCTGCAGGCAGAGCACAGGCTAGGGAAATAGATAACAGGAATTAATTCTAAACTGGCAGAAATTCAGAAATTGGACTCCATTTTAAAGAGACAAAAGATTGGTGGATGGAAGATGGATGAGAGATGGCATGACCTGCTTATATTTGACTTTCATAGAAATTGAAATAAATATCACCTAGCATCTAGGAAACAAACACATGTATGTATTGAAAACGGTTTTGAAAATAGATTAGAACAATATTTTCATTTATGACAGGAAACATTCAATGGGTTGCTTTATCTGTTAGTGCTTAAATATAAGAGCATGTATTTTAAAAACTGAGCTGTTGTCCTTTATAATTAACTAAGCAAAATATCATGTAGCTATTTTATTTAAATTATGTTATATTAACAAATTCAAACTGCTAATTGTCCCTACATAATCTTATATCCTTAAGAATGTTCTTTTAAACATGTATATTAAAGAATGCAACACTTAAAAAACAGATATTTTTAGAAAGATGAACTCAGCAATACTAATTTTTGGTTTTGTGACCAAAAAATGGTATTTTTTTAATAGAAAATTTAACTGAATTGTATGTAGATTCATCCAAATGAATCATTCTTAAGAATATTTAATTTAGCAACCCATGTCTTAATTGGTATGTATTAGAATTGCATTTTATACTGTTATATGAAATTAGCATATACTCTAAGTAGATTCCACTGAAACTCTCTGGTTATTGGATTTAGTAAACAATTTGGAAGTAAAGGAGGCTTACTGTTGACCAGAAAATTAAAGAAAATTAAAATGCTCTTTGAATTAGACTGTGGTTTTACACAATCTTGAGCAAATTGTACTGTAGAACTCACCACTACTATAGTTCCACACTATTTAGCCCTGTGTCCACAGAGAATGCCACTGAAATTGGTTTGGTAAATGCTTGCATGAGAGGCATATCAACTGGTTATTAATTAGCTAATGAAGGGAAGAAGATAGAATTGTACTGGGACTCTATTAGTGTTTTGTATTTCATTGGTGGCCAACATCTGTAGGTTGCTAATGTAAGATTTTGTTGCCGTTATTAAGAGGACAGGATCTCTTTCCAAATCTGGAGCTGTCATTTCAATATCTGATTCATATACATCGGGTTATATTATACCTTTCCACTTTGAAAGAAGTAGTTTCTGGGGGTCTTGGGTAAATTTAGATGCTCAGCATTTGTACAACTAAGCTTCCTTTTCTTGAACTAATGCATCCTCTATATCCTCTTTAAGAAGCTCATCGTTTGAAAACACTGACCATTCAGGATTAAAATATTATACAAGAATACTTGAAACTTATCTGGCTCTCTATTTAATACTCCCCAAATATGGTGGGCATGAACATTTCCAGTGCTGCTCCTTTGTTTTCAATGTTAAAGGCGATTTAAACACTTGCATTAAAAATGTCAAGCAAGCCAAAGTCACTGAATAAATTAAATCTTAAACAATAAAAAGGTCTTTGTTTTTGCTACAGTGGGCAGATACTTTCATAGATATTCAAATGAAATTCATTGTCTTTCCCAGAAGATTCAATAGAAGACTTTATTAGTCTTACCTCATGGGTTATATCTCTTCAGTAAAGACTGTGCCATATTGGACAGGTCATCAATCTATTCATTTACAGAGATGTGTTTTCTTCTATTTTATTGAATGGACTGTGGTCAATAGGCATGAGCTTCCTGATTTCTGCCTCTTAAAGCTTTCTGTCTTCTTCTCTCTGACTTAATTTCATTCTGTCACAGCTTTAGAATATGAGCCTTTACTTCTGTTCAAGGCCAAGTCTCTAACTCAGCTCCTTGCTTCTCCCTCTTTATCCCTTCAAGGATTACACTAGCACTCAGTCCCTCTCTTTTCTTTTCTTAGATCTTTTCTCTACTGGTTCTCTAAGCAAGCATATGACCCACCACTTTCAAACAAAAAACAAACAAAATCCAGCAAACTCACACTCCCAAACCCTCAGTTCCCTACCCGCATTGAGCTGCTGTTCAAGTGTTTTCAGAATTGCTTACATCGCTAGGTCAGGAAGATTCCCTGGAGTAGGCAACGGCAACCTATGTCAGTATTCTTGCCTGGAAAATTCCATGGGCAGAGGAGTCTGTTGGGCTATAGTCAATGGGGTTGCAAAGAATCAGATATGACTGAATGCACCTGTGTGTGGCTAGAGGGGACCAACATGATGTTTATTTACAGTTCTTTTTTTTTTTTTTTTTTTGGCTTTAGCCTTATAGAATCAACACAAAACAACTGTTTTCCAAAGTGCTATTCTCCCCTAAACTTTCTTCAGTGTGACTTTAATGCATAACACCAGTAGATTCATTTGTCAGAGTCTGCACCCCTTGTTGGGTTCTCCCCCTTCCCCCAGCATAACTGTTGATTTTTTTTAAATCTCCAGACCATAAAACTCAGTGTTCATTTCTGAGGGATTTGACAAGTATCAGAGTCATGTTTCTACAATCACAGGAACACATAGGACAGTTCCATCCATCTGAAATTTTCCCCATGCTAACTCTTTGTAATCAAGTTTTTTCTCAATCCAGACTCCAGCAAAGCAGTCACTAATCTACTTTCTATCTTTACACTATTGCTTTTCCAAAGTGTCATACAAATAGAACCATACAACGTGAGTTCTTTTTTCATGAGTAATTTCATTTAGCAAAATAAGTCCATGTTTTTATGTTAAAGAGTATTCTGTTCTTTTATTTATTGCTGAATAGTATTCCTTTGCATAGATAGAAGATGGTTTGTTTATCCATTTACCTGAGGAAGAGCATTAGGATTGTTTCTATTTATTCTGATGATGAGTAAAACTGCCATAACTTTTTCTGTGAATATAAGTTTTATTTCAGTTGTGTAAATATCTTGCTGTGGAATTCCTGATAATATGGTTAAATATGATTAATTTTTAAGAAAGAGCTAAACTGAAAGTGAAAGAGGAGAGTGAAAAAGTTGGCTTAAAGCTCAGCATTCAGAAAACTAAGATCATGGCATCTGGTCCCATCACTTCATGGCAAATAGATGTAGAAACAGTGTCAGATTTTATTTTTTGGGCTCCCAAATCACTGCAGATGGTTATTGCAGCCATGAAATTAAAAGATGCTTACTCCTTGGAAGGAAAGTGATGACCAACCTAGATAGCATATTCAAAAGCAGAGACATTATTTTGCCAACAAAGGTCAGTCTAGTCGAGGCTATGGTTTTTCCAGTGGTTATGCATGGATGTGAGAGTTGGACTGTGAAGAAAGCTGAGCGCTGAAGAATTGATGCTTTTGAACTGTGGTGTTGGAGAAGACTCTTGAGAGTCCCTTGGACTGCAAGGAGATCCAACTAGCCAATTCTAAAGGAGATCAGTCCTATGTGTTCATTGGAAGGACTGATGCTAAAGCTGAAACTCCAATATTTTGGCCACCTCATGCAAAGAGTTGACTTATTGGAAAAGACCCTGATGCTGGGAGGGATTGGGGGCAGGAGGAGAAGGGGACAACAGAAGATGAGATGGCTGGATGGCATCACCAACTCGATGGACATGAATTTGAGTGAATTTCAGGAGTTGGTGGTGGAATGGCCTAGCATGCTCCGATTCATGGGGCCACAAAGAGTTGGACACAACTTAGCAACTGAACTGAACTGAACTGAAACTGAAAAAAAAAAAAAGTGTGCTGATGAGAGTTAACTAAACTTATTGTGGTATCATTTCACAATATATATAAAATAGGACTTATTATGTTCTACATCTGACACTAATCAGATCAGAGCAGTTCAGTCGCTCAGTCGTGTCCGACTCTTTGCAACCCCATGAATTGCAGCATGCCAGGCCTCCCTGTCCATCATCAACTCCCAGAGTTCACTCAGACTCACATCCATCAAATCAGTGATGCCATCCAGCCATCTCATCCTCTGTCGTCCCCTTTTCCTCCTGCCCCCAATCCCTCCCAAAATCAGAGTCTTCCAATGAGTCAACTCTTCTCATGAGGTGGCCAAAGTACTGGAATTTCAGCTTTAGCATCATTCCCTCCAAAGAAATCCCAGGGCTGATCTCCTTCAGAATGGACTGGTTGGATCTGCTTGCAGTCCAAGGGACTCTCAAGAGTCTTCTCCAACACCACAGTTCAAAAGCATCAATTCTTCGGTGCTCAGCCTTCTTCACAGTCCAACTCTCACATCCCTACATGACCACAGGAAAAACCATAGCCTTGACTAGACGAACCTTTGTTGGTAAAGTAATGTCTCTGCTTTTGAATATGCTATCTAGGTTGGTCATCACTTTCCTTCCAAGGAGTAAGCATCTTTTAATTTCATGGCTACAGTCACCATCTGTAGTGATTTTGGAGCCCCCCGAAATAAAGTCTGACACTGTTTCCACTGTTTCCCCATCTATTTCCCATGAAGTGGTGGGACCGGATGCCATGATCTTCGTTTTCTGAATGCTGAGCTTTAAGCCAACTTTTTCACTCTCCGCCTTCACTTTCATCAAGAGGCTTTTGAGTTCCTCTTCACTTTCTGCCATAAGGGTGGTGTCATCTGCACATCTCAGGTTATTGATATTTCTCCCGGCAATCTTGATTCCAGCTTGTGTTTCTTCCAGTCCAGCGTTTATCATGAGGTACTCTGCATATAAGTTAAATAAACAGGGTGACAATATACAGCCTTGATGAACTCCTTTTCCTATTTGGAATCAGTCTGTTGTTCCATGTCCAGTTCTAACTGTTGCTTCCTAACCTGCATACAAATTTCTCAAGAGGCAGATCAGGTGGTCTGGTATTCCCATCTCTTTCAGAATTTTCCACAGTTTATTGTGATCCACACAGTCAAAGGCTTTGGCATAGTCAATAAAGCAGAAATAGATGTTTTTCTGGAACTCTCTTGATTTTTTGATGATCCAGCAGATGTTGGCAATTTGATCTCTGGTTCCTCTGCCTTTCCTAAAACCAGCTTGTATATCAGGAAGTTAACTGTTCACATATTGCTGAAGCCTGGCTTGGAGAATTTTGAGCATTACTTTACTAGCATGTGAGATGAGTGCAATTGTGCGGTAGTTTGAGCATTCTTTGGCATTGCCTTTCTTTGGGATTGGAATGAAAACTGACCTTTTCCAGTCCTGTGGCCACTGCTGAGTTTTCCAAATGTGCTGGCATATTGAGTGCAGCACTTTTACAGCATCATCTTTCAGGATTTGGAATAGCTCAACTGGAATTCCATCACCTCCACTAGCTTTGTTCGTAGTGATGCTTTCTAAGGCCCACTTGACTTCACATTCCAGGATGTCTGGCTCTATGTCAGTGATCACACCATCGTGATTATCTGGGTCATGAAGATCTTTTTTGTACAGTTCTTCTGTGCATTCTTGCCATCTCTTCTTAATATCTTCTGCTTCTGTTAGGTCCATACAATTTCTGTCCTTTATCGAGCTCATCTTTGCATGAAATGTTCTTTGGTATCTCTGATTTTCTTGAAGAGATCTTTAGTCTTTCCCATTCTGTTGTTTTCCTCTATTTCTTTACATTGATTGCTGAGGAAGGCTTTCTTACCACTTCTTGCTATTCTTTGGAACTCTGCATTGACATGTTTATATCTTTCCTTTTCTCCTTTGCTTTTCGCTTCTCTTCTTTTCACAGCTATTTGTACAATACTATATGTCAATTGCTAACTGCTGCTGCTATGTCGCTTCAGTCGTATCCGACTCGGTGTGACCCCATAGAAGGCAGCCCACCAGGCTCCCCTGTCCCTGGGATTCTCCAGGCAAGAACACTGGAGTGGGTTGCCATTTCCTTCTCCAATGCATGAAAGTGAAAGTGTGTCAGTTGTGTCCAACTTTTAGCGACCCCATGGACTGCAGCCCACCAGGCTCCTCCATCCATGGGATTTTCCAGGCAAGAGTACTGGAACAGGGTGCCATTGCCTTCTCCGATATGTCATTTATACCTCAATTAAAAATAAATAAAAGAAAAAAAGGTAAATTGTAGGCATCAACTAATATCCTCCTAAAAACACGTCTGATATTTACTTTTTGCCCTTTATATATGATGAAATGTATCAAGTGAAACTTTCTGTCTTGACAAATAAATATCTGTGTATTTCAGCCCTATTGAGATGTAGAACATTACCATAACCCCAGACAGTTTCCTTTAAAAAAAACAACAAAAAAAAAAACAAAACAAAGATGGCAATCTTTGTGTAGGATAGTGGAGACTGAAGCAAATAACCTTTATAACTGGAAATGTGCATGCCATTTCTTCTGCTAGGCCTGAAATCATACAAACCCCTCTGTCCCTGTCCTTTGAAATGAAAGGCTTTAACTTTAGTCTCCCAGGCTTCCTCTCAATCTCAAAGAGCTGACTCAGGAAACTCAAACCAGGACCTTGTAACAACCTAGAGAGGTGGGAGGTGGAGGAAAGTTCAAGAGCAAAGGGACATATGTGTACCTATTGCTGATTCATCTTGATGTATGGCATCAGTTCAGTAGCTCAGTCATGTCCGACTCCCTGCAACCCCATGAATCACAGCATGCCCGGAGTCCCTGTCCATCACCATCTCCTGGAGTTCACTCAAACTCATGTCTATCGAGTCGGTGATACCATCCATCCATCTCATTCTCTGTCGTCCCCTTCTCCTCCTGCCCCCAATCCCTCCCAGAGTCAGAGTCTTTTCCAATGAGTCACCTCTTTGCATGAGGTGGCCAAAGTACTGGAATTTCAGCTTTAGCATCATTCCTTCCAAAGAAATCCCAGGGCTGATCTCCTTCAGAATGGACTGGTTGGATCTCCTTGCAGTCCAAGGGACTCTCAAGAGTCTTCTCCAACACCACAGTTCAAAAGCATCAATTCTTCAGTGCTCAGCCTTCTTCACAGTCCAACTCTCACATCCATACATGACCACAGGAAAAACCATAGCCTTGACTAGACGAACCTTTGTTGGCAAAGTAATGTCTCTGTTTTTCAATATGCTATCTAGATTGGTCATAACTTTTCTTCCAAGGAGTAAGCTTCTTTTAATTTAATGGCTGCAGTCACCATCATGTATGGCATAGACAAATGCAATATTGTAAAGCAATTAACCTTCATTAAAAATAAATTTTAAAAAGAGATAATGAAAATTAGAGATACCAGGGGAATATTCCATGCAAATATGATCACAATCAAGGACAGAAATGTGGACCTAACAGAAGCAGATTATATTAAGAAGAGGTGGCAAGAATACACAGAAGAACTGTTCAAAAAAGATCTTCATGACAGAGGTAACCACAAAGTTGTGATCACTCACCTAGAGCCAGAAATCCTGGAATGCAAAGTCAAGTGGGCCTTAGGAAGCTTCACTATGAACAAAGCTAGTGGAGGTGATGGAATTCCAATTGAGCTATTTCAAATCTTAAAAGATGATACTGTCGAGGTGCTGCACTCAATATGGCAGCAAATTTGGAAAACTCAGCAGTGGCCACAGGACTAGAAAAGGTCTGTTTTCATTCCAATCCCAAAGAAAGGCAATGCCAAAGAATGCTCAAACTACTGCACAATTGCAATCATCTCACAGGCTAGTAAAGTAATGCTCAAAATTCTCCAAGCCAGGCTTTAACAGTACATGAACCGTGAACTTCCAGATGTTCAAGCTGGATTTAGAAAAGGCAGAGGAACCAGAGATCAAATTGGCAACACTGGAAGAGACCCTGATACTGGGAAAGATTGAAGGCAGGAGGAGAAGGGGACATCATGGTTGAGATGAGATGGTTGGATGGCATCATCGATGCAATGGACATGAGTTTGAGTAAGCTCCAGGAATCAGTGATGAACAGGGAAGCTTGGTGTGCTGCAGTCCACGGGGTTGCAAAGAGTCGGACACAACTGAGCAACTGAACTGAACTGAACGCTGTATTTTTCTTCACCACAATCAAGTGTCAGTAGATCTGCTTCACTGTGTGCAGGTGACTGGCTCTGAGTTTTGTTCAGTAATAGTCATTTAATGAAGACTATTTATGTTAATCTACTAAGGATTTTAAGGTTTGTTGCTACTGTGTCTACTCTCAGTACATCATTAGTTTTAATTTTTCTTTAGCTATATCTAGCATAGTAGCAGCTGGTTTGCTTGACTGTTTTCTTTTCTTTTCCAATGTCTGCTCTACATTCAGCTTTAGTTCTCTCCTTTTTACTACATATCAGAGAAGTGTCTTGAAGGGTATTTTGTACAGGGTGATTTTTAGCCTAAAGATGAAGATGCAGATGGGAAATGTGTCCTCTCTTGTTTTTATTAAGTCTCTATTTTAGGAAAGAACCAGATCTCACAGTTCATGGAACTGGTCTTAGTGTTGCTATCACTCCTGTGGTATAGTTCTAAGCACATAACCATAGAGAAATCTTCACTTCCTATTCCCTTTTGCCACTTGCAATGGGCTTTCATAAGTGTCATAGAGGCCATAATATTTTTTGCCTTCATTCCCACATAGGAAAGATTTTGTTTGATATGTTAGATAGTGGAGAAGGTTTCCATGTGGAATTTGATACTCTCACCCGTTTTTCCCCAGCAGCTGTTCCTCTAAGCCAATTCTGCAGCAGGAGAGAAACTTTATCAATATTTTCCTATCATCCATCTACCTTCCAATCCAACCATCCCCATCTAACTATCCACCCTACCTACCCATATACGTGTTGCATTCTTTCATATATAATTGTTATTTGTGAGCTCCTGGTAGAATTCAGAGTGCAGACTTTTTCATATTTGCCATCACCAGGAACTTCTCCTTCCCTCGTCATTATTTTATACACTTGTTTATCCTCCATTGATTTGCTAATCATTCTAACTGAACTCTTCTTATGAATGTGTGGCTGCATCTTGCCCATGTAAGCCAGGACACGTGTCTTACATCTATCTCAGAGAGCTCGTATCACCTTAGATTTTCTGCTAGTTTATTATCCTGTGACTACAGAGCTCTGTGATGGGTTCCAGAAAATTGTGAACAAGGTTTTATCTGACATTATTATTATTACAGGCTATGTGCACATTTTTTTTCCAATTTTCTTCCCCAGCTGAAGCCAGTTTCATGAATTTGAGTCATATTCAAATGCACATTTTTTTCCCTCTGATCTGAGGATGCTGTAATATAACCTATATCTCTTGTTACAGCATTGACTTTACATCTAGTCTGCAGAGATTCTAGCAAGTCTCCATTATTTACCATCTAGGTAGTCTCAGGTTACTTCATGCCATTGGTCTCAATTTCGTAAGTGAAAAATTAGGCTTATAATAGTTTTTTTAAAAGAGTTTTTTGATGTGGTTGTTGTTGTTCAGTCACTCAGCTGTGTTCCACTCTTTGTGACCCCATAGACGAAGCACACCAGGCATCCCTGTCCTTCACTATCTCCCAGAGATTGCTGAAACTCATGGCCCATCCAGTGGACCATTTGTTTAAAGTCTTTACTGGATTTATTACAACATTGCTTCTGTTTTTTTATGTTTTGGTGTTTTGGAGATGAGGCATGTGGGATCTTAGCTCCCCAACAAGGAATCTAATCCACACCCCCCTGCAATGGAAGGTGAAGTTTTAGCCACTGGACTTCTGGCGAAGTCCCTATAATAGTTCTTTTGACATAGACTTACTATAAGCATTGGATAAAGTAACATATGTAAAGGTTTGAATATTAAAAACTGTATAAATGTTACCTATTATAAATTATTCATTGTAATATAATTACCTATGTGTATAAGTTCAGGTTTCCCCAGTCCTGTGGAAGTTCTATAAACAAATCCCACTGGCCTCCATGTCAAATTCCCACTGATCTATTATTTCAAACCCTAAAAGATGATGCTGTCAAAGTGCTGCACTCAATATGTCAGCAAATTTGGAAAACTCAGCAGTAGCTACAGGACTGGAAAAGGTCAGTTTTAACTCCAATCCCCGAAATAGGCAATACCAAAGAGTGTTCAAACTACAGCACAATCACTCATCTCACACACCAGCAAAGTAATGATCAAAATTCTCCAAGCCAGGCTTTAACAGTACGTGAACCATGAACTTCCAGATGTTCAAGCTGGATTTAGAAAAGGCAGAGGAACAAGAGATCAAATTGCCAACATCTGCTGAATCACAGAAAAAGCAAGAGAGTTCCAGAAAAAACATCTACTTCTGCTTTATTGACTATGCCAAAGCCTTTGACTGTGTGGATCACAAACAACTGTGGAAAGTTTTTAAACAAATGGGAATACCAGACCACCTTACCTGCCTCTGAGAAATCTGTATACAGGTCAAGAAGCAACAGTTAGAACTGGACATCAAACAACAGACTGTTTCCAAATTGGGAAAGGAGTATGTCAAGGCTGTATATTGTTACCCTATTTATTTAACTTATGTGCAGAGTACATCATGAAAAATGCCAGGCTGGATGAAGCAGAAGCTGGAATCAAGATTGCAGGGAGAAATATTAATAACTTCAGATATGCAGATGACACAACCATTATGGGAGAAAGCAAAGAACTACAGAGCCTCTTGATGAAAGTGAAAGACAAAAGCAAAAAAGCTGGCTTAAAACTCAACATTCAGTAAACTAAGATCATGGCATCCAGTCCCTTCACTTCATGCAAATAGATGGGGAAACAATGGAAACAGTGACAGGTTTTATTTTCTTGTGTTCCAAAATTACTGCAGATGGTGACTGCAGTCATGAAATTAAAAGATGTTTGGTCCTTGGAAGAAAAGCTATGACCAACCTAGGCAGCATATTAAAAAGCAGAGACATTACTTTGCCAGCAAAGGTCCATCTAGTCAAAGCCATGGTTTTTCCAGTAGTCATGTGGATGTGAGAGTTGGATCATAAAGAAAGCTGAGTGCCAAAGAATTGATGCCTTTGAACTGTCATGTTGAAGGCGCTTGAAAGTCCCTTGAACTGCAAGAACATCAAATCCGTCAACCTTAAAGGAAATCAGTCCTCAATATTCATTGGAAGGACTGATGCTGAAGCTGAAGTTCCAATACTTTGCCCACCTGATGTGAAGAACTGACTCATTGGAAAAGTCCCTCCCTGACATTAAGAAACATTAAAGGCAGGAGGAGAAGAGGCTGACAGATGTTGTGATGGTTGGATGGCATCACTGACTCAATGGACATGAATCTGAATAAGCTCCAGGAGTTGGTGATGGACAGGGATGCCTGGTGTGCTGCAATCCATGGGTTTGCAAAGTGTTATACATTACTGAGCAACTGAACTGAACTGATACCTCCAGGTAAAATGCATATTTTTTAAGAACAGACATTTCATTTCTCCTAATGATATTTAGGTCAACACTAGAATATAGAAAATGATAAATAAATATTTCATTAATATGTTGCTGCATCATGTTATTTCAAATTGTTATTTTGTTGCTATGTTATATTGATATATACAGAGGCTATAAACTGATTGTCTGCATATCTATTTTGACTATCTCTTACCACAGTTAACCTCGGGAATTTTATTAAACTTCTTTGCATCTCAATGTTTTTCATCATTATAATGAGAATCATTATAGTTCCTATCAAATAAGCTTGGTTGAGGATTAGATGAGTTAATATGTACCAGGACACGCTAGAGATAAAGAACTTGCCTGTCAATGCAGGAGATGGAAGAGATGCTAGTTCAATCCCTGGGTTGGGAAGATTCCCTGGAGGACAGCATAGCAACCCACTCCAGTATTCTCACCTTGAGAATCCCATCAACAGAGGAGCCTGGTGGGCTATGGTCCATAGGTCACAAAGAGTCAGACACAACTGAAGCGACTTAGCAAGCAAATTACTAGCACATATTAAATGTTCCCTAAATATTAGACATAATTATTGTTAAAAATAATAGCATTACTAGTCAGAAAGTTATTACAATTTAAATATATTAGATATTTTTAAATATTGATAATAAGTAAGATAATTTGCCCTTGTTCACTTGGTTCAAATATTTTTTGCCTGCATCCAGGTGAGCTGAAACACTATTTACCCTTTACATATCAAATTAGTGTTGTTTTCTCACTTTTCTTCCAAGGCAAAATTGATTACTTCTGGTCTTCCAAAAATCTTTTCCTAATTTTAATACATCTATTTAATCACATTCATCAACTATAGCTTTAAATTTTTTTTTGATTGTGGTGAAAGTCACATAATATAAAACATACTATTTTAACCATATTTAAGCGTACAGTTCAGTGGCACTCAGTACAATCCCATGGTTGTGCAACTCTCACCATCATCCACCTCCCGAATTTTTCACCTTCTTAACCTGAAACTCTGTCCCATTAAACACTAACTCTCCATCCTCCCTCCCCACATCTTTTCTGCTACACGAAATTGAACTGAGACACAGGCTAGCTTTTGTATTCTATTGCTTTATTTAGAATAATGTGAAGCCCTTTGCTTTTGTTATTTTATTAAAGTGTCTTATGCTGGTGTCTTTCAACTATGTATCACAAAACACATTTAAATAATTTTATATACATGCTCTCTGCTTAGTCAATAGCTAGAATGTAACTGTGCAGATGGCTCAGATCTATACCTGAACTTCACTGGACCCTGCAACAGTTCTTGGAATATTTCTGCAGACCTCACAATGCTCTGGACAACTATGTATAATAGAAATGGGAAAATAATTATCTGCAAGCTTTGTTACCAAGTCCTCTTTAAGTCTGGGATTACTTGATGTAAAACAATGAATTAAAAAAGATACTAACATCTTGATTTTTATTTACTGTATGGGTGGTATGTTATTTTAATAAATCCCACATCAACTGTTCTGACCACTTGAAAACATAGATTTGAAAAATTCTAAACTCTCAAATCTAGACACACCATTTATAAACCACTTACAGATGATATTGGAGAAGAAAATGGCAACCCACTCCAGTACTCTTGCCTGGAGAATCCCATGGAGGGAGGAGCCTGGTAGGCTATAGTCCATGGGGTCGCAAAGAGTTGGACATGACTGAGCGACTTCACTTACAGATGATATAAAAACATCTTTTGTCCATTATGGTTGACATGTCAAAACTATAATGTTATCCTTGAACTGCAGAAGATGTCACACAATTTTAAATGTTTTTATGACTAGGACCAGGCCCTAAGGTCCATGATACTATTTCACAATGTTACTTTGGATGTCATTATGATTAACAGAACAGGATGTATGTTATTATCAAGCCTAGAAATCTTCAGTTCTTCCTCTTTGTTATATACTCCCAGATGCTCATCTCAGGAAATTGAAAGTGTTATTAATAAGTATAGTACCACAGTCTAAAGAACATTACATGGTCACAAGAATTTTTCTAAAATACATTCTTGTTCACAAAATCATTTAAGAGCTAATAAATAAGAAATTTACATTTCTTTAGTCCCTGAATAAAGATTAAACCAGAAATATCTCTATATATGCACTAGAATATATTTTGAATGGGTATTGAAATTCCATTACAACTGAAGTGGAAATATGTATCACTTCAAATCATTGCATTTTGCTGCTATTTATCTATGCTCAAGTACTGAACTTTATCCTTTCATTCATCAACATCTTTAATTTTTTAAGGTGGTTCTTCCATTACTAAACATAATGTTAAATCAATTATATCTTGATATAAATGTTAATATTTTGGTGTTATCAGAATCTATAGATATAAAACTCCTTAGGCAAATAGTCTGTCAACTATTTGAACAAGAAACTCAGCAAAACAACAACAAACAATGTCAAAAACAAGCATAAAATCATTGCATACTGCTATACCATGCAGAATTACAAATATCACTAATCATCTATTTTATCACCATTTGTTGCAAATGTTTATATCTTTATGATTATCTGTTAAAACTTCTATTTCTTTAAAATTGTGTTTATATTCTACCTCAATTCACAAATGACTCGTGACAATTAATATCTCTCTTCACCAATCTCTTTAGCTACACACATTCACCTTATATTCTAAGATATGTTGCTATAGTACTCTAGATATTTTTCCTTGGGGCAACTTTGCTTTTGGACATCTCGCTTAGTCTATGCACAAAAACAATGCTGGAAATGATGGTTTTATACAATTGCAAAAGGAAAATTCCATAGTTTTGCTCTATCAATACTTATGGTACAATTCTATCCACTGCCATAAGTTGAACAATTTTTGCACCATATTATCCTACTGAAAGACAGGCTGGCTATAATATGGCACTGCACAATGAGTGGGACATGGCAATAATTGCTAAAGGCCACTACTTGAGGATTAAATTTTTATGTGTTAAAAGCTGGACTGTAGGAAAACAAATGAAGAATTTTCATAGACAAGAATTACAAAGCCTTCCAGGAATAATGTCAAACGTTTTCCCACGCTGTCAAATATCAACATTTTGACAGCATAGGAAAAAAGTATTAAACATTTTCCACTCTGTCAAAGGTTTGACATTTTTCAAAAGACACATTCACTAGACACACTAGTTTTGCCTATGGAAAGATATATGCCTATTATACAGTAAGGGAAGATTTAGAAAGAATGAAAATAATAGAAACAGATGACATCAGGTGTCATCACACAGTGATATAGAATACAAATAATACATAGAAAGTGACACTAAATAGATCGGGTCACAATTTTATGTAAGTATCTTAGGGAAGAGATATATGATTAATTCTCAATCATCCATGGTAATGAGGAAAAGTGAAAGCAGGAAAAATGACCCCAAATTTAAATCCTAATCTTTTATAGAGTTTTAATTGCATCAATTATTATATCAAGAATGACAAAACAGGAAAACCTTAATTTTGAAAGATTTTTTAACGTTTCCCATTTCCTTCTCTAATCAAGTATAAAGCAAAAGATAAATAAATGATGGGAAAGAATTATATTAATAACTAGTCCTTAAACCATTAAAAGCTAAATCTCTGTTTTATTTCATTTTGAGCAAACAAACCCTTAATACCAAAATAATATTTTTAAGCAATGGTAATATTCAACCCCTCTTTATTGTTAGATATTCTGTACTTTCTCAGAAAGTAATATTAGAAAATTGCCAACTAAAGCTTTTCAAAAATTTCTAATTGTTTGTAAGTTTTGATGCCCAGATGAATCATTTGAAAGTAAACAGTTTTCTAATGCAGAGATATTAACAGTGTCTAAAACTATTTTAAGATCTCCATAGAAAGAAAGAAAGAAAGTGAAGTCGCTTAGTCGTGTCCAACTCTTTGTGACCCCATGGACTATAACCTATCAGGCTCCTCTGACCATGGGATTTTCCAGGCAAGAATGCTGGAGTGGGTTGCCATTTCCTTCTCCAGGGGATCTTCTCAATGCAGGGATTGAACTCAGGTCTCCTGCATTGCAGGCAGATGCTTTACCATCTGAGCCACCAGGGAAGCCCAAGGAGACTAAATTGAATGTGTTATTTTAGGCTCCAAATAACCCTTCACAATGGTTTGTAACTGTAAAAGTATATTTTATTCAACCTATTTAATACAAAACAGGATACAAAAATATAAATATTAAAGTAAATGTATCTAAATTTTAATTTTAAATAAACATCTAACTGAGGCATTTCTCTTGAACACACTCATGTGCTCCTGTATTGTTTTAATCCAATATGGCATGTTTTATCATAAATTAGTATTTTTCTGCATACAAAATATTTCTTGATGTAGTATTTATTTTTATATTCACCAAGGCAAGCATATTTCATATCCATTAGTTTTTGAATCACAAATGAAACAGTCAAAAAAATTATTCAAACTTAAACAACCACTTAGATTTGTAGAGGAAATTGAAAATAAGGATAAGTGAAATTTCATTTAGAAGAGGTGTTTAAAAAACTTTGGTCATAAAGAAACAAAAGATAATATATATTTTTTGTGTGTGTGAATTTTATTTTATTTTGCTAGAAATTCCTTTTATTTATTTATTTATTTTTTTAGGATGGGGAACACGTGTACACCCGTGGCAGATGCATGTTGATGTATGGCAAAACCAATACAATATTGTAAAGTAAATAAAAAATAATAATAATAAAGATAATATTTTAACTCATATCTTTCTGCATGGAGAGGAAAAAGAAAAAAAAATCTATTTAGATTTGTGTTATTCTAAGGGATTTCCAGGTGATGCTAGTCCTAAAGAACCCACCTGTCAATGCAGGAGATATAAGAAACATCGGTTTGATCCCTGGGTCGGGAAGATCTCCTGGTGAAGGGCGAGGCAACGCAATCCAGTATTCTTGCCTGCAGAATCCCATGGACAGAGGAGCCTGGCGGACTACAGCACATAGAGTTGCAAAGAGTTGGACACAACTGAAGCAACACAGCACATACACGCAGTGCGTTTTAAGATAGCTTTTGTAAATGGAATACTTTAATTGAAGGATAGTCCTATAAGTAGAGAGTACACAGTTGGAAAACAGGGAGAAAATACACTGCAAAGACACTTAAGAGATCCCAAGGGACAAAGAATTTAAGTTAATTATAGGGGAAAACTTTCTAATGAACTTCTGAGAAAAAAAAATCTAGAAAACTTACTTTAGGAGATCTTAAAACAGAATGCTGACTTAATTTACATGGTTGAAATAACTCACAGGTTAGAAATTCAAATAAAAGATCCTTCATTTGATCTATAAAGTTGTCTCGTTTGTACATAGGTATAATAAAAAACATGCTGTTCAGATATTTCCTGGTAGACATTTTAATTCTGATTTCAGCACAGAGTAGTAATGATCCAAATGATGTTTGTGCCACACAACATCCAAGACTTTTTTTCTGTTTTCTAACTCTGTGCAGATGAGTGCTGTTGTGAACATGACTATCTATTGCCTCTTAAAAACACTTAACATAGTTTCTTGAAATTCCTTCAAACCTAAATCTACTTACATAAGGGCCAAACATGTGTTGTGTGAGTATGCATACATATGCATATACATACATATGTGTGTCTACATTATGTACACATTATGTATATATAAATTCTATATCAGGAAGGAAACATTCACCAAAACTGTAACGAAAGCATATGGTCTTTGAACGACAGAACACTTTCTCACTACACATAAATGGATGGATAGATAGATTTCCTTATGTCACAAATGATAGCTCATCAATAACAAAGAAGATGACACCTCCCTTCATGGGGCTTTAAAAGAGAAGAGAATCAGTAGGTGGATTTTTAGATGGAGAAGGGTAATTGTAGAAACAGATTAGATTCATTCTGCATGACTTTTACTTTATCCTTCATTTCTCTAGCAGTGGTTATTATAATGCTTAGTCAAAAGAAATATATTATCCATTAATTTTCCATTAAAATCGTGTCTTGCTTAGGGTAATAAAATTTAGAAGTTTCCCAGAGGTCAATTGGCATGATAAGTCAAATTTCTTATGTGACGCCTTTTGACCTTGCAATTCTATGTTTAGAAATTCATCCTAATGAAATTAACTGAGGACCGTGCAAGTAATAAACTATAAATAAGTTTATCGTGTTATTCATTACAGCAAAATTAATTAGAAAAATATAAATGTCCAACTATATATATACATACATACATATATATATTCTATGCATAAAACAGGATACTTTGCAACCATGAAAATTATGTTATAAATCACAAAATGCTTCTGACAAACAGCATGTATAAGAATTACATTCATGATTATTTTTGAAATATTAGCATAACAAAAATACATTTAAAAGTCCATTTCATTTCCCTTATTATGTCTCTTCCATCTACATGAATAAAACAATTTACATTTGAATTGCTCCATTCTTTTTTCTACTTCTATAATCTCGATAATCAAATCTGAATCTTAACAAGAATTTATGTCTAAAAGATTATTGGGCATTCCCATAACATACTTTCAACTTCTGTACCAACGGGCAACTTCTCAGGAATTATAGATGACTTTAACTGAGTTGAGAAATTTTAAAAGGGATTCCTTTGCCAAAGAAAGGGAATACCCAAGAATCCTCAAACTACTGTACAACTGCACTCATCTCACACACTAGCAAATGCTCAAAATTCTCCAAGCCAGGCTTCAATAGTACATGAACTGTGAACTTCCAGATGTTCAAGCTGGATTTAGAAAAGACAGAGGAACAAGAGATCAAATTGCCAATATCTGCCGAATCACAGAAAAAGCAAGAGAGTTCCAGGTAAACATCTATTTCTGCTTTATTGACTATGCCAAAGCCATTGACTGTGTGGATCACAACCAACTGTAGAAAATTCTGAAAGAGATGCGAATACCAGACCACCTGACCTGCTTCCTGAGAAATCTGTATACAGGTCAAGAAGCAACAGTTAGACCTGGACATGGAACAACAGACTGCTTCCAAATCAGGAAAGGAGTATGTCAAGGCTGTATATTGTCACCCTGTTTATTTAACTTATATGCAGAGTACATCATGAGAAATGCTAGACCGAATGAAGCAAAAGCTAGAATCAAGATTGCTGGGAGAAATATTAATAACCTCAGATATGCAGATGACACCACCCTTATGGCAGAAAGTGAAGAAGAACTAAGAGCCTCTTGATGAAAGTGAAAGAGGAGAGTCAAAAAGTTGGCTTAAAACTCAACATTCAGAAAATGAAGATCATGGCATCTGGTCCCATCACTTCATGCAAATAGATGGGGAAACAATGGAAACAGTGACAGGCTTTATTTTGGGGGGCTCCAAAATCACTGAAGATTGTGACTGCAGTCATGAAATTAAAAGACACTTGCTCCTTGGAAGAAAAGTTATGACCAACCTAGACAGCTTATTAAAAAGCAGAGACATTACTTTGCAAACAAATGTCCATTTATTCAAAACTATGATTTTTCCAGTAATCATGTGTGGATGTGAGAGTTGGATATAAATAAAGCTGAGCATCAAAGAATTGATGCTTTTGAACTGTGGTGTTGGAGAAGACTCTTGAGAGTCCCTTGGAATGCAAGGAGATCCAACCAGTCCATCCTAAAGGAAATCAGTCCTGAATATTCATTGGAAGGACTGATGCTGAAGCTAAAACTCCAATACTTTGCCCACCTGATGTGAAGAAATGACTTTTTGAAAAGGCCCTGATGCTGGGAAAGATTGAAGGCAGGAGGAGAAGGGGTCTACAGAAGATGAGATGGTTGGATGGCATCACTGATTCAATGGACATGAGTTTGCGTAAACTCTGGGAGTTGGTGATGGACAGGGAGGCCTGGCGTGCTGCAGTCCAAGGGGTCGCAAAGAGTTGGACATGACTGAGTGACTGGACTGAACTGATCCAAGGCCCAAAGGCCTTGCATGGTGCCTGGAAAAGAAAACATTCTTAATTTTGAAAACTCTCCAGCAATCATCTTCCTTTCAAAAAAATAAATACAAAAAGATGTTCAATGTTTCCAGGTAAACAATTGAAGGAGGTAATAAAATTATTCTTGATCTCATACATTTGTCAAGATCTGAATTGGATATCTGGAAGGATATTGACCAAGGCATTCATTAAATGTAGCTTTCTGCTTCCCTGATAGTGCAGTTAGTAAAGAATCCACCTGCAATTCAGGAGACCTTGGTTCAAATCCTGAGTTGGGAAGATCCTCTGGAGAAGGGATAGGCTACTCATTCCAGTAATTTTGGGCTTCCCTTGTGCTCAGCTGGTAAAGAATCCGCCTGCAAGGTGGAAGACCGGTGTTGGATCCCTGGGATGGGAAGATCCCCTGGAGAAGGGAAAGGCTACCCACTCCAGTATCTTCTCAGTATTACTGACACAAGCCATCACTTTTAAAATAAATTGTTCAAATATTAATGAATAAGATATCAGCACAAATTTTAAATTATGAAAACACAATCTCACAAAATAATATTATTATATAAGAATTGACATAGAGAAAAATCAGGAATCTGGAAATTGTCAGAGAAGACTTTAGAGTTCTAATTCACAGGAAAGAGTGATAATAATTTTTCTGGGTAGCAAACTGGAAGACATAGATAAAAAAAAAAAAAAAAAAAAACAAGATGTTGACCACTGTTAAATAAATGGGATTTCCAATGCCTTTGAAGAAATCAGGATCTTTTTAGCTTATAGTGGCAGCGGTCACTATGCACACCAAGAAGGCAGAAGTAAAACATACCTCAATACACCTAACCCAAGAACACAGACAGCATTGAGAGGAGATGATAACCCAGTAGCAATAAGACTGTTTTTCTAGCTGATAAATGCGATAGAAAGAAGGATGAGCTATACAGACTCCTGAAGCTACCACAAGGACAGTGTAAAAACAGATGGTTAGCTGCACATAAAAATTACGGCCTAGACAAGTTTCAGGTATATGACCCAACCAGTACAGACAGTGCAGCTCTATCTAGCTTCACATACTACCCCTGAGGGAGGGAAGAAATCTTCTTTGCTGCATGTGAGTGCTAGGGACTTGACCCAGGGATGGAACCCAGGTCTCCTGCATTGCAGGCAGATTCTTTACCATCTGAGGAAGCCCTGTGGGGGACATGACATTGAACTATTGTTGATATTCAGGAATCTACAGTGCTCTAAACTGTCTAATTGTAATGTTTAATATGTGACATCTATGAATCTGAGCTACTTAAAACCTTTAAACTACTGTAAGTTAACTAACTGACTAGCTGCATTTAAAAGAAATAAATTACACATGCAGAAAATTTAGGAACTTTGAAAATTATGAAAATAAAAATCATCATTATCGTGGAACCCTTCCTGCAGATATATATTGAGATTCCGTGCTTCATCATTTCAACCACAATCTGCAAAATTTATAATGTCTGTTGTGATTTTGTCCTTTCAACACACCTGCCTGGCAAAACTGTAGAGTTGGATGAATCCAATTATCTGTTTTCTCTAAGCTTGCACCTGGGTAGTTAAACCCAGCTGCCAGTGTACATTTATGGCTGAATATTGAACAGATTTTCAAACTTTCTGGCAACCATTCTACTTCTCCTAGTCAGGTGTTTTTCCTCATTCTTCATAATGACTATTTTAAACCTCTTCTACTTTCTTCACCCTCTACCCTTCCTTCTATTCAGAAGAAGACATTGCTTCTGCTTTAGAAAGTAAACAAGCCAGAACAAAGGGGAAACTCATAATTCCATGTCCATATGTGCAAAGCAGCCTATCTCTGCCCTCATCCTATCCTGTGTCTTTTTCTTACAACTCTCCTTCCACCCACTAACTGCCCATCTTCAGCATTTATACATACTTAATTCTCTCAACTCATAAAAAGTACAAACATACTTTTTCTTCAAGCCCACACCCTTTCCTTCTACTATTTTTTTTGCTTTTGCAATAACATGTAACTTGATAGATGAAATGTATCAAAAATATGCCTTCTCCATTCACTTACTTCCCCCTGCACTCCTCATTGCTGTTCAACTGAAATCTCTTTTGCCAAAATTCAAGGTGCGCTTCTGTCTGTGATCTTCTATTAGTTTCTTTATATCTGAACACCCTTTGGCATGCTGATCACTTCTTCCTTCTCAACTCTCTCTCTTTTGTTTCTATGGAACTCACTCTCCTGGTTTTCTTCTGCTCGTCATGCCCTCTTTCAATTTTTCTGGTTGACTTTTTCACTAAAAAATTATTTGTCATCATTGGAGTTTTTTAAGATTCTTTCTGAGGTTCTCTTATGCATGGCATACAATGCTGTATGGCACATTTATAAATACAAATATTTCATGCTCTCCTTTGAATTTCAATTACAAATAGCTTTCTAATTGTCATCTTGAGATGAATTTCCTTTAGACACTCAGTTCCCCAAAAGAAATCTATATTCTCTATCCCTCAGACTTATTTTCTACCCAATTTCAGGCCTTATTTCTAATCCAAAACACTCAAGTATTCAAACGAAAGACCTGAAAACCGCTTACCTTGTCTCTTTAAAATCTGATTCCCAGTTTTTATATCTTGGTGACACCACTTCCTAATTACCTCTCTACTTATCAACTTATATCCATCTCTACTACCTTGATCATCCACCCTGAGCAACCTTTCTCCTCTGAACTCATTTAGTAACCTCTCTGAAAACATGCCTTAATTTGTCATTCTCACATCTAAAGCTTCTAAATATATCTTCATTTCTCTTAAATATAAAGACTTAGGTTCTTTATAAGAAATACAATCCCTCTTATCAAGTCTCATCTGCCAAGATATTGTGGCTTGGATAATCCACAACTCTTTCCAACACAGTTCCTCCTTGTTGGAAAAGCTATTCCCTTTAACAGTTTGTCGTGCAGCTAGGAAGATTTGCAACATTTTTCTATACTATATGTACATATAAAGTGAAGCTAAAATTACCAGTTTAACATGTGCTAAACTGGATGTGGGTTCTTAAGGTGTCATTTAAGTGTTTAAGAAACAATAAAATTTTTATTTTCCAGATTAAAAAAGTGTTGTCACTCCCTTCTTCTTCCCTTGAATATGGAAATGGGAGGTGGAGTTACAGTGACCATCTGTGAAACTATGAAGCATTTTAAAAAGGGAAAAAGCCAAATATTAAGAATGGCAAAGTCAAAAACACAGAAATAGCCCATGACATACATGAGCAGGTAAACCAATAGATGTGAGAAAAATGAGCCTCTTTCTGTAAAAAAGATTTTAAAAGTTACTTGCTATAAACACATTCCCAATAATACAGTGTCAGACTTCATAGCTTTCTCCTTGGCTTTTAGCTTTGGACATATGATATTTTACTTAAAATACACACACACACACACACACAATTCAGGTATAATTCAACAGGGGTAAATGCACAGGACCTCCGTGTACTCTTTGGCCTGTGATTCCTAGGCACATTGGCCTTTCTAGACTTTCAACTTTCTCTTCCATTGAGGGAGGTCTCCTGGTTCTGCTTGGGTTCCTACTCATTTCTCTGTGGCCTACACAGTCTCTCCAGACAGGAAACTGGAGCAATTGTAAGGCTCATTTTGCTTCCCTGTCTCAGGAATCACTCGTCTTCACTGCCTGATGCCCAATGTCTGAAACCCATTTTTCTCTATTTTTAGTTGTTTCAGGGGGGAGATACTAAAGTCCATTGACTATTTCTTATGGCCTCAGCTGAAGTACAAGATTGGCAAACTCTAATCCACAGGGACTTACATGCAAGAGCAGGGAGAAAACAACTGGGTAATTTTTAACTTTGTTAAAGACATGTTTTGTTTTGCGGTATAAGATTTGAAACCAACTGGTGAGAAGCGGATTATCATGTATGAAGCCAAATTTCCTTGCAGCCTCCAATTAGTGTGCTAATAACAAAATGATGGGCCCATGGCCATTTGAGTGGGGCTAGAATAGTTAAAAATTTCAGTGAAATCTGACAACCCCACACATCAACTCCTGCTGTTCCCATTCGCTTGGAATGATGTATCCCTTCAGAAAGTAAAATCAAACCTAAAGCATCCACACTAGGTCTGAGTTAACATCACAGAGTATATAAATTTGAAAAGGCTGGAGTTTCCCAGATATGGATTCCCAATTATCCCCAGAGAGGGCAAATAGTGGAAACTTAAACTGGGTGGGTAAAGCCTCAGAAAATGTGTTTTCTAAAAGTCCATGATTCCAGAAGATTTCTAGTTTTGCTATTTACACAAAATTCTCAGAAATAAACATCATAGACAACTGACAGAGATTTTATGGGAGTTATACTGTCAAAAAATCAGTTCTGGTAAAAAGCTACATTCTCTTACAATAAAACCTGTAAGTACCCAATCTCTAGGGAGAAGCTTACTGCCTGAAGGCCCTTGTTTTAGTTTGTACTGAGGCTTGGCTTCATCCCTTTCCTTTCAAAATCTTGTTTTATATTCCAATATTAGCAGTTAAATTTATTTATGTCCCTCTATAGAATTTGGAGATGAGTTTCACTCTCTTTCTACTAAGAAAAGACAATATTTTCCACTCCTAATTTTTATTTTTGTCTTCTATTAATTAAATTTACATTTATTGGGATTTCATTTAGATTTAAGTAGCATGGTTCTCAGTTTTATCAATTCTAGTATTTTCCCTCTATTTTCTTCTGTGTTGTAATTTTTCTTCTTCATCACTGTATATTTTCTTATACCTTTCTGTAATTACTACAGCTGAAAGTATTTTCCTTTTGTTTAAATGGCTGAAACATGTAATACTGTGATTTTACTTCTAAATACAGCTTTAGTTGTTCAATTTTTACATAATTAGTTTTCCAAAATAGTTTTCATTGCCTATTTGATGTCTTATGTTCAGAAAAGTGTTTTCTAATTTGAGGTTATTTATGTATTTTTAATAACCTGTTGATACAACATGTAGATTTCATGCATTCTTTTTGTATTTTAATCTAAGAACATGTGTGTCTTCAACGAAGCTTGATTCTTGAAAATGACCCAAGTTATATGACTTAACTAAAAATGCAATTCTCTTCTATAATTATATTATTTTAAACTTATAGTTCCCTTTGTCTATTTAACATTTCTATGTTTGTCTATTTAAGATTCCATAGATTAACATTGGTATACTGATATTTTTCCCAGGGACTTATTTCCTGCCAGTTCACCACGAATCTCCATCAGTATCTTTCATGTAAGCAACATACTACAGCAAAAGTAACCTCTCTTTTGCCCTGATGCTGCTCAGGCCAGGTTTTAAAGTTTATATTCTTCGGTTATATTTACATACTTTGATATAAAATCTGACTTTACATTATCTATATTTTATTCCACCCACCCTTTTATTTTAGTTTTTTCCTATTTTTTTTGAATGCAGATTTTTTTTTTTCTTTTCCCTGAATAGAATATATCCAAACCTCTGTGGCTCTCACATTTGCCCCATAATTATTTAATCTTTTTCTTTTTTCTCAAGATTTCACAGCTTCATTGCTATATTGCTAAACAAATATTTTTAAAATTTTAATTTATTCTGATTCAAGTAATAATAAATTCATAAATTCCTCCATATTTTATAAACACTATTGTTGTAGAGAAATTTTTTTTTCAGTAAAGCCAAGAGTTACTTTTATTTTCTTCACTATTCTTTACTTAGCCTTGACTGAAAAGAGATATTTCTGGCCTTTATCTTTTTTGCATAAGACTTTTGTTTTTTTCTCCTCACTGCCTTATTTCCTACTGATAAAGTCCTCCTCTCAGATGTGAACCTGAAGCTAAGTTGATGTACACTATCTTAAACCAAATTTCTGGCTCCCTAGGGCTTCCTTGGTGGCTCAAACAGTAAAGAATCTGCCTGCAATGCAGGAGACCTGGGTTCCACCCCTGGGTTGGGAAGATGACCTGGGTTCCATTCCTGGGTGAGGAAGATCCCATGGAGAAGGGAATGGCAACTCACTCCAGTATTTTGCTCGGAGAATCCCATGGACAGAGAAGCATGACAGGCTACAGTCCACGGGGGCGCAGAGAGTCGGACGTGACTGAGTGACTAACACTTTCACACTTTTTTCACAGATAATAACAGATCCAGGTTTTATGTAGCCTGAAGCTTTTACAATTTTAGGAATTTTCTTCAAGAAAAAGAATACAAAATTGCAGAGACAAAATGAGTTGCAAAATTGGTATAGAGGATTTAGAATGAGTAAATGAAGTCAAAACAAGTATTGGTACCTTGGAAATCTCAGTATCTCTCTCTCTTTAGTTAACTTACCAGAAATTTTACATAGAAATGCCTTCTGATTGCCAGTTGCTATCCCTTCCCTCTCCTATTTTTTATACCACCACCAGAATCCCCAACCCATTAGAATACGCTCCTTGCTACTCAAATTGTAGCCCATGGACAATTTTGTTCAAAATGCAGAGCAAAACTGGCCACTGCTCAGACCTAGTAACTCAGAATTTTGACAATGTTCCCAGGTGATGCACGTGCACATTAAAAGCTGAGAAACACTGCTAAGCAAACCAAACCCCTCTGCAAGTAAAGGGCCCTGAACTTCAAGAAGCAGCCTGCTGAGGAAATCAGCTTTGCCCTGAAGATAACTTCAGCTCACTCCCACGGCTTGGCCTTCTTGCTGTGAGGGGAGTTTATTTCTAAGTAACACAGGACATCTGTGGTTCTGCAATGGCTCTGTGCGGTACACGAAAGCTCACCTGTGCATGCGTTCACTTCACTGAGGGCCCTTCCAGCCTCTGTCCTAACAATTGCTCATTTCACATTCCAGGATGCAAAGATAATGACAAACAAAACTGAATTTTCTTTGCAGCAGATTCCCTCTAGGCAGTTAGAGGAGTTCATTAGAGGAGCGATTTGATAAACCAGTTCTGAATTGGGCCTTCAGGGCCTGTAAGTCCTCCAATAGGTCTAGTTAGAAAAAGGAAGGCTAAGGATGTTGTTTTATGGGGAATATTCAGGAAGGAAAGAGAGCGGGCTAGTGACTACTCATAAAAGAATAATGTGGGGGAAAATGTAAACCTCCAGTGAGATGTTTTGCTAGGCAGTCTGCTTTCTAGTATATGGCAGAAACTCTCTTCTGTGTTCCCAAGAATCATCTGTAGAATCAACTTTGCATCCTAGTGCTTTTCCGGAGTAGATTTTCTTTTTCAGGAGAAAAATTGCTGGGCCCTGCTGTGAGGTTGGTACAAAGCAAAACCACAGGCTGTGCGCAGGAGGGTAGCTGCCTGTGGGGTCACTCCGTGCACTGTGGCCTCTCTCTCCACCCCTGCCTTTGTTCGAGGACTGAGGACTATGTAATTGGATGCAGAGTCCTACTGATGAGTCTGGGGACTCATGAGCTCTAGCTGTGTCAGAAGGTGCTCTGCTCTGTGGGAGGCACTGGACTCACTGAAGTTTCACAGTGTTTCAGACAAGGAAGCCTCATCCTTTTTATTTTGAAAAAAAAAAAAAAGATTAAGTGTTAGTTGCTCTGTCATGTCTGACTTATTTACCCTAAATATAGTGTTTCATGGATTAAAACCTGAAAGACTGTCCTAAGAGCAGGACAGAAGCTGGGACAGAAGCAGCAGCAGAAGCTGGGATATGTTCTGCTATTTGCACTCCTATTAAACTTTGTATCTTTGATGCCTGCCTGGCTCTCTCAATGGATGATTCGGCAAAGATAAGCAGATTCCATTTACTTGCCAGAGTGTCTTTCATTAAACTCTTTGAAATAATTCTATGGTAGGACAACTTGCCTAGTAATTGCAAGACTTTTCTGGAACTTTTACAAAAAGGAATGTGTCAATTTACAATATTTTCTGAAACTGTTTAGGGAAATTTCATATGGAAAAGTCAAGCTCTGGTAGAAATTGTTTTTAAAAAAATGGAGATTTTACTTCTGTCGACTGTATATTGGGTCAAAGATTGTGTTTCATCATCAATCTAAACAATCCATCTCATTCATCTTTTCTTTTAATGAGTTGGGCTATTTTTTTCTCCTTTTTCTTGACTCCCCTTGCTGTCCCAGGAATGCCAACTTTCCAATGAAAAATGGATGGCAGACAAAATTGATGGCCATTTTCAAACTCTTTCACACTTTCCAAAGTGCCCCTCAACAGGCAAGAGAAGATTCATGGTGCAGGAAGTCTTTTCTGTCTTGTATTAGGGAGAAGATTCCTAGTCATCTCTTCATGTGGTGGTAGCAGAAGTTAATGTAAATTTACTGATTACACAGGAAAAAAATCATAGAAATATGTACATTGGCAGTTGCTTTTCAGAAGGTGGTTTATTTTCGCACAGTGGCTGGATGTGCTTTTTCTCCTGAACATGATAACCCAAATTATTCTTTTATATGTGATGGTAAAGAATCTGCCTGCAATGTAGGAGACCTGGGTTCAATCCCTGGGTTGGGAAGATTCTCTGGAGGAGGAAATGGCAACCCACTCCAGTATTCTTGCCTGGAGAATCCCATGGACAGAGAGAGGAGCCTGGCAGGCTGCAGTCCATGGAGTCTCGAAGAGCTGGATGCATTGGAGAAGGAAATGGCAACCCACTCCAGTGTTCTTGCCTGGAGAATCCCAGAGACAGGGGAGTCTGGTAGGCTGCCATCAATGGGGTCGCAGAGTCAGACATGACTGAAGCGACTTAGCAGCAGCAGCAGCAGCAGCAGCAGCAGAGCAACTAACAATCTCACTTTCAATATTGACTGTATGTCTATACATTTGAAGCTTTACTTTTTTGTCTTTACCATTTTCAGAAAATGTCAGTTTTCATTCCAATCCCACAGAAAGGGCAATGCCAAAGAATGTTCAAACTACCACACAACTACACTCAACTCACATGCTAGCAAGGATATGCTCAAGATCCTTGAATCTAGGCTTCCACTGTACATGAATTGAGAACTGCCAGATGCACAAGCTGGATTTAGAAAAGGCAGAGATCAAATTGCCAACGTATGTTGGATCACAGAAAAAGCAAGCACGGGGATTCCAGAAAAAAAATCTGCTTCATTCACTCCACCAAAACCTTTGACTGTGTGGATCACAACAAGCTGTGGGAAATTCTTAAAGAGATGGGAATACCAGACCCCTTTACCTGCCTCCTGTGAAATCTGTAAGCAGGTCAAGAAGCAACAGTTAGAAACGGACATGGAACAACAGAATGGTTCCAAATTGGAAAAGTAGTATGTCAAGGCTGTATATTATCACCCTGCTTATTTAACTTATACACTGAGCACATCCCAGGCTGGATGAAGCTCATGCATGAATCAATATTGCTGGGAGAAATATCAATAACCTCAGATATGCAGATTTTACCTAATACAGAAAGCAAAGAGGAACTAAGAGCCTCTTGATGAAAATGAAAGAGGAGAGTGAAAAAGCTGGCTTAAAACTCAACATTTAAAAAAACCAAGATCATGGCATGAGGTCCCATCACTTCATGGCAAAGAGATGAGGAAGCAGCGGAGCGTGACAGATTTTCTTGGGCTCCAAAATCACTGCAGATGGTGACTGCAGCCAGGAAATTAAAAGACACTTGCTTCTTGGAAGAAAACCTTTGACAAACTTAGACAGCATATTAAAAAGCAGAGACATCACTTTGTCAGCAAAAGTCAGTAGAGTCAAAACTGTGGTTTTTCCAGTAGTCACGTATGGATGCAAGAGTTGGATCATAAAGAAGGCTGAGAGCTGAAGAATTGATGCTTTTGAACTGTGGTGCTGGAGAAGACTCTTGAGAGTCCTTTGGACAGCAAGGAGACCAAACCAGTAATTTCTAAAGGAAATCACCCTGAATATTCATTGGAAGGTCTGGTGCTAAACTGAAGCTCCAATACTTTGGCAACGGGATGCAAAGAGCCCAATTGCTGGAAAAAGACCCTGATTCTGGGAAGGATTGAGGGCAGGGGGAGGAGGCAAGAGAAGATGAGATGACTGGATGGCATCATTGACTCAATCAACATACGTCTGAGCAAACTCCAGGAGACAGTGAAGGACAGGGAAGCCTGGCATGCTACAGGCCATGGTGTTGCAAAGAGTTGGACACAACTGAGTGACTGAACAACAACAGCAATCATTTTCAGATGGAAGTTCTCAGCTACCCAGAAAGGTATACTAATATTTAGGTATCGCTTTTTATATCCTTTCTCTGAAAAATAAGAAAAAAAAATCTGTTAATGCTAGTGGAGAGAAAAGAGCTGTCCTATTGTTATGTCCTTTCTCTCTTTGTGATAATTTAACAAAATTGCATTTTATAATCAAGAGTCCTGAATAAGGTCTTTTGAATGTTGTTTGTATAATGCCTTATAGTGTCTTTTCAAGGATTATTTTCAGATGGCACATAATCATTGACTCTAAATAGCACAGCTTGCATCTTAGCAGCAGGTTACAAAAGAATGTCCATTTACATAAACAATATTTTGAACACCATGAGGAAATTCTTCTTTATAATTTCAGATTAGAGATTTATCTTTGCCTCAGGTCTTTTATTATTTTAAAATATTTTATCTCACAAAATTTCAAGTATCAAAAAAATGAGAACACAGTATAATGAATCCTGATGTACTCATTATACAGTCCCAATAAATATTTTATTTTGCCAATTTTATCTCTGTATCATTGCTGTAATTTTCTACTTTAAAGAAAATCCAAAGCAACTTTTTTTTTT
This sequence comes from Bos taurus, assembly GCF_002263795.3. NCBI lineage: Eukaryota > Metazoa > Chordata > Mammalia > Artiodactyla > Bovidae > Bos > Bos taurus. The sequence goes on along the minus strand of NC_037348.1, from coordinate 38,413,335 downwards.
TACATTTAATTTTTAGGTAAATACTTCTAAGGGCACATAAAATATAACCTTAATGCTATCACACTTGCCAAAATTAATTTATTAAAATCATCTACTACAGACTATATTCAAATTTTCAAGATTGCCTAACAAATGTCTCTTTATAACTGATTTATTTAAATTAGGATCAAACAAGGTATATATATATATACTGCATTTTCTTTACCTGTTTTCGTGTCCTTTACTCCATAACAATCCCATCTTTTTTAGGGCTTTCCTTTTTCCAGTTTTATTGAGCTTTATTGAGTTTTTTTCCCAGTTTTATTTATTTTATAAACACTGTAGAAACTTAAAGTGTACAGTATAGTGACTTGATTTACCTATACTGTGAAAGGATTACTATAGTAGGTTTGGCTAACATCCATTATCTCACATAGACACGATAAAAATAAAAGAAAAAAAAAGCCTATTTTCTTGTCATGAGAAATCTTAGGATCTACTCCTTTTATGTTTCCTATATATCACACAGTGGTATTCTCTATGGTTATCATACTGTACATTACATTCCTAGTACTTACTTATAAATGAAAGTTTGTACTTTGACCACCTTCCTCCAATATTTCTTTCCTTTAATGCCATAATTTTTAAGAACTAATTTTAAGATCATATGAACACAAGAATGTCTCGCATTCTGGATTTTGGTGACTGATTCCTTATTTTGTTGTTCAAATTGTTCCTTTATCCTTCATTCAACCTATCATTTTGGGGATAGTGAGAATAAGGGCCAGTACTTCCTTTTTTTAAAAAAAATAAGAATACTACACAGTCTGACTCTTTGTGACCCCATGGACTGTAGCCTGCCAGGGTCTCTGTCCATGGATTCTCCAGGCAAGAATACTGGAGTGGGTTGCCATTTTCTTCTCCAGGGGAATCCTCCTGACCTGGTCTCCTGCATTGCAGGCAGATTCTTTACCATCTGAGCCACCAGAGAAGTCAACTATATAGATAGTTCTATGTATTTTATACTCCATCATGTCAAGAGGCAGATAACCTCGAGGCATCCCAATGATTTGTGTGTTGTCCATCTCATCTCCTCTTTATCTTTCACATTATTTTTTTTTAAAATGCTATCAAAGTAACCAGGACATTAGATTGCATTTGATCTTATGTTTTTTACAAACTGTAATTCCTTAAAGTCAAGAATGATATTTCTCTTTGGTTTCTGATGCCTTGTCTTACTTTAACATATTTTATGAATAATTAAACCTAAGAATAAATTAATGGAAAAACAAGTCAGCCTTGTTAGTTATTTGTCAATTGTTTTACGCATCTAAGGAATAATAGACAAAATCAAGATAGGTAAAGAGTTCCAAAATATAAAAAAAGAAATATTATGCTGCTAAATAGTTCCACAAATAAACTGATACTCAAAACAGATAAAATATACACAAATGAACAGACAATTTATACTATCTAAGCATAAATAAAAATACGCACATATTTTAAAAAATAAAATACTGGAAAACTAAAATTGGCAATAATTCAATATAACACTAGTAAATTTAAAATTTTCACATATTTAAAAAATAAAATACTAGTTGACTTAAAGTGGAAAAAATAAAATATTAGTAAATTTAAATTGGCAATAATTTTAAAAAATTAAATTTTCATTGTTTTCCTCATTGAGAAATACAGTGAATCAGTATTAAAACATATTTACCCTAAAAATGAAAGAAAAATTCAAAATAAAAAAAATATTAATGTACAAAAGCAAACCCATCAAATAGAAAAAAAATACTAGTTTTCTTTGCATATGAAAAAAAGACATTTGATAAAATTTATATTTAAAGACCCTTTAAAGGATATTTTCTCAATAAATGATGCCAGAGAAACTAGACAGCTATTTCCAAAAGGATGAAACTGAATCACTACCTTGTACCATATGCAGATAACAAAAAATAGGTTAAAGACTTGAACATAAAGCCTAACCATAAAATTCTTGGAAAAATCACGGGGCAAACCTCCTTCATATTGGTCTTGGTAATGATTATTTTGGACATGACACCAAAAGCAAGGGCAAGAAAAGCAAAAACAAACAAAAGGGACTACATCAAAAAAGAGCTACTGTGCTGTGAAGGCAGAGAAGGAAATGGCCACCCACCCCAGTGTTCTTGCCTGGAGAATCCCAGGGAAGGCAGAGCCTGGTGGGCTGCCGTCTATGGGGTCGCACAGAGTCAGAAAAGACTGAAGTGACTTAGCAGCAGCAGCCAAACAGTGAAGGAAACACCCATGGTGATGGGTATTAACCAGCCTTACTGTAGTGATCATTTGATAATATATATACACAGTGAATCATTATGCTGTACATCTGAAACTAATAGTGTTGTATACTAATTATATGTCAAAAACACAGAAATCACATTTTTAAAATCTTCAACATATGATCATTGATTTTCTTTGTAATGAATACTTAGTTCAGTTCAGTTGCTCAGTCCTGTCCGACTCTCTGCAACCCCATGAACTGCAGCACGCCAGGCCTCCCTGTCCATCACCAACTCCCAGAGTTCACCCAATCCCATGTCCATTGAGTTGGTGATGTCATCCGACCGTCTCATCCTCTGTCCTCCCCGTCTCCTCCTGCCTTCAATCTTTTCCAGCATCAGAGTATTTTCCAATGAGTCAGCTCTTCACATCAGGTGGCCAAAAGTATTGGAGTTTCAGCTTCAACATAAGTCCTTCCAATGACCACCCAGGACTGATCTCCCTTAGGATGGAATGGTTGGATCTCCTTGCAGTTCAAGGGACTCTCAAGAGTCTTCTCCAACACCATGGTTCAAAAGCATCAATTCTTTGGTGCTCAGCTTTCTTCACAGTCCAACTCTCACATCCATACATGACCACTGGAAAAACCATAGCCTTGACTAGACGGACCTTTTTTGGCAAAGTAATGTCTGCTTTTCAATATGCTATCTAGGTTGGTCATAACTTTCCTTCCAAGAAGCAAGCATCTTTTAATTTCATGGCTGCAATCACCATCTGCAGTGATTTTGGAGCCCAAAAAAATAAAGTTTGACACTGCTTCCCCATCTATTTCCCATGAAGTGATGGGACCAGATGCCAAGATCTTCGTTTTCTAAATGTTGAGCTTTAAGCCAACTTTTTCACTTTCCTCTTTCACTTTCATCAAGAGGCTTTTTACTTCCTCTTCACTTTCTGCCATTAGGGTGGTGTCATCTGCATATCTGAGGTTATTGATATTTCTCTCAGCAATCTTGATTCCAGCTTGTGCTTCTTCCAGCCCAGCGTTTCTCATGATGTATAAGTTAAATAAGCAGGGTGACAATATACAGCCTTGATGTACTCCTTTTCCTATTTGGAATCAGTCTGTTGTTCTATGTCCAGTTCTAACTGTTGCTTCCTGACATGCATACAGGTTTCTTAAGAGGCAGGTTAGGTGGTCTGGTATTCCCATCTTCTTCAGATTTTTCCACAGTTTATTGTGATCCACAAAGTCAAAGCCTTTGGCATAGTCAATAACTCATTATAAGTTGAATGCAAACAAAAAAATGTTTCCCTATATTTCTTAAAACTCTTGTTCCCTATATTTCTTAAAACTCATTCTCTCTATCTCATTCCTATCATACTCTTTCTGCAATCCTAGATTTATACGTGCTTTAGGCCTGGTAACTTTGGCCATTGTACTGGAGATCAACCTAACTTTTTTTGACTTCATCTGCATCCCCTGTGTTGAGACAAATTCTGTTGTTCTACCAGGAAATGTGACTAATGATTTCTACCACATGAATATTTCAACATCCCTGTCATTCAATGAAATTAAAAATCTAATATATCAAATCCATATTAGACATCAATATTAGTTTTAATTTTTTTTATCCAGAACATCTATTAGTGAAAAAGTAGGCTGATTATTTTTACTTTTGTTTTTTCTTTTTTTTTAACCTTCTTAAAGGAATAAAATAAGTTTTAAAAAGTCTAGTGTAACTGAGCAGGACCCTATAGGGCCTCCCAGAACAGGACTACCTCCAACCTCATGTCCTCCACCTGCCTTTTGTCTGTAGAAAGGTAATAAATTTAATCAGAGAAGTGAGAATATCCAGAAAGAAAGGAAAACAGTCAAGAAAGTGAAAATAATAATACTTTAGCCATTAAACAAAATCAAGTACCTTGAGTTCCTCCTCAAGGACTACAGATAAAATTTGGAGCCATGTCTCTGAGTTGTTTTGTAGAGACTGAAACCCCCACCAAAAGAAAGAAGTTAACTCCATGCCATCCACAAGCACGCAGACCCCCCAGACTGAACCAGAAGATTAATGATGTTGACTCCCAGTTACCTCACCACCAGCCAATCAGAAAAGTGTCCATGAGCCAATCACACACTTCACAAGCCCCCTTCCTCATCCTGTTTTTATAAACTTTTCCCTAAAAGCCTTTAGGGAGTTCAGGTCTTTTAAGCTCTAGCTGCCCTAACTCCTTGCTTGAAGCCCTTCAATAGACACTGCGCTTTCTTTCACCACACTCCAGTGTCAATAGATTGGCTTTACTGCATGAGGGTAAGTAGACCCTACTTGGTTCTGTAACATAATGTTTGGATGGCAGCTACAGTCTGGCTAATCCACAGACTAATCATTTAACCAACTTCTCACTATTCAAATGACAGAACATCACAAATTTTAAGCCAGTCATTTGTTTTCACCTGATATCTGGTAAGAATCCTCAAATCCCTACATAACAGATTCGTGGTTCCAGGAGGCCTCGTCAGCAATCAGGAGTGTTCTTTCTTGCATCTGCCTGACTTGGCTTCAGGCCTCCTACTGCTGCCAATAAGATTATTCAGGGTACTATGAGTGCTGGGGCAGAGAGGACAGATACTTAAATATCATCAGAAACAGTTTTCAACATCAAAAGCAAAAGAGTAAGCTACTCTAGATGTCTTTTTAGAAGAATGATGTAAATTCCAATTCTAATTACTGGTTATGGGGATCTGCAGATTGGGAAGACATTATGCCATGTAAAGTTTTTTATGATGCAAGTTTATTTTCTGATCTCACTCTTATTTTGGTGTGAAATAGATATGTTCTTACATCCCTGTTTTGCCTGCACTCTTCCCTGTGTACTGCCATGATTGAAAGGATACCCTGATTAATGATATGAAAGGGTGAGTTATGAATTGGGTGAATGTAAGTTAACAGAAAATAATGGACTGCATGGTGATCAGGGGAAAAATAAAAGCTTGTACAGTATTAGAGATGGAGGTATTTAAATGGAAGGTGTTTCTTGATTTATCAAGTGATACTATAGAAGTAACAGACAGAAGTTAGAGAAGGTATAGCTGTCTACACCCTCTTTATAACTTACATGTAGGCAGGACTCTGAATATTACCATTTATAGTTTTCTACAGGCCTCTCTATTTTTAGGGGTTTCATTACTGCCATTGTCTTGGTAGTACAATAAATATGAAAGAAAACCCTCATTGCCTATCACATAATCCCTAAATTATTGATATATTTTCAAAGCATGTGTGCCAAGCAAATAGCTCACTGAGGCATAAAGATGAAATTATTGGAAACTGTTCTACACCACCCAATGGCCGTCTGGCTTAGCCTCAGTTAACACAAAGGAAAAGTAGAATGAATAGCATCTACTTTCAGAATACATAGATGAAACAGATAAACCACAGGGCCTGACAAATAGATCTTAAAATTGTAGTAACTCTACACCTCTGTTTTCCTCCTCTGTTTTACTCTGAATTGTTTTGAGCTACTGCTGAGGATATCTTATAAGATTACACTTTAACTGCCACGTCTGTATAAACTTCAACAGAGTTGCACTTTGCAAAAAGGAAGCCTGAAATAGAGATGGTAACAAAGCATTCACTTCTCTCCACTCATCATCACTTTATCTTCAAAACTCAATTTGGTCAAAATATTTAAAAACTTAATTAATAATGTCTATGATTAAAAAAAACATCATGAATTTCCTGTTTTTATAAACAAATAGATAAATGAACACAGAATTGTGGACTCTATCTCTAATCAATTTGAAAATTTACATGAATATCTGATTTCAATAGTTTTAAAACTATTTTTATACTCTTTTTACACATTATCTGCACAGTTTTTCTTCCTTGTATATAAAGAGAGCCAATGAAAGGAAAAATAGAAAGTTCATATAGTTTAGAGTTTATTATTAGTTTAGAAATTAATCTCATGAATTCTTTTAACAATTTGCCTTCAAATTTTACTTGAGTCAAATTAATACCCCCAATATAAAACTTAGCAGGATGTGCTTCAGGTTTTTCTAAAAAAAAAAAAAAAAAAGAAAGAAAGAAAGAAAAAAAAACTTTAAAAAGAAAACATCTGCTTTCATGATTTCTCTTTTAACATCTTTACTCATAAATGAGTTTCAGTAGGATGAATGCAGAAAGGACTTGGATGAATTTGGACCAAAATTCTATTTCTGAGACCTCCCCTGTTAAAAAAAGGCACAGCTAAAAATGAATAAAACAGCTTTGGTTTAGATTGCTTGGAAATCCTCCCCTCTGCTGCAATTACTGGATGAAATAGATATTAAGCTCAGAGGAGTTCTTCACTCAGTCTCTTTTGCTTCTTGCCTCTGTGAGGGACTGTTTTTCTGATGCCATTATTGGCAGATCGCCACATTGCACCTGCTGATCCACCTGCCTCTCACTGGCGTGCAGTATTTAAAATGTTACGCAATTAAAGTAAATGAGTTTAAAGGGCTGGATTTGCACTACACCTCCTGGAGAGCTGTTGTTCATCCTTAAAAGTGCCTGATGATGGTTTGGGAAGCGCTGCTGCTGGCCTGGCCCTGGGGTGCTGAATTGCTCCCCTTTGAAGAACTCTGTGGTGAATCCCCTCATAAGGATGCTAAATGGTGAGGAAACATAAAGAAAGACATTTTGTACCCTAGGAATCCAGTCTTTATAGAATGAGACTAGGCAGCAAAAGAAAGATTGCAAACTAACTAGAACCATCTAAACTGTTTCCTGATAAAATAACTCTATCTCCACCTATTTTACTTTGTATTTATGAATTTAGTTTGAATTATTTCTTGCAAAGCTCTATACAAAATGTTAAGTAAAGACATCTCAAGAGGGAAAAGTTATCTGCTTATCAGGACACCCTTCAGTGTCTCATCATTTCCATGGTTGTCATAATTATTCTCTGGTGCCTATCTTCCTTCTAAGTATAGTGTGAAATAAATGAAAATGAAGCGGTTTATTTCAGTGCATTCTCTTCTTTAGTATAAGAAGTTTGAGACTATCTAAGGCTGCTGGTTCAGACCACAAAGCCAAGCTTTTAAAGCAAGTTAAATCATTATTCACTGAAAATGCTTTTAGATGCTAGGCATATGGAAGATACAAAAAGAAATTGCTCTACATTTTAAGGAATTTGACATTAGTGATAAGTGGTCACAGAGAATTATTTTATTTGGCATACATTTTACAACTTTATGATCCCTCAAAAGGTACCACGGCACTAGTTACAAGAGAAATGTAGTTTCTGACCAGGCACATAGGGAGCTTGGAAATCACCACTGATTCTCATAAGAAAAAACATGACTGTAAAATCAACAACTCTTAAGTCTACCAGAAGATAAAGGTCACAAGGGAAACGACTCCCCACACAACTGGACTGATAAGCAGACAGAACGACTGAACACTTGGCAGAACAGAAATCTCCACAGGAACCTGTACTGGTTTAAAAAAACATAACTAAAAGCTGTGGTTGACTAAGAGCTGGAGGTTCAGTGTGGGCAAGTCTGAGTGTTAAAAATTTCAGGGGCAGGGTGCAGTCTTAGCGAGGTCCTGCACTTTTATGAGTTTTACCTTGAGGAGTCCTACAGGTTCTCACTATAATGATCAGAGAAAATAAACATATGCTTCCAGCAGGAGAAAAGTAGCCATTTTGAAACACTCCCAGAATATCCTATTCTTCTTAACAAGGACTGCCCTCAAGATAAACTATTTTACCAGAGCCTAACTGACCTTGGAGAAGGCAGTGGCAACCCACTCCAGTACTCTTGTCTGGAAAATCCCATGGACAGAGGAGCCTGGTAGGCTGCAGTCCTTGGGGTCCCTGGGAGTCGGACATGACTGAGCAACTTCACTTTTACTTTTCACTTTCATGCATTGGAGAAGGAAATGGCAACCCACTCCAGTATTCTTGCCTGGAGAATCCCAGGGACAGCGGAGCCTGGTGGGCTGCCGCCTATGGGGTCGCACAGAGTCGGACATGACTGAAGCGACTTAGCAGCAGCAACTGACCTTGGCAAAGGAAAAAACCAACTCCAGCCACCTTGGGCTTCTGAGTGCGAGAAAAGAAACACCCAACCTTACAACCACATCACTAGAGCTCCTGTATAATAATGGGGGGATAGGGGATGCAATTGAGAGAGATATATATCTTGAACTTTATAAAAGAACACTCTAGGAAAACACAACAGAGGGGCAAAAAAAAAAAAAAAAAAAAAGAGTGGGGGAGGACATCAGAGGAAACTTTACTTCCAATACCTGCAGCTACAGCAAACAGCCTAACCTCTGGCCTGAACATTCATTGGAAGGACTGGTGCTGAAGCTCCAATACTTCGTCCACCTGATACAAAGAACTGGCTCATTGGAAGAGACCCTGATGTTGGGAAAGATTGAAGGCAAGAGGAGAACGGGTTGATAGGGAATGAGATGGTTGGACAGCATCACTGACTCAATGGACAGGAGTTTGAGCAAACTCAGGGAGATAGTGAAGGACAGGGAAGCCTGGCATGCTGCAGTTCATGGGGTTGCAAAGAGTCAGACATGACTTAGTGACTGAACAACAACAACCTCTAACCAGACAAGCATAAACCTTACATTAAAGACATGTTTATCTCAGTTCCTTTTTCTAATACTAATTCCACTTTCAACAAAAATTCGCAAAACACACTAAAACACAATTTGAAGAGACAGAACATGCATTAGCATCAGATTTAGATATGACAGACACGTTGAAATTATCCTATCATGAATTTAAAACAACTATGATTACTATGCTAAGGGTTCTAACAGGAAAATTGGACAGCATGTGAGAAAGTACAGGTACTATAAGCAAAGAGATGGAAATTTTCAGAAAGAAAAGGAAATGCTAGAAATTAAAAACTGGATGAAACTGGAGCCTATTATACAGAGTGAAGTAAGCCAGAAGGAAAAACACCAATACAGTATACTAACGCATATATATGGAATTTAGAAAGATGGTAACAGTAACCCTGTATACGAGACAGCAAAAGAGACACTGATGTATAGAATAGTCTTTTGGACTCTGTGGGAGAGGGAGCAGGTAGGATGATTTGGAAGAATGGCATTGAAACATGTATAATATCATATATGAAACGAGTCGCCAGTCCAGGTTTGATGCAGGATACTGGATGCTTGGGGCTGGTGCACTGGGACAACCCAGAGGGATGGTATGGGGAGGGAGGAAGAAGGAGGTTCAGGATGGGGAACACATGTATACCTGTGGTGGATTCATTTTGATATATGGAAAAACCAATACAATATTGTAAAGTTAAAAAATAATAAAATAAAATAAAGAAAAAAAAAAAAACACTGTAAGCAAAGGAGAACAGGAAAGATATAAGCATCTGAATGCAGAGTTCCAAAGAATAGCAAGAAGAGATAAGACAGTCTTCCTCAGTGATCAATGCAAAGAAATAGAAGAAAACAACAGAATGGGAAAGACTAGAAATCTCTTCAAGAAAATTAGAGATACCAAGGGAATATTTCAGGTAAAGATGGACTCGAAAAAGGACAGAAATGATATGGACCTAAAAGAAGCAGAAGATATTAAGAAGAGGTGGCAAGAATACACAGATCAGATCAGTCGCTCAGTCATGTCCAACTCTTTGCAACCCCATGAATCGCAGCACACCAGGCCTCCCTGTCCATCACCAACTCCCAGAGTTCACTCAGACTCACGTCCATTGAGTCAGTGATGCCATTCAGCCATCTCATCCTCTGTTGTCCCCTTCTCCTCCTGCCCCCAATCCCTCCCAGCATCAGAGTCTTTTCCAATGAGTCAACTCTTCACATGAGGTGGCCAAAGTACTGGAGTTTCAGCTTTAGCATCATTCCTTCCAAAGAACACCCAGGGCTGATCTCCTTCAGAATGGACTGGTTGGATCTCCTTGCAGTCCAAGGGACTCTCAAGAGTCTTCTCCAACACCACAGTTCAAAAGCATCAATTCTTCGGCACTCAGACTTCTTCACAGTCCAAATCTCACATTCATACATGACCACAGGGAAAACCATAGCCTTGACTAGACGAACCTTTGTTGGCAAAGTAATGTCTCTGCTTTTGAATATGCTATCTAGGTTGGTCATAACTTCCTTCCAAGGAGTAAGCGTCTTTTAATTTCATGGCTGCAGTCACAAGAACTGTACAAAAAAGAGCTTCACGACCAAGATAATCATGATGGTGTGATCACTGACCTAGAGCCAGACATCCTGGAATGTGAAGTCAAATGGGCCTTAGAAAGCATCACTACAAGCAAAGCTAGTGGAGGTGATGGAATTCCAGTTGAGCTATTTCAATTCCTGGAAGATGATGCTGTGAAAGTGCTGCACTCCATTTGCCAGCACATTTGGAAAACTCAGCTGTGGCCTCAGGACTGGAAAAGGTCAGTTTTCATTCCAATCCCAAAGAAAGGCAATGCCAAAGAATGCTCAAACTACCACACAATTGCACTCATCTCACATGCTAGTAAAGTAATGCTCAAAATTCTCCAAGCCAGGCTTCAGCCATACATGAACCGTTAACTTCCAGATGTTCAAGCTGGTTTTAGAAAAGGCAGAGAAACCAGAGATCAAATTGTCAATATCTGCTGGATCATGGAAAAAGTAACAGAGTTCCAGAAAAACATCTATTTCTGCTTTATTGACTATGCCAGTCTTCAACTGTGTGGATCACAGCCAACTGGGGAAAATTCTGAAAGAGATGGGAGTACCAGACCACCTGACCTGACTCTTGAGAAACCTATATGCAGGTCAGGAAGCAACAGTTAGAACTGGACATAGAACAACAGACTGGTTCCAAATAGGAAAAGGAGTACGTCAAGGCTGTATATTATCACCCTGCTCATTTAACACATGCAGAGTACATCATGAGAAATGCTGGGCTGGAAGAAACACAAGCTGGAATCAAGATCGCCAGGAGAAATATCAATAACGTCAGATATGCAGATGACACTACCCTTATGCCAGAAAGTGAAGAGGAACTAAAAAGCCTCTTGATGAAAGTAAAAGAGGAGAGTAGAAAAGTTGGCTTAAACCTCAACATTCAGAAAACTAATATCATGGCATCTGGTCCCATCACTTCATGGGAAATAGATGGGGAAACAGTGGAAACAGTGTGAGACTTTATTTTTTTGGGCTCCAAAATCACTGCAGATGGTGACTGCAGCCATGAAATTAAAAGATGCTTACTCCTTGGAAGAAAAGTTATGACCAACCTAGATAGCATATTCAAAAGCAGAGACATTACTTTGCCAACAAAGGTCTGTCTTGTCAATGCTATGGTTTTTCCAATGGTCATGTATGGATGTGAGAGTTGGACTGTGAAGAAAGCTGAGCACTGAAGAATTGATGCTTTTGAACTGTGGTGTTGGAGAAGACTCTTGAGAGCCCCTTGGACTGCAAGGAGATCCAACCAACCCATGCTAAAGGAGACCAATCCTGGGTGTTCTTTGGAAGGACTGATGCTGAGGCTGAAACTCCAATACTTTGGCCACCTCATGCGAAGAGTTGACTCACTGGAAATGACTCTGATGCTTGGAGGAAATAGGGGCAGGAGGAAAAGGGGACGACAGAGGATGAGATGCTGGATGGCATCACCAACTCGATGGACAAGATTTTGGGTGAACTCTGGGAGTTGGTGATGGACAGGGAGGTTTGCTACTACTGCTACTGCTAATTCACTTCAGTCGTGTCCGACTCTGTGCGACCCCACAGACAGCAGCCCACCAGGCTCCCCTGTCCCTGGGATTCTCCAGGCAAGAACACTGGAGTGGGTTGCCATTTCCTTCTCCAGTGTGTGAAAGTGAAGTCACTCTGTCATGTCTGACTCTTAGTGACCCCATTGACTGCAGCCCACCAGGCTCTTTCATCCATGGCATTTTCCAGGCAAGAGTACTGGAGTGGGGTGCCATTGCCTTCTCCCGGACAGGGAGGCCTGGTGTCCTGCAATTCATGGGGTTGCAAGGAGTCGGACAGGACTGAGCGACTGAAGTGAACTGAAGTGAACCAAAGTGAAGAATGCCTCTGATGGGCTCATTAATATACTGAACACAGGCAGAGAGTCAGTGAGCTTAAAGAAATGTCAATAGAGACTTCCATGATGGAAACACACAAAAAAGTATAAAATGAAAAAGATAGAATAGAATATATAAAACCTGAGATAATCACAGAAGTGTTAATGTAATATCAGAAGGAGAAAAGAGAAAGGAACAAAATAAATATTTGAGTTTGAGACTAATATATACATATACAATATATGAAATATATAAACAACGAAGACTTAAAATATAGCATAGGGAATTATACTCAAAATCTTATACTAATCTATAATGGAAAAGAATCTGGAAAAATATATATGATGCATATATATATATATGTGTTTGTGTATGTATAGATTTATGTGTGTATATATATATATGTATATTGAATCACTTTGTACACATTTGTGTTGAAACTAACACAATATTGTAAATTAACTATACTTCAATAAAAATAAGTAAAATTAAAAATAAATATTTAAAGAAATAATGAATAAAAATGAATAAAAATTTCCCAAAATTAATGATAGATACCAAACCACAAACCCAGATATTAAAGAGAGCAAGCAAAAATATTCCCTCAAAAATCTACATATAGGCTTACTATATTCTAACTTCAGAAGATCAAAGGCAAAAAATCTTTAAGAAGATGGGGATGGCGAGGTGGGGATAGACCTTGTGTATAAAGGTGCAATGGTAAAAGTGACATTGGATTCTTTTTCAAGAACTAGACAAACGAAGTGAGTAGAATGAAATGCTTAAAGTGTGGGAAGAAAAACCTAGAAATCAGTCACAGGAAAACACCAGAACGCTTGAAAAGTAAACAACCCACTTATTAAAACATGAGTCAAAGAGAAGTATCAAGAAATATTTTTAAATATTTTAAAGTAAATAAAGCACAAAATTTGTATTAAAAATCATATATTTATAACAATATTTATAATTGCAATAACCTAAAATATTTATAACAATAAATGCTTGTATTAGAAAAGAAGAAAAATGTAAAAATTAAGCTTATACCTGGGGAAAACTAGAGAGAAGAAAAGCAGCTTCAAAGAAAGCAGAGGAAAGAAATAATATATGGCAAAACCAATACAATAAAGTTAAAAAATAAAAAATAAAATAAAAAAAAAATAAATAAAAATTAGAATGAAAATCAACGAACTTGGAAACAGGAAATCAACAATAAAAACTAATGGAACCAAAAGACAGTACCTGGAAAAAAAAAATCAATAAAATGGATAAACCTGTAGCTTGATTAAGAAAAGAGAAGATGCACATAACTAATGTCAGAAATTAAAGATCAGCCATCTCTTTTGATATCACAGACTTTAAAAGAAAAATAAAGGAATATTATGAACAACTCTATGCCCACAAATTTGATGACCTAGATGAAACAGACTTAGTCCTTGGAAGACACGCTCTACCAAAAATAACACAAGGAGAAATAGAAAATCTCCCCAAAGAAATATAGCTACTAAATTGAATAAATAATTAATAGCCTTTCAAAACAGAGGCATCAGGCCCAGATAGATTCACTGTTGAATTCTACCAAACATTTAAAGAAGAAATTATACCTTATTTCTACACTTTCCAAAAAAAAAAAACAAAAGGAAGATGAAATAATTATAACTCATTCTATGTGTACAGAATTACCTTATTACCAAATCCAGTTAAAGATGTTACAAGAAAACTACAAACTAATATCTTTCATGAATATAAGTGCAAAACTCCTCAATATAGTATTAACAGATTGAATCCAACAATATATACAACCAATTGCACATCAAACCAAATGGTATTTATCCCATGTATGCAAGCAAGGCTAGTTCAATATTCAAAAACCAAATTATGTAATCCATTATATCAACATACTAAAGAATGAAAAACTCTCTGCCAACTAAGACTAGAGGGGGACTCCATTAATTCATTAAATAACATCAAAACAAAAACAAAACAAATATCAAAGTTAATAGTGAGAAACGAGATGTTTTCTTCCTAAAGATCAAGAGCAAACAAAGATACACATTTCTCACCACTTATCAGTATTGTTCCAGAAGACCTGGCAGATGCATTGAGATAAAAGAAGTGGAAGGGAGAAAAAATGTTTCATTTGCAGATGACATGACTGTACAAAAATCCCAAAGATTCTACAACAAAAATGATCTACTTGAACTATTTAGCAGCTATACCAAGGTGGAAGGATAGAAGTTTAATATTTAAAAAAGCATTGCTTTCTTATATACTAGCAATGATCTATTGGAATTTAAAATTATTACCATAGTAACATTCACATTAGCACAGAAAAAGGAAATATTTAGGCATAAACTTAATATATGTTCAAAGTCTATATAAGGTAGTTAAAAAAAAACTCAAAGAAAATAAGGAAAATCTAAAGAAACAAGGCTATTCTATGTATATGGAAGGCAGATTCAATATTATCAAAATGAAAGTTCTCCCCAGCTTGAGCTTAAGAGTCAGGTAAATTCCAATGCAAATCCCAGGGAGTAATCTTGTGGATATTGACAAACTAATTGTAGAGTCTCATGTGAAGGCAAAAGATACAAAGGCCAAAAACAATTGAAGTAGAAGAGTAAAGTTGGACCACTAACACTATGAAACTTCAAGACTCAGTTTAAAAAGTCTATTAATCAAGAAAATAGGGTATTGGTGAAAGAACAGACAAATACACTAATGGAAAATAAAATGAGCTGAAAATAGACCTATGCAAATATAGTCAACTGGTATTTGACAAAAAGGAACAAAGGGAATTCAATGGAGAAAGAATAATCTTTTTAACTAATGATGCTGCAACAACCAGTTGCAAAGAAAAAAAAAAAAAGAATCTAGATACAGATGGCTTATACCTTAACAAATATTAGCTCAAAATGAATACTAGATCTAAATGTAAAATGCAAAACCATAAAAATCCTAGGAGGTAATGGGGGGAAATCTAGGTGGCCTTGGGCATGGTGGTGACTTTTTAAGTTATAAAATGCCTAAAAAGCAGGACCTATGAAAGAAAAACTGATGTTACATTTCATTGAAACTAAAAAGTTCAGTTCTCTAAAAGACAGTATTAAGAGAGTGGAAAGATAAGTCACAGACTGGGAGAAAATCTGCAAAAATTCTATCTAAAAAAGGACTAGTTTGAAGAGATATATAAAGAACTCTTGCATGCATGCATGCTCAGTCGTGTCTGACTCTTTGCGACCCCATGGACTGTAACATGTCAGGCTCCTCTGTCCATGGAATTTTCCAGGCAAGAATACTAGAACAGGTTGCCATTTCCTACACCAAGCTACACCAAGGGATCTTTCAAACCCAGGGATTGAACTAGCATCTCCTGTGCATCACCTGCATTGCATGTGGATTCTTTACCACTAAGCCCCCAGGGAAGCCCCATAAAGAACTCTTAAATCTTATCAATAAGAAAGCAAACCAATTAAAAATAGACAAAAGACTTGAATAGATATCTCAACAAAAAGATACAGATGGCAATTAAGCATATGAAAGGATGCTCAGTATCATGTCATTTGAAAATTGCAAATTGAAATTACAATGAGATACTATTACACATCTATGAGAATAGGTAAAATCAAACCCACAGAGAAAACCAAGAACTGTTTGAGGTGTATAGCAACAGAAATTCTCATTCATTAACAGGAATGCAAAATGGTGCACCACTTTGGGAGAGTTTGTCAATCTTACAAAACTTACACTCTTACCATATGACCTAGCAATTATATTTTGTGGTATTCACTCAAAAGAAGTGAAAAGTTATGCCAACACAAAAACCTGCACATAAATATTTCTAGCTACTTTATTCATAACTGCCAAAACTTAGAAGCAATCAAAACACCTTTCAATAGATGGGTGAGTAAACAAATTGTGTCACATCCATAACCTGGAATGCTATTGTTCAGTAAAAAGAAATGACTTAGTAAGCCAAGAAAAGACATTGAGCAATCTTAAATGCATATTGCTAAGTGAAAGAAGCCAATCTGAAAAGGCAGCTTACTGCATGATTCTAACCATATGACATTCTGGAAGAGATATGACCACAGAGACAGTTAAAAGATCACTGGTTGCCAGAGCCTCATTTGAAGGGATGGAGAGTGATGGGTAGATAACAGGAAATTTTTAGGGCAACTCAATTATTCTGATTATCCTGTAGATACACATAATTATATATATGTTAGTCAAAACCAGCAGAACATACAACACAAAGCACGAACCTTATATAACCATGGACACTATTGGTAATGTATTGGCTCATCACTTGTAATAGATGTATCAATATTACACTAATGAAAGATATTGATAATAAAGCAAACTGGGGGAAGGGTGAGAGGGTATATGAGAACTCTACTTTCCACTCAATTATTCTATAAACCTAACAACTCAATGAATTAGTTGTATTCAGTGTATTAGTTAAAAAGAGACACATGAACTATATTCCGGGTGGTAAAATGCTAACATATATAGGACATTATGAGAGCAGACGAGAAAGCAAACCAGATAAATGATAAGACAAAGAGATATTAGCAAATGTCTCCAGAGGAAATGGTACCCCAGTTTATTCCTAACAACAAAAGGACTTTACCCGTGGGGAGGAAATTCCTGGAGGAGGGAACAGGGTGAATAATGGCAGAAACATGAGATCAATCGTCTCAATGGTTGATCATCCTGTGGTGGGAAACTGCAGTTGGAGTTGTTGGCAGAGACCTCTTTGCAGGAGACTCAGATGCAGAGAACAAATGTATGGACACTAAGGGGAGAAGAGGGAGTGGGATGAATTGGGAGGTAGGAATTGATATATATTAATATACATAAAATAGATAACTAATGAGAACCTGCTGTACAGCACAGGGAACTCCTAACATGAAATGCTCTGTGGTGACCTAAATGGGGTGGAAATCCAAAAAAGGGGATATATGAATACATATAGCTGATTCACTTTGCCGTACCACAGAAACTAACACAACATTGTATAGAAACTATTTTCCAATTAAAAAATAAGTAATCCATATGCCAAAAAAAATGCACAAAAAAGGAGAGCTTTATTCATTTTATTTTATTTTATTTTTTTAACTTATTTCATACTTGTTTTTTTTTAATTTTATTTTTAAACTTTACAATATTGTATTAGTTTTGCCAAATATCGAAATGAATCCGCCACAGGTATACCCGCGTTCCCCATCCTGAACCCTCCTCCCTCCTCCCCCCCCACCCTCCCTCTGGGTCGTCCCAGTGCATTTATAAAGACTGGATCTCCTATGAATAACAGAGGAAACGTCTGAGTTTATTAAGGGAAATGTCATGGTATATTGAAAGCATTCAAGTTATATGGGCTCTCTATCAGGATTCCAGTTTCTTGGATTATGTTTTTAGAAGTAAGCATAGTAAGAATAAGGAACAGACTGATGAGGTAAGACGTTTTTATGTCTTAAAAGACATCATATTTTGTTTAATGCATTTTCTGTACTACTTTTGCTTTTTAGCATTTTAAAGTAGCATTGTAAATGACAGTCTGAAATGGACTGAGTTTTCATAAATACAAGTTTCTAGTAAAAGTAACAGATGTAGAAAGACACTGTCCAAGACTATACTGAATAGTGAGTATGAATATCTATATATGGTGACAAATAAATGGCTATATTATATATATACATTTATATATAAAAGTTATATCAACATACAACTATTAAGAGTTTACCCCCTCCTGGATTTTGTTACTCTAAGCTAGTTGTATATTATATAATGCACATTTCATTTCGCAGCTTGCAGAACATCAGAACAAATATTAATTAGCATTTTATTCTTTATTCTAACTGGAAAAATTATATAGATTATTTAAAATTTCCTCCTGGGTTTGTCTGTGTGCGTTCTAATGAATTGGCACAAAAATTTGAACTATTATTAAAAAAATACACACTATATACATAAACTATTTCCCTTGGGGGGTGAAAAAGATTTTTTTAGCTGATTAAAAAGTACTAAAGAAATATGTCAAATACAAGGCCTATACCATTTCTAATTTTAAGTTAAGTTTGTTATTTTAATGCAAATTTAAAACTTGATTTATATTTTAAGGTTGGTATATCTGAATGGAAAAGGCGTCATTAAGGAAAATATAGCTTTATCTGCTTTTTAAGTTATGCAACTTTAACAAAATATTATTAAATGATCATTTACATAATAGTTGATGAATAACATATTCTAGTGACTTGAAATTGGTTTTAATTCAGAGGACACTGAGAAAATAATATATACCTATTTATAATAAACAAATTTATTGTTGATTTGCATATTTGTTTGGGGGTGAATATTTATCATTTACATAAAACCTGCTTTTCTTGCCCTTGGAAAGAACTTAAATACATTCAAAAATGTTTTCCAATAGTTCTATGTACTAATTTAAAATTATCCTTTCAACTTATTAAACACCTTTGGGGGTAGAATATTTAGCAAAATTTTATTATTATTTTGAATAATTACATGCCGACTAAATTAATATGACTTCACTTTGAAAAGTATTCTTTTTGGAGGCTTCTCTAAGGAAGATCAGTCATCTCTCAGTTAAGTCACCTTAGCGTTAATTTATCATACTATTAAAATTTTAGTCATATATATAGCCACATTGCAAAAGTATATACTATGCTTTCTAGTTACAATTTTAGCCTTTTAGAAAAAAATCTCTTAAAGCTCACTGAAGTGTTGCTTTGTCAATTATTGATATATATTGTATTAATTGCCTTCAGAAATCATCTGTACAAATCCCCAAGTTAATATCCAAGAGCAAATCTCAGCTGTTAATTCCAAGTCTTTCACAGACTTGTTCAAAGTATGTGATTTCTTTTCACTGACATACAGGGAAAGACTAAATTTATCATTTGGTTCAGAAACTAAATCTATTTTATGCTTGATGAGGTATATCTCCTTATTTATCCTCTCTTAAGATTAAGGAAACAGACAGTTAACTCAAGGGGAATGACTTTCTAAAGGTTAAATTTGCCGAATGACTGTAGATAAATCATTAATCCTCTGAGTATTCGATAGGGAAGAAATTATTGGTAAGTTTCCTGGAACTTCTTATTAAGATGTTCCTCTAAGAGCTACTCTTTCTACAGTATTCCCACTTTTATCCACTATCTTGATTCAGGTCAATATTCCCAAATGCTTTTGCTGTAAAAATCTTATGTTTTTCTGAATCTACTCCCTTCTTTCAGTATCTTATAAACACCTGTAGTAACATTGTCCTCTGTGCTTGTGTGTGCTTACTTTAAAATATCTTAAATGATCCAGAATTCTTCAAAAATACTCATATTACTTCTTTTTAGTATATGTTAACATTCAACAGTCACCCAGTTGCTAAACTGAAAAACTTGTAAATTATTCCTGATAATTTCTTCTTCAGTTTCCATCGAAATCACTGAGTTCTACTGATTTACCTAAGGCATCTATCACAAATCTATCCACTACTTTCATCACATGTTGCTAGAGCTCTTGACCAGCTGATTAGCACCTTTTTCCAGGACTGTAGAACCAGGTTTTAAGTTGACCCCATTTCACTCTTTCACACGTAGATCAATTCATTATTCAGTATATATAGTAAGCTCTTTAGAATGTTAATAAGATCATGTTACTGCCTTGCTCAATACGCCCTAAGGCTTACTTCAGTCATTTAAGTTGCTCAGTCATGTCCGACTCTTTGCCACCCCATGAATGGCAGCAGACCAGGCCTCCCTGTCCATCACCAACTCCCGGAGTTCACTCAAACTCACGTGCATCAAGTCAGTGATGCCATCCAGCCATCTCATCCTCCGTTGTCCCTGTCTCCTCCTGCTGCCAATCCCTCCCAGCATCAGGGTCTTTTCCAATGAGTCAACTCTTCGCATGAGGTGGCCAAAGTATTGGAGTTTCAGCTTTAGCATCAGTCTTTCCAATGAACACCCAGGGCTGGTCTCCTTTAGGATAGGCGGTTGGATCTTCTTGCAATCCAAGGGACTCTCAAGAGTCTTCTCCAACACCACAGTTCAAAATCAATTCTTCAGTGCTCAGCCTTCTTCACAGTCCAATTCTCACAACCATACATGACCACTGGAAAAACCATAGCCTTGACTAGATGGATCTTTGTTGGCAATGTAATGTCTCTGCTTTTCAATATGCTATCTAGGTTGGTCATAACTTTCCTTCCAAGGAGTAAGTGTCTTTTAATTTCATGGCTGCAATTACCATCTGCAGTGATTCTGGAGCCCCAAAAATAAAGTCAGCCACTGTTTCCACTGTTTCCCCATCTATTTCCCATGAAGTGATGGGACCAGATGCTATGATCCTAGTTTTCTGAATGTTGAGCTTTAAGCCAACTTTTTCACTCTCCACTTTCACTTTCATCAAGAGGCTTTTTAGTTCCTCTTCACTTTCTGCCATAAGGGTGGTGTCATCTGCATATCTGAGGTTATTGATATTTCTCCCAGCAATCTTGATTCTAGCTTGTGCTTATTCCAGCCCGGCGTTTCTCATGATGTACTCTGCATATAAGTTAAATAAGCAGGGTGACAATATACGGCCTTGACATACTCCTTTTCCTATTTGGAACCAGTCCGTTGTTCCATGTCCAGTTCTAACTGTTGACAGAATGTCGTCTACTGGAGAAGGGAATGGCAAACCACTTCAGTATTTTTGCCTGGGAACCCCATGAACAGTATGAAAAGACTTACTTACTGCACTTAAAATAGGACCTCAAGTCTTATCATGGCTATTGTCTTGCCTCGGAGAAGGCAATGGCACCCCACTCCAGTACTCTTGCCTGGAAAATCCCGTGGATGGAGGATCCTGGTAGGCTGTAGTCCATGGGGTCGCTAGGAATCGGACACGACTGAGCGACTTCCATTTCACTTTTCACTGTCATGCATTGGAGAAGGAAATGGCAACCCACTCCAGTGTTCTTGCCTGGAGAACCCCAGGGACGGGGGAGCCTGGTGAGCTCCCATCTATGGGGTCGCACAGAGTCGGACACGGCTGAAGTGACTTAGCAGCAACAGCATAGTCTTGCCTGATTTCATCCTTAGTATTCTTGCCTAGAAAACTCCAGGGACAGAGGAGCCCCTTGGGCTACAGTCCAGGGGATCGCAAAGAGACATGACTGAGCGACTAACACTTTTATCTTCTCTCTCCAAACCTTCCTTATACCTCTGACTCCTTCCTTCTCACTTTTCTCTGGTTGTGATATGACTAGATACTTCTAAGCTCTTCTCTTTGGCAGGATATTTGTGGACCAGCTTCCTTTTTTCTTCAAGGCAATTCAATCAGGACTCCTATGTAACATTTAAGAAAGTGATATCTTGGATACCATTAGTTTAATCAAATTCTCAAAGTGAGTAAGTGAACTCAGATATTTTATTCCAAGTAAAAAAAATAGTGTATTTTGTTTGTGCCCTGGTGACATACATTAGATCACATGGCAGCAAACCCAGTGAGACCTGACTTCTTACTCTCTTCTCTATATGCCGAACTCAGATGCCATCCTCTTCCTTCAGCTGTTATATTCAGTCACCCATGCATCTCTCTTTGGCTTATCGAAATCTTTCTTGTAAACCTGATTGTCTCCTATATTTTTCTCTTTAGACTCTTCCACATACTCTTAATCTCCACTTCTATAAAGTCTACTTCCTCATCTAGTCAATTCTATGCAATGTAACATTTAAATATTTTAAGTGGATTCATGTACATTAATTTCTTTTTTCCTAATAAGTTCTTTGATAGCACTGATTTATTTATATCTCTACACAAGTCAAGAAACCTAGTCATTTCCATTCTTTGTCAAATCTATATATTTATCAACTCTTTAACGCACACACATTTTCAAGATGCTTTTCAACTATTTCCTCATTTCCTCTAATTAATAACATCAATCACACACTGTTACATTTTCTCCTATTATTTTTACATCCATCCTCTCATCTTTCCTTAATATTTAATATCATTCTAAAATGAAGATTTTCTAAATCTTTGTAAAATGAAAAAACTATTAACATTTAAACTTCTAATAGCAAATTTTCTTGTTAAGTAAATAAAAGATGTTAGGAAAACTGGACCACTACATGTAAAAGAATGAAATTGGAACACTCTGTAACATCAGACAGAAAGATAAACTCAGAATGGGTTACAGACCTAAATGTAAGACCAGATACATTTCCTCTTAGAGAAAAACATAAGTAGAACACTCTCTAACATAAATCACAGCAATATCTTTTTTGATCCACCTCCCAGAGTAATGAAAATAAACACAAAAATAAGCAAATGGGACCTAATTAAACTTAAAAGCTTTTGTACAGTAAAGGAAATCATTCACAAAAAGAAAAGATAACACACAGAATGGGAGAAAATATTTGCAAACAAAGCCACTGACAAGGGACTAATCTGCAAAATATACAAAAAGTTCATGCAGCTGAACATCAAAAAAAAAAAAAAAAACACTAAAAAGTGAATTGAAGATCTAAACAGACATTTCTCCAAAGACGACATACAGATGGTGAAAACTACATGAAAAGATGCTCAATATCACTATTAGAGAAATTCAAATTAAAACTATAATCAGGTATGACCTTACACCAGTCAGAATAGCCATCATCAAAAAAATCTATGAACAATAAATGCTGGAAAGATTATGGAGAAAAGAGAACCTTCCTACACTGTTGGTGGGAATGCAAACTGGTACAGCTATTATGGAGATTAGTATGGAGGTTCCTTAAATATAGAACTACCGTATGATTCAGCAATCCCACCCAGCATATATTCAGAGAAAATTATAATTCAAAAAGATACATACACCCACCCCTATGTTCATTGCAGTAGTATTTACAATAGCAAAAACATGGAAGCAACCTAAATGTCCATCAACAAAGGAATGGATAAGGAAAATGTGGTACATAAATGCAATGGAATATTGTGCTTAGTTGCTCAGTCATGTTTGACTCTCTGCGACCCCATGGACGGTAGCCTGTTGGGCTCCTCCGTCCATAGGATTTTCCAGGCAACAGTACTGGAGTGGAGTGCCATTTCCTTCTCCAGGGGATCTTCCAGGGATCGAACCCAGGTCTCCTGCATTGTAGGCAGATGCTTTTACCGTCTGAGGCACCAAAGATGTCTAACTGTATAACGCTCGTCAGAACAATCATCCTTAGGCACAAATATAAAAGTGTCATAACCAACCCTGAACTCTTAATGATCTTATTTATTTCTACAAAGGAATAAAATATAAAGTATTTGGCTTAAAGACAAGACTATGAATTAGTTGGCTGTAAACTATTCACCTAGTTCTGATGCACAGTCAATTTTTCATGCAACCCTCACACCAGTCAAATGTTTCCTAAAATATACCCCTTGAGACAGTCCATGAAATAAAAGTGCTGTGGCCAAATTAGATCTTCAATGTTCAAAAGGTCTTAACCATTTTTAGAGGTAATAAAGGCTATTTTATAAAGCAGAACATAGCGTTTCTCAAGCTTATGTGTTCATTTGAGCCTCTTTTCATATTACATCCAAGGAATAAATTTTGAAAAACCACATGCATTGCTCCTACTTTCCCATATCTATGTTGAAAAAATGCAAAAGAAATGTCTTGGTAAGATTATGTTCAGATAACTCAGGCATGCCTATTTTTCTGAATTAAGTTTGGTAGAACCATATCCAAACAGGAACCACAGTCAGAATGGGAGGTAGGAAGGTAGTAAATCTATAGGGTCGGCTCTTAAAATATTTTTTAGAAACTTATTGTTAATAGATCAATAGGAGGTATCTCTTAATGGTATATAAGAACACATCTTGCTCATAGGAGTAATAAAAACAGAATTCTAACTTATTAATTGAAATGAATTTATTCACTTTCTATGATAGTTCTACTGTGTACCAGAGTATGTATGTATGTGATATTATAGCCAGAGTATCTCCTGCCTTGGATACACCCACTCAGAAAGTCAATATAAAAGCAGAATGCAATTTAATCATTTACAAAGATAATGCAACATGGAAAACATTTGTCAAAAGTATAAATGATCAATCCTAACACATATCTATTATAAGGAAATCCAAACCATAACAGGAAGACACATTGGATCATTACCAAAAAAGATGAATTAAATTGAATATCTAATATTATGTTGGTGAATTCATTCTAAAGAGAAATGATATATTTTTCAAAAGTCTTCTCCTTACAAATTAAAAGGCTTAATCTAGTTTGTGTATATTGGCTCTTGTAAATTCAAAATCCAAAGGAAAGAACTAGCTTCAAGAATAGCTGGATCCAGAAACTCAAACAATTTTATCAAGCTGAGAGAGATCACAAAACTCAATCAATTTAACATGAGTAGTCAGCAGGAAGGATGAGAGGCATCTCCATGTCACCAGATTTCTTACCTTGTCCTTTCTTTTGAATATTTCAATTTTTGAGGGACTTTATTTATATACGCCATTTTATTAGGACAACATAAAATGCAGACTACACAATGCTAATTGCAATGTTGTACAGTATCTGACATGTATAGCAAACCACACACCAGTGTCGTATTTATCCATTTTCTGTGTGACAGAAAAGCCACTAAATTTGCAGATGTTATTTTAAGAGGGGGAAGTTGATATTTCTGGCACCACAAAATTCTAAGCTTTTTCTATCTATGAACTGTCTAAAACAAAAAGTTGTCTCTAGCCTATTTCAGGAGTCATGAATTATTGAACAAAAAGCACAATGTGAATTGCCAAAAGGAAGGTGTAGGGATGTCAAGAAAATTCAAAGCCAATTATTTAACATGAAAAAAATTTATTTGTAATACCCACAGTAAGACACACACTATTTGTACACAAAGCCTTTCCTAAGCACCATTTATTCTTTCAAGGGATAAATTCATAATAATTTGGAGTAGGGGGGAAGAGGAACAGTTAATATTCCTAAAACTCAGTTTAAGCAGTCAAATCCACTTCAATCTGTGTTTGGTGGGGCCAAACAAAATGTAGCAAGGTAAGTATACATTACGAGAATTTTGACCTCCATAATCATAACCCTTTTTGGAAAAAGCAATTGTCTTTTATTCTTTTTTTTTTTTTTTTTGAGTAAATAATACATAAATTACAATCCAGCTCCAAAGAGAACAATCTTTTTTTTTTTTTTTGCTGATTTGAAATTCAGCAAACACACCAGACTATGCTTTCAGGTGGCAAAAGCTCCAGGGTTCCCCGGCTTCTTTTGTGTTCCTAGGCTTGTAGAGGGCTAGGAGCTGACAGATGCTTATCAAACATTCATGTAAACACCGCTATCAAAGCTGTGCTCTCCAGCTCTCCTTTCACACAAGAGGGTCAGCATGGAACATCATTAACGCCGGGCCAAAGATAGAAATGTCATGCCACGAGGTTTGTAATGCAAGAGAACGCCTACACTGCTGTTCCAAGATGCAGCACTCAAATTGTTAACTTTGCTGACATGAAAGACCAGTACAGAGGCGATGTTTAAAACACTGCTGACTGTTTATATAAGCATGAATTCTGTTAAGCATTTTTCATCTTTGTTTTCTCAAGTTAAAATAGCATTTGGGCCTTTTGTTTTTATCTGAGAGGATATGGAAACATGGCTCAAATCTGAGAATTGCACAACAATGGCTTCATAAACGATTGCAATGACAACTCTTCAATATTTTGTTGTGATAATACAAAAGGCAGAAAGTTGAAGGTCTGAGGTTACTTACTGCATCTTGAAGGACCCCTTTCCATCTTCAATTATCTCAGGTCTATGATTCTGTTGCCTTCCTCACATGCCCAGGTCACACACACTGCTTTGGGGATGACTCCTTGCCAAGTGAAAGGGCATAAAGTCATAATCTGGAGAGAGACCACTCCTCATCGCCAAGACTTAGGTGATGGACGTCCTCCATTTTGAATTCAGAGCCTTTTACAATTACTTACCAGCTTCATATACTTTATGGTGGCTCTTTGGGTTACCAATGTGAATTCAATATTCTCCTGATTGCCCATAATTGCATTCGGGTGGCAGTGTGTGAAGAATGGTCCCTAAAGCAGCAACAGGAGCATCACTTGGGTAGTTGTTAGAAATGTAAAATTTGGGGCCTATCGAAGAAAAAAGGAAAAGTGAGGAGACTGATTTTATTCAGACCACTGCAGTAGGGCAACACTGAAAACTGATCTGACTAAGGTCTCAGCAGGTTGGTTTGACCTTAGACTCCTGTAGTGAGAACAAAACAAGTTGCAGGAGAAATGATTTATGTTGTGATTGTTTTGCAATCAAGGGATGTCTCAGTCAGCTGAAAGGGAGTTTATGTCTGCAAATAGCTGGTTTCAGCAGAACAAACACTTCTACTCTTAGCTAATTCTTCCAGAGACTAAGAATAAAACCTCGGAGGATCTGCGTTTGGCCTCGTCACAAGTAAACAGGAGTCATCTGCAAATCTATGTGAGTTCAAAGAAAGTGTGGACAGTGAGTCTAAGTCACATGGAAAAGAGTCGTTCTTGGAGAGAAGGCACTTCTCAAAACACACAATGGTAGGAGAAGTTTGGGAAACAAAAGTTTGGAGGTACTTCTTAACCATCACTGTTTTTTGGGAGCACAGGCTCACCTGGTATTTGGTATTTTCAGACTCCACCCTGGACGCCCCCTTATCTGAAAGTCCAACATTGTGATGCACACACTGCGGGTTAGCAGGCCATCCAGGTGTTTCTCCTGCACAATCAAGCTTGAGAACCAAAATGTTAGGCTTTATCTCCAAAACCTGCTTTTCTGTCTATCTGGCTTGTTTCAACGTTCTGCAGATGATTTTTTTTTTTTTTAACCTGTTCCTTTACCTTTTGAACAAAGAATGTGTCCCATATCAGTCAATAAAGGATGACTGATTTAGTCACATATCAGTCATATCATATCAGTCAATGAAGGATATTGCATAAGTATGTGAAGCTGGTAAGTAATTGTGAAAATTAGGACCTGAATTCAAAATGGAGGAAGTCCACCTCGTAGGTCTTGGTTGTTAGCCAAAAATAAAATGAATAATACATTAAGAATAATTATAGTCCATGTTTTAAGCCTCTTTTTTCCTCTCCTCTCATTTTATCTATGTTTTGTTTTTAAGTTTTTTTCCTGCAAAGGGCAATGTGCTATTTCAAATTAAGATATAACATACTTCTATTTATTTCAGTTGATTTTCATAAAATGTACTCACTGCCTCTGGGCCTCTGAATCCATGGGCAAATGCAAATTCAACATTTTAACTAAAGACAAATGTCTTATTTATTTGCATTGGCGAGAGAGTCAGTCAGTCCTCTAGGGAATGGTAAGATAAGAAGGTGGGCATTTCTAATATCTGTTTTGGTTTGTAATCCTATGGTTTGTTGTGATTCCTAAGTTTATTTTTATTTTTATTTTATTTTTTTAAACTCTTAAAACATTTATTTCACCTCTGCTTTTTGTAAGTTTAATGCAGACAATTTTGCTCAGTGGACCAAATCTATTTCTGTTACTCAAACTGATATGGGAAAGCAGTATTTAGGATTTATTCTGCTTTATAACAAGAAAATATATTTATTTCTTCTTTATTCAGAAAATAGAAATATGAACCATTGATATTTATTCAAAGTTGCAACTTAGATACTCAACTTTGATCATACATTGACTTAGTAGATCATATATAGATATAATGTTTTCAGTTTGGGGAAGTCCAGGCATGTCTATAGCGTCTGTAACAAAAAAAAAAAGAGGAAATATAACTAAACATGAAAAGAAGACAAACATAAGCCAGTTATTGGTTGGAAAGCTTGAATCAGCATATTAGAAAAATAATAACTTTGAATAGCGACAGCTACTGCTTCCTAAGTAGTTTGCCATTTTATTGAAAGTGGAAATAAATGCTTTGTTATTTCGAGTCTATACTCTTGAAGACAACCATTCTTAATTCTTTTAGTTGGTTCTTCTGGTATTTGTCTCCTTAGCTCTATGTAATGGTTGTAGATGCTATTTCTTGGTTCATCAAACTTCCTACTGAATTTCTTTTACTATGTTTGAGGTTTCTGTTCTTGAAACTGTTTCCTCCCCCTTCCATCTTCTTATTGTAGTTATAATTATTGGCTATTAGTTAAATAGCCTATGTTATATTAATCTTTATTTGTGACTATAATTGCAACTAAAATAAGAATTATAATTTGTTCTTATACATTTTTATCAACTATTGTTTCATTTATTTTCTTCCTTTTTTTCCTTACCTCTTCCTCTTCTTTCTGTGCCAACAGATCTGTCAATAAACTATCAGTATATTTTCCAAATACTGTATCATATCATTACCCCTCTCTTCCCTGTCCTAGGACTTGTCCTCTCATAGCTCCTGGTCCTTCTTCCATCTTTTTAAGTTGCTCTCTAGTCCTGTCTTATAGATGTCACTTCATTCTTCCCTTCTCCAGTCTCCTGGGTTAGACCCCAGTTTTCCAAAACCCTCTGTCAATCTTTGGGGCTTCCCAGGTGGCTCATTAGTAAAGAATCTACCTGACAATGAAGGAGACTCAGGAGACATGGGTTTGATCCCTGGGATGGGAAGATCTCCCAGAGGAGGAAATGGCAACCCAGTATTCTTGCCTGGAAAACCCATGACAGAGAAGCCTGGCGGGTTACAGTCCATAAGGTGGCAAAGAGTCAGACACAACTGAGTGACTGAACACACTGTCAACCTTGGTCTTATTCATTGTGTAAAACATATCCTCTACTCATTCTTAAGATAGCATGCACACAGGTAAGGTTTATGAGATTACATACTGTTTTATTTATTTATTTTTTAATTGGTCAAAATCTTATTTTTTTTCTTTTTTTTTCCTTTTTTTTTCTTTAATAGAAAATTATTTAATTAGTATACATGTGTTCCCCATCCTGAACCTGTTTTAAAAGGCTTTAAGATTCTTTCTATGGCAGGACGATACAACATAATGACTGTTTTGCTGAAAGTTTTACTTTCATTTCAGATTCAAAGGATTTGTTAACAAAAAATCCATTCATTATACACAATAAACAATTTTGACATTTAATAAAGGATTGACTTATTTTCAATATATAGTCATCAAAAGAAGTGAAATAGAAACAATAGAAAAGAGTAACAGCACATATGTCACCAAATTTGGCCAAGCAATATCCATACTTAAACAGCATGCTGGGAAGTCCCTTCTAACAGCAATCAGGAGTCCCAGTTGGGAAAAGATCCAGGCAGTGTGTCCAATTCACAGTTGAGACTTCAAATTGCAGTTTTGGGGGTTCCTGCTTATAAGCCCAGGCCACACTGATATCATTTTCAGTTTGCATGCAAAAATGCAGTTCTGGTTTTATTTTCATCTTTTTACAATGCTCTTTGCTTTATCTTGTGAGTCATAGGATTTCATTAAATGTCAGGGTGGTTGGCCAGACCTCCAGGGTCTCAAGAATTCCAAGACCCATCATCTTTCTTGTCTGAAGGGCCCCCCAATTTGCTGTGCTTATGGGTAGGCATGGAATGTGGACAGTATACAGGCACGGCCGGTCATAAGCAAGGTCAGGGGCCTGCTCTTCACTTCTGAAGCCTGAAGGAGACGTCCTCCATTTTAATTTCCCTAATAATGACACTTGACTTACAGGAAAGACAAAACTCTTTTTTTACTTACAGCTCTGAGAGAAGGCTGCCAATCAGGGTCACACCCAGAGGGTTCTATCTGTTGACAGTATACCATCAACTTGCAGCTTTGGGGGCAGTTTATGTATGGCAAGCAGGGTGAGTTTAACTACTCAATTTTATAGGTTCCCTATAAATTGGATAATTAGGATAATTTCTCAGGTCTGGGGGCATAGGAGTTGTTTCTGTCTGGTACTTGGCCCTGGGGCGATTTGGACAGATGCACAGTAGCCCCAGGGTATGAGAAGTAGATAAGGAAAGTGGTTGAGGTGTGAAGTTAATAAGCTGCCCCTAAAAAGAGAAAATAAAGCCAGAAAAATACACAATACAAAAATACTAATGAATTATTATGTAGTGAATATACTTCATATGCTTATTCTCAATCATAGCTCCTTTCTTCTTTCCAAAAGATCTACTGTCTTGACTATTTCAGCAATTACTTCCTGTATTTCTTAAATTTTACTACATACATTTGCATTCTTTGGCATTATAGTTAAGTCTTCCCCAGTCTTAAATTCAATATGTATTTCAAGTTTCTTATAATCTACAGGTTCTTCCTCCAGTCCTTTCTTTTCTTAGAATTCATGTGCTAAAAACAAGGCCATCTTACCTGTAGAGTTCCATAGTCTATATTTTGTTGACCTCATTCTCACAGAGCAGTTTGATGTATTTTTCTGTTCTGTCACCTGCAAACAAACAGCTAGATCCAGAGCTTTGATCATACCCAGTTTAATTACTTTGGCAAGATTATAGATGGTATTGCATGCTATCACCATGTGCCTACATGATACTTAATTTTGCTATTTTGAGCTCTTCTGGTTCTTTTTACACGTCACTTGTCCATTCTACCAGAATTCCACACATTTTTTGTCTTTTAACTTTACTTTGATTCTGCCTAATGCTGAACTCATTTTTTTTTTTAATTACGAGATGCCATAGGATTAATAATGAAATAGAAAATTATTTTTCAAGAAATGAGGGATTGATAGAAGAGGTGTCATTTAAGATGAGAATTGGGCAATAGATAAAAATGAACTAGATAGAGAAGGGGAGAGATTTCAAGCAGCAGGAATGGCATTGGCAATGATTAAGAAGTGTGAGAAGGAGAGACAAGAAATCTCAAGATTAGAGTATGTAACATAGGAAGTTGAAAATTATATTGGACATGTTTGCATGGGTCCTCTAATAAAGACATTTACATTTCATGAAAGAAAACAATGCTTTTGAAATGTATCCCTTGTACTATACTGTAAGGGCAGGAGAGAGTGGAAGTAGGTGAAGGTAGAGGGAGGTGAACTTGAAATAGGAGGAAGTAGAGGGAGGGACGGAGAAGGAGATGGCACCCCACTCCAGTACTCTTGCCTGGAAAATTCCATGGATGGAGGAGCCTGGTAGGCTGCAGTCCATGGGGTTGCGAAGAGTCACGACTGAGCGACTTCACTTTCACTTTTCACTTTCATGCATTGGAAAAGGAAATGGCAACCCACTCCCATGTTCTTGCCTGGAGAATCCCAGGGACAGGGGAGCCTGGTGGGCTGCCATCTATGGGGTCGCACAGAATCGGACACAACTGAAGCGACTTAGCAGCAGCAGCAGAGGTAGGGAAAGACAATGGGAGGTAAGCTCTCCAAACTCTCTTTCATGAATAACATTTTCATGAAGCAGTGTGCCATTTGTTAAGAGCTAGGCTTCTGAGTCCAAAATTTGCTGAAAGTATATCTCTGCAGAATTTTATTTCTTCATCATGAAATTCACCTCTAGCCCAGTGAAGGGAATGCTTGGAACATTCATTAACTGACAGTAAACAAGCAAACAAAAGACCTCCCTTCCTCAATAGTTCCTCTCCAATTTTCCCTCTCCCAGTTTTCCCCCTCTAGCTCCTTCCTCTTCCTCACTTCCTTACTCCCTACTCCTTTCTTAGCTGCTCATGTCCCCCTCTCCTCCACCAAGGCTGCTCTCCCTATCTTGTTTATCATATGAACAAAATAGTGTGTGCTCAGTCACTAAATCATGTCCAACTACTTCTGACTCCATGTACTGTAACCTACCAGGCTCCACTGTCCATGGAATTATCCCAGCAAAAATACTGGAGTGGGTTGCATTTCCTCCTCCAGGGGATCATCCCCACTCAGGGATCAAACCCATGTCTCCCACAGCCCCTGCATTAGCAGGGGAATTCTTTACCACTGAGCCACCTGGGAAATCCGAGTAAAAAGTAATAGCTAACATAAAGAAATTTTTGAATAAATAATAGGACTATGTAAAACCTATCATCCATATGGTAAGCACAACATAAATCTTGAATTTGTAATCACTTTTACAAACATTACATTGCATTTTCTATATATTGGTATAATTTAAATATTATAACAATATATTTCTCCACAAATTCTAAATAGCAATCAAACAATAACAAAACGCTTGCCACATAATAATTGTGAATCCTTTGGGTTCAAGTGTCTCTTGGTCCAATTTGAGTGTATGGTAACCCAGTTTGAAAAACATAGAAATAGAAACAGAAACATAGAAATAAAGAGGGAATAACATATTTTAAGAACAACATAAACCAACAATTAAGAAGAGATGGGAAGAATACACAGAGGAACTATACAAAAAAAAAAGATCTTAATGACCCAGATAACAACAATGGAGTCATCATTCACATAGAGCCAAACATCCTGGAAAGCGAAATCAAGTGGGCCTTAGGAACCATTACTACAGCAAAAAACTAGTGGTGGTGATGGAATTCCAGTTGAGCTATTTCAGATCCTCATAAATGATGCTGCAAAAGTGCTACACTCAATATGGCAGCAAATTTAGAAAACTCAGAATTGGCCATAGGACTGGAAAAGGTCAGTTTTCTTTCCAATCCTAAAGAGAGGCAATGCCAAAGAATGTTCAAACTACAGCACAATTGCACTCATCTCACATGCTAGCAATGTAATGCTCAAAATTCTCCAAGCCAGGCTTCAATAGTACATGAACTGAGAACTTCCAGATGTTCAAGCTAGATTTAGAAAAGGCAGAGAAACAACAGATCAAATTGCCAACATCTGTTGGGTCATAAAAAAAGCAAGAGAATTCCAGAACATCTACTTCTGCTTTATTGACTATGCCAAAGCCTTTGTGCGGATCACAACAAACTGTGGACAATTCTTAAAGAGCTGGGAACACCAGACCATCTGACCTGTCTCCTGAGATATCTGTATACAGGTCAAGAAGCAACAGTTAGAACAGGACATGGAACAACAGACTGGTTCCAAATCAGGAAAGGAGTATGTCAAGGCTATATACTGTCACCCTGCATATTTAACTTATATGCAGAGTATATCATGTGAAATGCCGAGCTGATGAAGCACAAGCTGGAATCAAGATTGCTGGGAGAAATATCAATAACCTCAGATATGCAGATGACACCACCCTTATGGCAGAAAGTGAAGAAGAACTAAAGAGCCTCTTGATGAAAGTGAAAGAGGAGAATGAAAAATCTGGCTTAAAACTCAACATTAAAAAAAATCTAATATCAAGGAATCCAGTCCCATCATTTAATGGCAAATAGATGGGTAAACAATGGAAACAGTGACAGACTTTATTTTCCTATGTTCCAAAATCACTGCAGATGGTCACTGCTGCCATAAAATTCGGAGAAGGCAATGACACCCCACTCCAGTACTCTTGCCTGGAAAATCCCATGGATGGAGGAGCCTGGAAGGCTGCAGTCCATGGGGTTGCTAAGAGTCGGACACGACTGAAGCGACTTAGCAGCAGCAGCAGTAGCCATAAAATTAAAAGATATTTGCTCCTTGGAAGAAAAGCTATGACAACCCTCAGTACAGTTCAGTCACTCAGTCGTGTCCGACTCTTTGTGACCCCATGAATCACAGCACACCAGGCCTCCCTGTCCATCACCAACTCCCAGAGTTCACTCAGACTCACGTCCATTGAGTCAGTGATGCCATCCAGCCATCTCATCCTCTGTCGTCCCCTTCTCCTCCTGCCCCCAATCCCTCCCAGCATCAGAGTCTTTTCCAATGAGTCAACTCTTCGCATGAGGTGGCCAAAGTACTGGAGTTTCAGCTTTAGCATCATTCCTTCCAAAGAAATCCCAGGGCTGATCTCTTTCAGAATGGACTGGTTGGATCTCCTTGCAGTCCAAGGGATTCTCAAGAGTCTTCTCCAACACCACAGTTCAAAAGCGTCAATTCTTCGGCATTCAGCCTTCTTCACAGTCCAACTCTCACATCCATACATGACCACAGGAAAAACCATAACCTTGACTAGACGGACCTTTGTTGGCAAAGTAATGTCTCTGCTTTTGAATATGCTATCTAGGTTGATCATAACTTTCCTTCCAAGGAGTAAGCGTCTTTTAATTTCATGGTGCACTCACCATCTGCAGTGATTTTGGAGCCCCAAAAAATAAAGTCTGATACTGTTTCCACTGCTTCCCCATCTGTTTCAAACGAAGTGATGGGGCCAGATGCCATGATCTTCGTTTTCTGACTGTTGAGCTTTAAGCCAACTTTTTCACTCTCCTCTTTCACTTTCATCAAGAGACTTTTTAGTTCCTCTTCACTTTCTGCCATAAGGGTGGTGTCATCTGCATATCTGAGGTTATTGATATTTCTCCTAGCAATCTTGATTCCAGCTTGTGCTTCTTCCAGTCCAGCATTTCTCATGATGTACTCTGCATAGAAGTTAAATAAGCAGGGTGACAATATACAGCCTTGACGTACTCCTTTTCCTATTTGGAACCTGTCTGTTGTTCCATGTCCAGTTCTAACTGTTGCTTCCTGACCTGCATACAGATTTCTCAAGAGGCAGGTCAGGTGGTCTGGTATCCCCATCTCTTTTAGAATTTCCCACAGTTTATTGTGATCCACACAGTCAAAGGCTTTGGCATAGTCAATAAAGCAGAAATAGATGTTTTTCTGGAACTCTCTTGCTTTTTCCATGATCCAGCAGATGTTGGCGATTTGATCTCTGGTTCCTCTGCCTTTTCTAAAACCAGCTTGAACATCAGGAAGTTCACGGTTCACATCTTGCTGAAGCCTGGCTGGGATAATTTTGAGCATTACTTTACAAGCATGTGAGATGAGTGCAATTGTGCGGTAGTTTGAGCATTCTACCCCAGACAGCATATTAAAAAGCAGAGACATTACTTTGCTGACAAAGGTCTGTCTATTCAAAGCTATGGTTTTTCCAGTAGTCATGTATGGATGTGAGAGCTGGACCATAAAGAAAGCTGAGTGCTGAATCTTGATGCTTTTGAACTGTGGTGTTGGAGAAGACTTTTGAGAGTCCCTTGGACTGCAAGGAGATCAAACCAGTCAATTTTAAAGGAAATCAGTCCTGAATATTCTTTGGAAGGACTGGTGCTGAAGCTGAAACTCCAATACTTTGGCCACCTGATGTGAAGAACTGACTCACTGGAAAAGACCCTGAGGCCAGGAAAGGTTGAAGGCAGGAGGAGAAGGGGACGACAGGATGAGATGGATGGATTGCATCACTGACTTAATGAACATGAGTAGGAATAAGCTCCGGGAGTTGGTAATGGACAAGGAAGTCTGGCATGCTGCTGTCTACAGGGTCACGAAGATGCAGACACGACTGTGCGACTGACGTGAATTGACATAAATAACAATGATGCAACTTTGAAAGAATAAATTAGTAAAGTATTTTGATAATATGAGTCGGGGTGGAAAGAGGAAATATTAGTGTAATCCACATGTGGAATGCTGCAGTGAATGAACTAAGGCGGTGGCAGTACGGCTGGTGATAAAGAAATGGGAATAAGAGGTCTGGAAATCAACATTAAGTAGTCAGGAAGGTGATGTATTCAAGTACAGGGACATTCCAAGGATTTTTGTAATAAGCATATTTTTAGACATAACCAAAGAAATTGGTCACCTTGTGTGTTCATCTTGGTGCTTAAACATAAATTAAAAGAAGATGTTCAGGAGGAGGATAAGGATTTCCCTAACTTGCAAAGGCTACACATTTCCATCAACCTCTACTATGAGAAGCTGGTAGCTAAGCAAGCATTATGCTTGTTTTAATTCAATTAAACCTGTAGGTATCCAGAGTTAAGTCTTAGTGCCATGTACTTCCTTATTTCTTTGACTCTAGGGTTCCATGTTGAAAAACTTACTGCAATGTTATAAATTAGAAATACTTGAGCCATTCAGTCATCAATTCATGACCTAACCTTGGCTTACTGCACTGCCTTTTCTATTCCTCCAAAAAGATATTTCATCTGGACAACATATTCAATACAAGATAGTAAAGAGTTGAATAGTAAAGTAGAATACTTTGAAATTTACTTCAAAAGGGGTCACAAAGGGCCCATGTGTGTTGACTTGAGAAACTGTAAACATTCTGAGAATCTTAAAGTGCAGTGTCATTACTAACATTCAGAAAGGAAGTAGATATATGCTTCTGATATCTGTAAGTTATCCCACCTAACATCCCTTCTTAGCATCATCACACATGGGGTATGGTGAGACAGATAGTAGCGTATAGAAGCCGTGTCTCTAGGAAGAATCTCAGTTCTTTTCTATTCTAAAGAAGAATGGATTGTTCCTTTTAACATCCATTCCCTGTCCACAGGGCTTAATAGCTTTGCAAGGTAGGATAAATATATTTGTAGTGAAGGATGAAGGTCATAATGTTAAGTGCTGAAACACTGAAGTAATTTTTTGTTTTTCCTCTTACAAGTAGAACTGAATTAAGATCTAATAAAAAGTACTATCTGTAAAATTATGGGCAAGAAGGCTCATGTGACACTGAAACTATTTCTTCATTCAGGCATATCAGTCACATTTTCCATATGCAAAGGAGTTGTTTTCTTCTTAACATATGAAAATTACTTATAATTTTGTAAGTTAAGGAAAACTTATTTGCCATAAAGATTCTATAGCTTACCAGTTGCTACTTGAATTATACAATATTAGACATCTTTAGCCCTTCAGAGATTTTTGTTTTTGCCAGGGCTTCACATGAATAATATATTATTACTCTTAATTGACAGTATCAAATAGATGTTTTCAGTTCAGATCAGTCGCTCAGTCGTGTCTGACTCTTTGCGACCCCATGAATCGCAGCACACCAGGCCTCCCTGTCCATCACCAACTCCCAGAGTTCACTCAGACTCATGTCCATTGAGTCAGTGATGCCATCCAGCCATCTCATCCTCTGTCATCCCCTTCTCCTCCTGCCCCCAATCCCTCCCAGCATCAGAGTCTTTTCCAATGAGTCAACTCTTCCCATGAGGTGGCCAAATAAAAATCTCTAGACTTCTGTAGTATATTATAAGCCATGATATTTTGAAATATTGATGTTTTTTGTAATTACTACTTATGTTGTCCTTTCTTTTTTTCCCTTTAAAAAATAAAATCTGGGTTTCAAAGAAATATAACCAAGCATTTATTTTCCAATAAAAGCTGCCTTGCACCTCCACTTAAAACTTTAAACTTTGTATTTGGGAGGTGAGTTTAATAGGTTTAATATTTTCTTCCTCCCCACCTCCCAGCTCTACTATCAAATGTAAATTTTATAAGCAGGGTTGGCTCTGCAAATCTGTCCAATGTGAATTCCAAAAGAGAGAACAGAAGTTAAAAATCACTTCTAGCTAAAAAGTTTAAGTTAGATTTTTTAATTTGGCTCCCCCAGCCCCCTTCCAGAAAATTGAAAAACAAAAACAAAAACAAAAACAAAAACACAATTTTTATTAGAAAAAATAAAATTAATTAAAAGGTTAAATAATAAAAGATACACTAGAACTAAAAAAGCACTATTTGTTTCCCAATTTATTCATATATTCAACAAGTATTAGTTAGGTATTACAACAGACATTGTGTGAGGGTATAGATACAATGAATAAATGTGATCCCAGACTGCAAGGAGATGATAGTGTTGTGACAGAGACAGAAAACAGAGAGCTAAAGATGTAAATTAATAGAAAATAACAGAGATACAGGAGAAAATTTTTTAATATCTGCATTTACTATATATTTTTATATTTTCTCTACTCTGGTTTTGATATCTGGTGCCTTGCCTACTTTAAATGGCTTGCCTGGGAGCATGCCTTTAATATATAAAGCAACTAGTGGGAGCCCTTATCCCCAAATACCTCCTTTTGTGGGGCTCTCAGTCTGAGAACTATTCTCCCCTCATCACTCTAGCCATGGGTACAGAAGTCATGGTTCAATCCCTAGGTTGGGAAGATCCCCTAGAGAAAGAAATGGCTACCCACACCAGAAATTTTGCCTGGATAATTCCATGGACAGAGGAGCCATGGGGTCACAAAGAACTGGACATGACCGAGCGGCTACCATTTTCACTTCTTTCTTCACAGTAGTGCTGTATTTTCTAGTAAAAGTAGAAGGAAATTTTGAAATATTGCCTTTGAGTTTCACGTTTAGTTTTGAGATGTCAAATATCGTTTCCATTTACTTTATTGATAAGAAACTCCATGTGATAACCAGATAAATGTGAATTTTCCCAGGTCAGATTATGGGTTATATATCTTACTTACAATGGTCCAAGCCTAACTTCAGATATAATTTCTATTATTTGCGATCTGAAATTTAGTGATACTTTCTATGTTTAGTGGTAGATTTTCAGCATTTTTCGGCACAAACTTATTAATAACAGATTACTTTGTTCACGGTAGATTATTCTTAATGATTCTTTATATTTTAAAATTATAAGAGAGATTTAAGTTTAGTAACTTTCAGAGATCAAAATCAACATATTATTTTAGTTAAATTAGTTTACATGCCACTCACTGGGTATAAGCAAGTTATAATCAAATGCCTATGGACCAAAGATGAGTTCAAAATTTAGCCCAAACAACCAGCAATTTTAAAAAAGAATAGAAATTTTTACTTTTCAGGATATTATAAACTTGTTTTTAGAGTTTCCATGATTAATGAGAAAAAACTAGTTCAGTTCATTTAATCTAAATGTTTTAAGATTCCTCAGCAGTTGATCAAATTTATGCAAAAGAGAAAAGCCCCTTTGAATGGCACTGGTGGCTCAGACAGCAAAGAATTAAGGGTATTAACCAATAATTTAATATCTAAACTAAATACATATAATAAGATACAAAAAGGCATAGTTTTCACACACCCACCAATAATTATGTGTGAAAATATTATGGCTTTTGCAAAATGTCTTAGCATTTTAGGAGTCATAAAAATTTGCTGAATGTTCAAACTAAAAATTTACTAATTTTTGTATCAATTATCCACCCAAAGTCTTTTAATTTTCTGTTTGTTATATAAATATTTTAACATAAAATACAATAGAAAAAAAGGTACAAAGATGCCCTCTATACCAAATGAAACTTAGCTAAGTTTCATTGTTTCCATGTCCCAAAATATCAATAAAATTATATCTCTTTGTAACTAACCTTGTAATCAGAGGAAATGTACTTTTACTTTTATCTATGTAAAAGACTAGAGATCTTTTCAAGAAAATTAGAGACACCAAGGGAACATTTCATGCAAAGATGGGCTTGAGAAAGGACAGAAATGGTATGGACCTAACAGAAGCAGAAGATATTAGGAAGAGGTGGCAAGAGTACACAGAAGAACTGTACAAAAAAGATCTTCATGACGCAGATAACCATGATGGTGTGATCACTGACCTAGAGCCAGACATCCTGGAATGTGAAGTCAAGTGGGCCTTAGAAAGCATCACTACGAACAAAGCTAGTGGAGGTGATGGAATTCCAGTTGAGCTATTTCAAATCCTGAGAGATGACGCTGTAAAAGAGCTGCACTCAATATGGCAGCAAATTTGGAAAACTCAGCAGTGGCCACAGGACTGGAAAAGGTCAGTTTTCATTCCAATCCCAAAGAAAGGCAATGCCAAAGAATGCTCTAACTACCGCACAATTGCACTCATCTCACATGCTAGTAAAGTAATGCTCAAAATTCTCCAAGCCAGGCTTCAGCAATACGTGAACCATGAACTACCTGATGTTCAAGCTGGTTTTAGAAAAGGCAGAGGAACCAGCGCTCAAATTGCCAACATCCGCTGGATCATTGAAAAAGCAAGAGAGTTCCAGAAAAACATCTATTTCTGCTTTATTGACTATGCCAAAGCCTTTGACTATGTGGATCATAATAAACTGTGGAAAATTCTGAAAGAGATGGGAATACCAGACCACCTGACCTGCCTCTTGAGAAATCTATATGCAGGTCAGGAAGCAACAGTTAGAACTGGACATGGAACAACAGACAGGTTCCAAATAGGAAAAGGAGTACGTCAACGCTGTATATTATCACCCTGTTTATTTAACTTATATGCAGAGTACATCATGAGAAACGCTGGACTGGAAGAAACACAAGATGGAATCAAGATTGCTGGGAGAAATATCAATAAGCTCAGATATGCAGATGACACCGCCCTTATGGCAGAAAGTGAAGAGGAACTCGAAAGCCTCTTGATGAAAGTGAAAGTGGAGAGTGGAAAAGTTGGCTTAAAGCTCAACATTCAGAAAATGAAGATCATGGCATCCGGTCCCATCACTTCATGGGAAATAGATGAGGAAACAGTGGAAACAGTGTCAGACTTTATTTTTCTGGGCTCCAAAATCACTGCAGATGGTGACTGCAGCCATGAAATTAAAAGACGCTTATTCCTTGGAGGGAAAGTTATGACCAACCTAGATAGCATATTCAAAAACAGAGACATTACTTTGCCAACAAAGGTTCGTCTAGTCAAGGCTATGGTTTTCCCCGTGGTCATGTATGGATGTGTGAGTTGGACTGTGAAGAAGGCTGAGCACCAAAGAATTGATGCTTTTGAACTGTGGTGTTGGAGAAGACTCTTGAGAGTCCCTTGGACTACAGGGAGATCCAACCAG
This sequence comes from Bos taurus, assembly GCF_002263795.3. Classification (NCBI taxonomy): domain Eukaryota; kingdom Metazoa; phylum Chordata; class Mammalia; order Artiodactyla; family Bovidae; genus Bos; species Bos taurus. The sequence goes on along the minus strand of NC_037348.1, from coordinate 38,372,450 downwards.
TCCATTCTGAAGGGGATCAGTCCTGGGATTTCTTTGGAAGGAATGATGCTAAAGCTGAAACTCCAGTACTTTGGCTGCCTCATGCGAAGAGTTGACTCATTGGAAAAGACTCTGATGCTGGGAGGGTTAGGGGCAGAAGGAGAAGGGGATGACAGAGGATGAGATGGCTGAATGGCATCACTGACTCAATGGACGTGAGTCTGAGTGAACTCCGGGAGTTGGTGATGGACAGGGAGGCCTGGCATGCTGTGATTCATGGGGTCGCAAAGAGTCAGACATGACTGAGCGACTGAACTGAACTGAACTGATGTAATCAGAGTTAAATAATGGGTTAAATCAAATAACTGTGATCCAATAATTTTAACTGCTTAGGGGTAGTGGTTCCTTCTTTATTTTGTAAGTGGGATAAAGCATGAAAATGTCTTTCCGAATTCTAAAAGCTGGAATACTTTAACAAAACCTGTCCTTAATAGAAACCTACTTGTCATATACACGAACATTATGTAACAGTAAATGCATTGTTCAAGCTCATAAATGATAATATACTATCAGACACTGAAAGAGTACTTTCCATGGGTCAAGCATTCTACTAAGCATCTACTTCTACTCACTCATTTAAGCCTTTCATTACTATCATAATTAATACAAGTATTATTTTTAATTCATATTTTAATTATGACCAAATGGAGACACAGAATGGTCACACAGCTAGCAACTGATGGAAATAGGATTCAAATCCAGATAATTTGCCTCCACTGTCCATGCTCCACTTAAGTGCATAGTATTTATATATATTTTATTAATATTAATAAGATTAATTAAATTATCAAGAAATAAGTCTTATTAGTAATGCACAATTTCTTCCTACTTCTCTTGGGGTTGATATCAGAAGAGTCCATTCCACAGTTAAAGCTCCTGGGGAAATATATGGAGAAAAGGGGAACAGAGGAAATATTAATTAATTTTTGATTCTGTGGAATTAAATGATAAATGCTTACATCAAATTCTCTGTTCTGTTAGGTGGAGGAGCAAGACAAAAATGGAAGTAATAAAAGCTTTTTCACTGGCAGGTAAATTGGCTCCTCTCATTCTTATATCAAATAATTAAGTTTTGCATATATAAAAAAATGTAAGAGTAAAATTCACAGAGAATGACCAAGAAGGAGGAAAAATGTTCTCATAAAAGTATAATAGGATATCCATGATCCTGTATTCCAATATATATTGGATAGTGTCTTTCTCAATAAAGAAATGTGTCTTGATGTTTGACACATAAGGCAATTCCCTGGGTTCAAAATCAATCATCTATTTTTTTTTCTAAGAATCTGATAAAGACAAAAAAATGTTTAATTATAATTGCAAGAAATCCTCTATGGATTTTCCCATGAATTAATCATTATCTGCTTTGAAGCAGAACATAGGAGTAAATGAATATCATCATAAATAGTAAGAAATATTTTAAATTGTTTCATTTTTGACCATTTAAAAAATTATAAACCTTCTATTTTAATACATGCTTTTCAGACTGTCAATACTTAATTATACACTTTCCTCTAAAAAGCTGTAAAATTGATGTGTATAAACATCTTTTAAGAAAAATCAATGGATCTAATGTCAAAGGGAATGAAATTTCAATGCACGAGACCTTTCATCTTTCCAATAGAATTGGCCCTAACGATGTCTACTTAACAACACAAAAATTCTGTGATTAAAGAAAAATATCTGTAATGCCAGATAATCCTCCATTAAATACAATAAAAATATTAAAAGAGTGAAAATTAGAGACTTAAAAATGAAGCTAGATTGGAATGTTTTTTATTATACTGACTTTTGATAATATTTCTAAGAAATTAGCACTGTTAATCTCACCACAGTTTATTTCCTACATCTTTATTTTCTCTGAATGTTTAAACCAGCTTTGGGTTTATATATCTTACTCCCTCTATCCCTCTGTCTCCTGCTTCCTTCCTACCTTCCTATCTGTATCTATCTATCCATCCATCTATCTGCAAGGATTAAATTTATGGGTCACCACAATAGGTGGTTCAGCAATTTGGTCAAACGTTATTCTGGACGTTTCTGTGTAGGTGTTTTTAAATGCACTAGACACTTAGATGAGTAAACTGACTCCTGAGTAAATAACTGAATACAGCAGATTGCTCTCACTAATGTGGGTGGGCCTCATCCCATCAACTGAAGGCCTGAATAGAACAGAAGGCTGATTCCGGCTGAACAAGAGGGAATACCTCCTGCCTGACTGCCTTCCACCTGTGCCATAGGTTTTTCCCCCTCCTTTCAAACTCAAACTGAAACATGGGTTTTTCCTTGATCTCAAACTTACTGGCCTTTGGACTGTCTTTTCTGGTTCTCTAACTTGAGGACTGTAGATCCTGCGGATTGTCAGCTTCCACAAATGCATGAGGCGTTTCCAAATAGACAGACAGACAGATATTAATAGAGAGATATGAAGTCCTATTGATTCTGATTCTCTGGAGGACCCTGACTAATCTGGCTAATCTCCATCCCTTTTTTTCATCTGCATATGCACATATGTGTATGGATGTGTGTATGTGTTTCAAGTAAGAATCACTGTGCATGTACAGGACTATTTCTTTATTTATTGGCTGTGCTGGTCTTGGCTGCTGCATGGGCTTTTCTCTAGTTGCGGTGAGCAGGCTTCTCATTGCAGTGGCTTCTCTTGTTGTCGAGCACAGGCTCTAGGGCACACGGGCTTCAGTTGTTTCAACACACAGGCTCAGTAGTTGCTGTTCCCAGGCTCTATTGCACAGGCTTAATAGTTGTGGCACACAGGTTTAGTCGCTCCATGGCATGTGGGATCTTCTTGGTCCAGGGATTGAACCCATTTAGCATTGGCAGGCAGATTCTTTACCACTGAGCCACCAGGGAAGCCCTACAGGAGTATTTAGAGAGACTAACCTTCTTGGCCTTTTTATTACCCAATAATACAACTGAAAAGAGGAGTTTGAGGAGAGTGAAGAATACTGCCTTTCCCTAAGTAAGAATAAACTTCCAATTTGTCCATAATATGTTGATTAATTTTCATTTTTTATTTCTTTTCTAGAGATTTACACTGAAACTATCTAGATTAAGAACATTAGCTCTGAAGTCTGACAAACCTAGCTTTCAATTCAGGTCCTGAAATCTAGGTCCTAACACCTAATGCTCTTAGATAAATTATCCACCTCATTAAGACTCAGTTTTCTCATCTATGAAATTTTGACCAAAAAAAAAAAAAAGAATACTTCTAAGGTATTGGACACAGTGCCTTGTACACAATAAAACCTCAAGAACGGGTATTTTCATTTATCAATTACCTCTATCTTACTGTGTATACCTACATTGTATAAGACTACAAATCATAATAGAAAGTGTTCTGTTAGACATTTCATCCAGTGAGTTGTCAGATAACCTATTCTGACTCTATATTATAATTGCATCAGCATTTTATTCCAAATCTCTTTAAGCTACTACAACTTAAAAATGATTTAATATGCATAATGGCAAGATATGACAAGCAAACCTAGGTATTGCCACTTTCTCCCTTTGGCATTCAAAAGCCACATGCAGTTTGAGAAACAGAAACACAAGTTTCTTCTTAATTATCTTTCTTGAAAGTCACTAAACTCCTCTTTGCAGTTGCACTGACGAGAGCCAAAAGAGGTTAGTCTCTCTAGATAGTGCTGTATCCCCAGAGTTAAAGATATATCGCTTGAAGTAGTGATGGAGCACTGCTATTGGCTGGTGTCCTAGAGACCTAGATAACTCTTGGAAAGACGAATTGGTGTTCATTCATTCAGCTTGTGCATGCTCTGTTGCTCAGTCGAATCTTACTCTTTGCAACCCCATGGACTGTAGCCCACCAGACTCCTCTATCCATGGGATTTCCCAGGCAAGAATATTGGAGTGGGTTGCCATTTCCCTTTCCAGGGGATTTTGCCAGCACAGGGATCGAGCAACCGGGTTTCCTGCTCTGCAGTCAGATTCTTTACTGTCTGAGCTATCAGGGAAGCAGTTCTCAATACCTTAGTCTCCCCAAGAGTCCCATCTGATCATGTAATAAACAGTAAACAGTAATGGATCTAGCTTAAAATTAGCATCATATTATGCAAAACAATAGAATGGGAAAGTCTAGATATCTCTGCAAGAAAACTAGAGATAGGATGGGAACATTTCATGCAAAGAGGGTCTCGATAAAGGACAGAAATGGTATGGACCTAACAGAAGCAGAAGATATTAAGAAGTGGCAAGAATACAGAGAAGAACTATACAAAAAAGATCTTCACATCCCAGATAATCACAATAGTGTAATCACCAACCTAGAGCCAGACATCCTGGAATGTGAGTCAAGTGGACCTTAGCATCACTACGAACAAAGCTAGTGGAGGTGATGGAATTCCAGTTGAACTATTTCAAATCCTAAAAGATGATGCTGTGAAAGTGCTGGACTCCATATGCCAGCACATTTGGAAAACTTAGCAGTGGCCACAGGACTGGAAAAGGTCAGTTTTCATTCCAGTCGCAATGAGAGGAAATGCCAAAGAATGCTTAAACTACTGCACAATTGCACTCATCTCACACGCTAGCAAAGTAATGCTCAAAATTCTCCAAGCCAGGCTTCTACAGTATGTTAACCGTGAACTTCCAGATGTTCAAGCTGGATTTAGAAAAGGCAGAGGAACCAGAGATCAAATTGCCAACATCCGCTGGATCATTGAAAAAGCAAGTAAGATTGATAAAAATATCTACTTCTGCTTATTGACTGCGCCAAAGCCTTTGACTCTGTGGATCACAATAAACTGTGGAAAATTCTTAAAGAGATGGAAATACCAGACCACCTGACCTGCCTCTTGAGAAACCTGTATGCAGGTCAGGAAGCAACAGTTAGAACCAGACATGGAAAAACAGACTAGTTCCAAATAGGGAAAGGAGTAAATCAAAGCTGTATATTGTTACCCTGCTTATTTAACTTATATGCAGAGTACATCATGAGGAACACTGGGCTACAAGAAGCACAAGCTGGAATCAAGATTGCCAGGAGAAATATCAATAACCTCAGATATGCAGATGACACCACCCTTATGGCAGAAAGTGAAGAAGAACTAAAGAGCCTCTTGATGAAAGTGAAAGAGGAGAGTGAAAAAGTTGACTTAAAACTCAACATTCAGCAAATTGAGATCATGGCATCTGGTCCCATCAATTCATGGAAAAAAAGATGGGGAGACAGTGGAAAAAGTGACAGACTTTATTTCTGGGGGCTCCAAAATTACCAAAGATGGTGATTGCAGCCATGAAATTAAAAGTCGCTTGCTTCTTGGAAGAAAAGTTATGACCAACCTAGACAGCATATTGAAAAGCAGAGAAGTTACTTTGCCAACAAAGGTCCATCTAGTCAAGGTTATGGTTTTTCCAATAGTCATATACGGATTTGAGAGTTGGACTACAAAGAAAGCTGAGGGCCAAAGAAATGATGCTTTTGAACTGCGGTGTTGGAGAAGACTCTTGAGAGTACCTTGGACTGCAAGGAGATTCAACCAGTCCAACCTAAAGGAAATCAGTCCTGAATATTCATTGGAAGAACTGATGCTGAAGCTGAAACTCAAATACTTTGTCCACCTGATATGAAGAACTGACTCATTTGAAAAGGCCCTGATGCTGGGAAAGATCGAAGGCAGGAGGATTTGGGGATGACAGAGGATGAGATGGTTGGATGGCATCACCGACTCAATGGACATGAGTTTGAGTAAACTCCGGGAGTTGGCAATAGACAGGGAGGCCTGGTGTGTTGCAGTCCATGGGGTTGCAAAGAGTCGGACATGACCGAGTGTCTGAACTGAACTGAACTGTACTGATGCATAATGTGTCTGGTCTTATTTTTTGTTTGTTTAGGTTGTCTTGATTTTTCCTTTCCAGAGACTAGCATAGCTGACTTAATACTATCTTTGTGTTTGTACAACATATGTTAAAGAATTAGTCTTTATTTTTGAAAAAATAAGGCCAAATAAGTATTTTTAGAAAACTGTTATTGTTCATTTCACTTTCCTCTGTGTTTTCACAAGAAAAAGTCATGTTATAATTAAAGGACACCCTTCCTTGGCATGTTTCATGGTCCCACTAAACATAGCACTATATTGTTGAAGGTGCTGATGGGTAACAAAGGCAAGTATTCCTTAATGTCAGATTTACCTTTTCATCTCCTGGATACCTGGGGGGATAAACTTTACTAAACGCAAATGTCAGAGCTCTATTCTGCATTTCAGCATGATAGCTCAGCAATGTGCAGTTGTACACTTCAGCAGAAATGTCTGCCTGGCCAGATTAATGGTCAGATTAATAGTATCTGTTTATTTTAAATAAATCTATTTTGAGGCAATGTCTCCAGGTGTTTGCCTAGTTAATAACAAAAGGCTCCCTAGAGGGCCTAGAATAAGCATAAAAGAAATAAAGGATTTTTTCAAGGTAATTATCTCTAGTCAATAATAATTAGTCAATGAGTAGAGTGGACAAATGAAAAATGATGTTTTAAACTTTTTATCAGAGTAGAAAAAGTTAAGATTAGATGACTTTCTACTTGTTTTTCAGTTTATAAGTGTTGGGGATGCTGAACAATGTTTAGATATGATGTTCTGATAAATGATGAAATGTTTCATTTTAAGCAGTAATTATAGTAGATAGTAAGAAGGAGCTCTGGGGATCTTTATTTAACTCTTAGGTGTGTCTTTGAATCCAAATCTAAAAGTGCCATACCAAATTTACCTCTGTAATCTTCCGATCAACTCAGAAATGTCATTTCAGCTTCTTTTGCAAATGTTACCACTTGGTTCTGAAATGATAAATCATCTCTTTGGTTCTTGTTCCATTTTCCTTTTCTGTAGTTTTGACAACATTGAACATCATTACCTATAAAATTTCTGCTTATTGAGTTTTTCAGATTGGTTGAGCATTCTTCATCTCAACATTTTTTTTTCTTCTGTGGAGTTGGGAGCATTAGGAAGGGAAAAGTACCTAAACAGATGGATCATTTTTTATATGCCAAGTGGCTTACATATATAATCCTATTTAATTATCATGTAAATTTCATGCTTTATGAGGTATATTAGTTTGCAAGGCTGCCATAAGTTCCACAGACCAGGTGGCTTAAATACCAAGAATTTATTATCCTCACAGTTCTGAAGACTAGAAGCCCAAGGTCAATCTGTTGGCAGGATTGTTTTCTTCTAAGTGCCTTCCTCCTTGCTTATAGATGACTGTCTTCTTCCTGGTCCTCACATGGTCTTTTTCTGTGTGTGCCTATCCTCACCTCCTTTTCTTATCAGGACACCAGTCATATTGCATTATGGTCCAGCTAATTTTCCTTTAATTATCTCTTTAAAAGCACTGTTTTAAAGACCTAATTTTAACTGATTAAGATCTTGTTTTTAAGAGATAATTAAATACTGGGAGTTAGGATTTTAACACATAAATTTTGGAAGAGACACTATTCAGACCATAACAGGAGGGTTATGTAGGAGGCAACTGAGACTCAGTGAATATAAGGGTGAGTCATAGGAAATGAAATTTGTCATTTCAGAAATTCTCCGTGAAATCAATAACATTGTCTACCACATTCTGCCTCCCACCTGGATCTTGTTCTTGACATGGTCATTAATTCTGAATGACTTTCAGAAAGTTCCTAAACTTTATTTATTTTTTTGCTCTTGTTCATTGTACAAAACAAGGAAGTCTTGTGGAATTTAAGGAATCATACAATTTAAATATTTTGGATGACAGGAGTTGAATTTCTGCCATAAGTCCTGATTCTCCACCTACATTGTAGAACCCTTTGGGGTGGAAACAAATTTCACTTTTTAATTTCACTAATAATTAAACAATACTGAATTTATGATTAATTAATCAAATTGGGACTTTTAAGTTCTTTATTACAATGGAGAAATGAAAGGTTTTCACTTCAAAGTATATATTATATGCTGATTTTGTAAAAGCATCTAATGATTTCAGTCTACATTTAACTTTATTCTTCATCCTGCTGCTGCTGCTAAGTTGCTTCAGTTGTGTCGGACTCTGTGCGACCCCGTAGATGGCAGCCCACCAGGCTCCCCCGTCCCTGGGATTCTCCAGGCAAGAACACTGGAGTGGGTTGTCATTGCCTTCTCTGATACATATGTTAGGATGGTGTTAAGTATTTGGCTTCTTGAATTTCATTTATTTTAAATTATAAACAATTCATTTCTTTGAAGATATTTCATTAATGGTTTCCTTTAGGTTAAATGATGAAGAAAAGTGAAAGGGAAAGTGACTCAGTCATGTCCGAGTCTTTGTGACCCCATGCACTATACAGTCCATGGAATTCTCCAGGCCAGAATACTGGAGTGGGTAGATGTTCCCTTCTCCAGGGGAATCTTCTGAACCCAGTGATCGAACCCAGGTCTCCCATATTGCAGGCAGATTCTTTACCAGCTGAGACACCAGGGAAGCCCAAATGATGAGCATTATTTAAATATTTTTCATCCTCATATTTTACATTTAGAACTTATATTAATAATAGATATAATATCAAATCAGTAATTTTTTATTTGCCTATTTCTTTCAGTGGTAAATGCTTACATTTTTATTATTTCTCTAGTAGAAAATAGAAGGGCATTCTAGAATAAAAATATATTGGAGTTTTAGGCTCTGATGTCTTAAAAAATATATGTTATGGTCTGAATGTGTCCATACAGAATTCATTGAAATTGAAATTGAAATCTAAACCTCCAAAGATGATGGGATTAGGAGATGGGGCCTTTGAGAGGTACTCCAACCATTAGAGTGAGCCTTCTTCTAAAGGATTAGTGCTTTTATAAAAGAAGGTTCAGAGAAATCTCTCACCTCCTCCAGCATGTGGGGACACAAGGGGAAGACACCAGCTAGGAACCCACTAGGGGTTCTTCACCAGAAGGTGACCACGGTGACAACTTGATCTTGGACTTTCCAACCTTTCTAACTGTGAACCACAAATTTCTGTTGTTTATAAATTAGCCAGTTTGTCGTATTCTGTTATAGCAGCTTGAATATACTAACCACAACACTCTTATCATTATTACACTCTTCAGATCCACTATATCAGTCTCAGCAATTGTTTTGCATTGAGTATTATGTCTATAATACTGCTCAATAGAAATGAATTTTTGTGAATATTACATAAACTAGATGGATACAGTTTATTTTTCTGCCCAGGTATTAGGCTGTTTAAGACTGACTACATAATCTTTTTATAATCCTGTAAACAAATCTATTATTCTTAACCTTGACTATAGTGTAGTAACATTTTATGTAGCAAAAGTGCAATCCCATTGATTGGAACTTCTCAATGATGTATGTCCAGAAACCATCATGTACTTGTGTAAAGAAATTAAGTATAAAATTAAATATATTCTGTGATTATGAGAACACATCCATGAAAGTATAACTATATTAAGTTTCTCGTTTTTATGAAGCATATAATTTTTTCTCATAAAGCAACAGTGTGTCTATAATATTTGGAAACTTTCCATTGTTTAAATGTATTTTATGCCAAATACATTATTGTTTCATAGATATTACATATTTTAAGGAATAATAAGTATAAAGCATTAAATCATATTTGTGAAAAGACATTATGTCAATTTTAAAACATATGGGTACATTTCAAATAAAAATTGACCTCTAATTTTCACATGTACCAAGTTTAACATTAACAATTGCCAGCTTTTTATTTTTACTTGCCTGAAATATAATTTATTTTTGCTTTAGCCTAATTCTAGTGATTTAAAAATATGAGAGTCATACTTTTTCATCAAAATGATATATCAGTTCAGTTCAGTTCAGTCGCTTAGTCGTGTCTGACTCTTTGTGACCCCATGAATTGCAGCACGCCAGGCCTCCCTGTCCTATCGCCAACTCCTGGGGTTCACCCAAACTCATGTGCATCAAGTCAGTGATGCCATCCAGCCATTTCATCCTCTGTCGTCCCCTTCTCCTCCTGCCCCCAGTCCCTCTCAGCATCAAGGTCTTTTCCAATGAGTCAACTCTTCTCATGAGGTGGCCAATGTATTGGATTTCAGCTTCAGGATCAGTCCTTCCAAAGAACACCCAGGGCTGATCTCCTTCAGAATGGACTGGTTGGATCTCCTTGCAGTCCAAGGGACTCTCAAGAGTCTTCTCCAATACCACAGTTCAAAAGCATCAATTCTTAGGCACTCAGCTTTCTTCACCGTCCAACTCTCACATCCATACATGACCACTGGAAAAACCATAGCTTTGACTAGATGAACATTTGTTGGCAAAGTAATGTCTCTGCTTTGGAATATGCTATCTATGTTGGTCATAACTTTCCCTCCAAGGAGTAAGCGTCTTTTCATTTTATGGCTTCAGTCACCATCTGCAGTGATTTTGGAGCCCCCAAAAATAAAGTCTGACACTTTCCACTGTTTTCCCATCTATTTCCCATGAAGTGATGGGACTAGATGCCATGATCTTCATTTTCTGAATGTTGAGCTTTAAGCCAACTTTTTCACTCTCCACTTTCACTTTCATCAAGAGACTTTTTAGTTCCTCTTCACTTTCTGCCATAAGGGTGGTGTCATCTGCATATCTGAGGTTATCAATATTTCTCCCAGCAATCTTGATTCCAGCTTGTGCTTCTTCCAGCCCAGCGTTTCTCATGATGTACTCTGCATAGAAGTTAAATAAGCAGGGTGACAGTACACAGCTTTGGTGTACTCCTTTTACTATTTGGAACCAGTCTGTTGTTCCACATCCAGTTCTAACTGTTGCTTCTTGACCTGCATATAGGTTTTTCAAGAGGCAGATCAGGTGGTCTGGTATTCCCATCTCTCAGAATTTTCCACAGTTTATTGTGATCCACACAGTCAAAGGCTTTGGCATAGTCAATAAAGCAGAAATAGATGTTTTTCTGGAACTCTCTTGCTTTTTCAATGATCCAGCGGATGTTGGCAATTTGATCTCTGGTTTCTCTGCCTTTTCTAAAACCAGCTTGAACATCTGGAAGTTCACATTTCACATATTGCTGAGCCTGGCTTGGAGAATTTTCAGCATTACATTATTACCATGTGAGATGAGTGCAATTGTGCAGTAGTTTGAGCATTCTTTGGCATTGCCTTTCTTTGGGATTGGAATGAAAACTGACCTTTTCCAGTCCTGTGGCCACTGCTGAGTTTTCCAAATGTGCTGGCAAATGGAGTGCAGCACTTTCACAGCATCATCTTTCAGGATTTGAAATAGCTCAACTGGAATTCCATCACTTCCACTAGCTTTGTTCATAGCGATGCTTTCTAAGGCCCACTTGACTTCACATTCCAGGATGTCTGGTTCCAGGTGAGTGATCACACCATTGTGATTATCTGGGTCGTGAATATTATCTGGGTTGGTTTGCTGGAGCAACTGTGAAGAGATACCCCACATCCAAGGTAAGAGAAACCCAAGTAAGATGATAGGTGTTGCAAGAGGGCATCAGAGGGCAGACACACTAAAACCATAATCACAGAAAACTATCCAATCTGATCACACGGGCCACAGCCTTGTCTAACTCAATAAAACTAAGCCTTGCCGTGTGAGGCAAAGCAAGAGAGACGGGTCATGGTGGACAGGTCTGACACAATGTGGTCCACTGGAGAAGGGACTACTTAGCATGACAATCTAGAAAGAAATGCAAAATTATCTCTCTTCTGTCTTGCTGTTTGTTCTGCCTGACCTATACTCTGCTTCTTTAAATGCATTATGGAACATAACCTCTGTCTCAGGTATGAAAATGTCTTATTTGTTGTTGTTGTTCAGTTGTTCAGTCATGTCTGACTCTTTGTGACCCCATAAACTGCAGCACGCCAAGCCTCCCTGTCTTTCACCATCTCCTGGAGTTTGCTTAACTGCATATCCATTGAATCGGTGATGCCATCCAATCATCTCATCCTCTGTCATCCCCTTGTCTTCCTGTTTTCAATCCTTCCCAGCATCAGGGTCTTTTCTAATGAGTCAGCTCTTTACATAAGGTGGCCATAGTATTGGAGCTCAGCTTTAGCATCAGTTCTTCCAATGAATATTCAGGATTGATTTCCTTTAGGATTGACTGGTTTGATCTCCTTGCAGTCCAAGGGGCTCTCAAGAGTCTTCCCCACCACAGTTTGGAGAAAACTAAATCTTTTATAGAATAAGAATATTTTAATGACATCAGTTGGGCTTCCCTGGTGGCTCAGATGGTAAAGAATTTCCCTGCAATGTGGGAGACCTGGGTTTGATCCCTGGATTCGGAAGATCCCTGGAGAAGGGAATGGCAACATACTCCAGTATTCTTGCCTAGGAAGTCCCATAGACAGAGGAGCCTGGCAGGTTACAGTCCATGGGGTCACACAGAATCTGGCACGACAGAGCAACTAACACATTCACTTTTCAACAATATCAATATGGCACTACTTGAAACTGAGGGCTCTCTTTGTTCATTACTTATAGATGGGATTTTTCTACCAGGGTCTACTTGGTTCACTGATTTCTTTTTTGGTTGTGATTGCTACTGTTACTTTTTACTTTCTTGCCTTAAAAGATTTCTTAAAATTTTTATACTAAACTAAAATCCCTCTCATTCTATACATTTATTTCTTTACTTTGAATAAAGAGTAAGCATAATTCTCTTCTAAGTATCTCCAAATAACTATTATTAAGTTATGAGATCTTTATGCTAAAGAATAATCATTCCCAGTTTTCTCCACTCAGTAGCCTAAAAATGTTGGAATACCTTTTGTTCAATTGCAGTCTGAGGTATTTTATACTCCTTACTATGGGGTTCTCAGAAAAGGTAGGAATGCCTCAGAAATGTATAAGAATAAGGGATACATTTTCTTCTTCAAAAATAATGTTTTTCTAGGTATTAAATCTTTTTTTCCAGTAGCACCAATATGTTGGTTTTTAATTAGTTTATCTTAAACTAAAATTAGCTTGTGTATTTGATTGTTAGTTAATTACTCTTACAGTTTGTTGAGAACTTGAAGAGTTGATTTTGGCTTCCCTAGTAGCTCAAATTTGGAGGGAACTAAATATAGAACTTTATTAGTATCCCTCTAGAATCTTATATCCTGTAGTCCAGCTTACCTTTCTAGCTTGTGAGAATCCTTTCAGACCTATAATTGTCATTCGTTATCTCTTCAAGTTTCATGGCAATCATTGGGAACATTAATAAATATTCTACTTCATCTTTTCTTCCAGGTTCATAATAGAATTATAATTTTTGCATTCTGGAAGTTAAGTGCATTTGTGTGATTTGCTTTGTCCAATAAAATTTAGCCAAAATTTCCTGTGTCATATCTAGGAAAACAAACAAACAAAAAACCCAACGAGAATCATTTTTTCCCTCTATTTTCTGTGACTGGTAACATTAAGTAGGATACCTGTTTCTCAGCCTGGGTACAGGAGTGGGGATGATGCAAAAGAGACCCCCTCACAAGCCTGAGATTAACATGTGAAACAGCATTAAATAATCCCTTCTTGCTTTAAACCACAGAAATTGTGAGTGTGTTTGACGGGGGGTGCACATATGTGCTGAAATTTTTATTGTTGTTATGTATGTTAGAATAATCAGGTTTCATAACAAAATGTCAGTGGCTTAATGTGGCAAAATTTAACTTTTTTCCTCATACAACATATCCAAGGTGGGTTTTCAGGGCAGCTTTGTTCACTACAATCACTCAGATATCCAGGCTAATGGTGGTCCATCTGGACACATGCTTTCATCATCTCTTGGCAGGGAATATGAGTGTGAGGTACCTTATCTACTCTTAGACTCTTAGAGTAGTAAGTTACCCAGAAGTGACACAACACTTCTTATATTTTGTTGACCAAAACAAATCACACACCTACATCTAACTTCAGATTGGTGGAATGTACGAATTATTCATTAGGAATTCAGTATAAACACCATATCCTTTCAAAAGATCCTCTATCCAATAGTGGAGAAGATGGAAACTATCATATATTTCTGAGGCTCCTCTTTTAGAAAGCAGGAGAAAAGCAGAGGTCGCTATTCCCTGAAAGTGGTTACAAGTACATAAGTGACCAGATGTGAGGTTCATAGTTGCTTCTTGGTGAGAATTGAGAACCACTATACTGCTGCCAGCTGAGATAAGTAGTGGGAACTTTTTTAGAAATTCTTTTAAAAAGGAAATAATTTCCAACTAGCTTTTGACAGACACTGTCTTTAGTATGTCATGCAGGCATTCAACTCTGTTTCCCTAACCATATGAAGGTGGCTTCTCTCCCTTTTACAAGGATTTTTCTGTACTTAGCTTTCCCATCTCCTTCATATTCATAACAAATCTCAATTCCTATATTAATTTATAAAAGAATGCTTAGATTGACTCCGTTTCACTGACAACACATACCAATACAGCAGAAACATGCAAACTTTATGGCTTAAGAGAAAGGATAACCAGAGTGTGTATGGTCAGCCCTAATGAATACCACATACATTATGTACCCACAGATAAACTACATTCTTTTTTTAAATGTTTGTATTCCCCTCAAATTCATAATGTTGAGACCCTAATCTCAACATGATGGGATTTGGGGATGATGGAACTCTCATGAATAGGACTGATGATCTTATAAGAAAACATTAACTAGTTCTTTTTCTATCACATAAGGATACAGCAAGATAATGACCCTCTGTCTACCTGGAAGAGGGAACTCATCAAGAACACATCTGTGATCTTGATTGTCCAGCCTCCAGAACCATGAGAAATAAATGTTTGTTGTTGAAGCCACCAGTCTATGGTAATTTGTTATACTAGCTCAAACAGATTAAGACATACATTAGAACTGAAAATTTGGGCACTTGTATAAAAAAACACTTTATAAATATGGAAGTGGCTTTGGAACTGAGTAATGAGTAGTGGCTGGAATTCATGCTAGGAGTGGTGATTACTATGAAGGGACTTTCAAAGGTGATTCTCCTGAGAGTTCATGAAGAAGAATAAGGAAGCTTTAGATAAAGTGCCCATCTTCATAGAGAGACTACATAATCATGCACAGAATGTACAGAAATAAGAACAGTAAAGGCCACTCTGATGTTGTCCCAGATCAAAACAAAGAACAAGTTATTAGAAAATGAAGAAGACAATCCTTGTTATAAAGTGGCAAGGAATTTGGCTGAATTGTACTTGTGATTTAGTCTTTTGTGAAAGCTAGAACTTGAAACCAGAAAAATGGATATATATTTGTATATTAGTCCTTTTGACCATGGCAGAAAATAAGAATTAAATAAAAGTTGGGCAATGCTATTTCTGAGATTTTAAATATATATAAGAAATCCATTTTATCACAATACTAGTGCCAAAGGGAAAATTAGGAAAACAGTTTTTAAACTGTGTTAAGGTTTTTACAGTGTCTAGAAGTGGTAGCAGTTACAATTGAAGTGAGACCCTAATGTGAATTATAAATTCTAGAGTAACCATTAAGTAATTTTTGTATAAGATTGTATCAATTAAAGACATAAATCCATTGGGAAACATACTATCTTCATCAATTTGAAAGCTCAGTATTGTTACGGTGACATTTCACACAAATTTATGTATAGATTCAATGTAATTCCAATCAAAATCCCCACTTCTTTTTAATGGTAATTGACCAGCTGTTTCTAAAAAAATATACAGCAATGAAAGGGCAAAAAAATAATCAAAGTCACATTTAAGGAAGAACAAAGCTGGAGGACATACTCACCAAGTATCAAGACTCATTTAAAGCAAATTAAATAGTGAGGTATTGGTGTAAGGAGAGGTAAATAGACCAATACAACAGATTAGAGGGTCTAGAAACAGACCCGTGTCTACATGGTCACCAGAATTAGGATAAAGATATTACTACAGGACAGAGGGAAAGGATGATATTTTCAATAAGTTGAACAGATCAATTAGCTTTCCATACAAAAATAACTTTAATATCATAGATATACATGAAAATTCATATAAATTTTAAAATTAATTGAAGAGTAAGATAATTGCATTTTTAGAAGACAGATGAAATATTTTCCTAATGCTGGGGGTAGGTAGAGATTTTTTTTAAATAGCCTAGAAAAACACTAAAGATCTTAATCATAGATGACTGATATACTGTATTTCATTAAAATGAAATTTCTGTTCTTCAAAGACATTATTAAGAAAGTGAGAATGTAAACAATAAATGGAAGAAAATACTATATACACATGGAAAGGGACTCATACTTAGAACTCATATAAGGAACTCCTATCAATAAATTAAAACATCAACAATCTAATTTTTTAAATGGACAAAAGGCTTAAATAGGCACTTATTAATAGCTGAAAAGGATATCTAAATTGCCTATAAGCATATGAAATGGCATTCAAGATCATCAGTCATCTGTAGACATAGACACGCTTATTTTAAATGTAGGTTTTATTTACTTACTATTTATTTACAAAATCTGTTCATATCTAAAGTGTGATGTAAACAGTAAAAAATTCAATAAAAATAAAAGCATCTAAAATAGGTGAATTTTATTTATATCCTCTAGTTTATTACAATTTATATATTTTTAAAATTTTGTGATTATGTACTTGTCTTTCAACTATTTGAATATAAATTAATTATTCCTCTAAAGTTATGTCCTAATTGCCAAAGTTGATATCACATGTACTAGTTAAGACCTAAGTATTTGGAAAATTTAGGTCAGAACAAATTTCATTAGGATGAATTTGGCAAACAAGTTCTTTTTTCAGGTATCTTTTGAATGTATTTTTTGTTTTAGGTATACAACATAATGATTTGATTTTTTTTTTTAATCAGGAAATGATCACCCTGGTTGTCTAGTACCACCTATCACCATACAGAGTTATTAAAATATCGATTATATTCCCTTCACCATACATTATGTCCCCATTACTTTACTTCCTTTATAGCTGGAAGTTTGTACCTATTAATCTCCTTCACCTATTTCTTCTGTCCCCGCAGATTCCTTCAGGCAACTACTAGTTCTCTGTATCTATTGTGAGTGTGTCTCTCTTTTATTTTGAATCATTACCATCCTTAAAAATCAAACTGAACAAATAAAGATACTATTGGGTTTTTCCTTTGAAAACATGTATTAAAATTTTGTTGTAATACTATCCTAAATATTAAAATTGCTCTTATGTCAAGGGTTGCTTAGTGTTTTTAACACAAGGGAAATGCCTACAATAATGTCAAAATAGTCAGGTACAAAAAGTTCCATCTAATCTTAACAACTATGCAATGGAGATAGGAATGTATCAAGGATAACTGTAACAAGGGATGTGTTTGATACTGAAAATGTTAAAACAATAGTAAAACCAACTAAAAGAGTCTACTTGGCAATTTGAAACAATGTCATTGATAAAACTGCTCCTATGCATGGTGGCAGACCCACTCACACCACCCTTCTCTTGGGATGCCATGCTGGGTGCAATTCATTTTGCAGAGAAAAATGGAGTAATAAATATGTGATAAATCTACACCAACTGAACTATTAGACTGAAACAAAACTGTTTTCTTTGTATGAAACCATAGAAGTGGTTAATTTGAAAAAGTCTACTATATTCACTTTTTGTAAGTAAAATCATATATCATAAATGCAAACTTTCCAACTGAAATCATCAAAACTCATGTATGCAACAGCTGAGTAACTAAAAATTCAATTTAGAATTATTTCATAGTGGCTTGTTAGCCTGTTTATTTGCTCTTCACTGGAAACATTTTTAACTTTGTGAGAAGAAGTCATGAGAATCATTATGCTGAATGCATAGCTGTTGAGAATAAATTTATATTTGCTTATATTCAAAATATTTTGAGCTTAAAGTCCACTCAAACCATCAGGAAAAAAATAGTTAAACTTGAAAGAGTTGTTATAAAAATATAATTCATCAATCATATATGCATATTCACTAATCTGACAAATTTATAATATTACTCAGCCTTCTGAAACTTTAGTAATGAAAATTCTAAAACTCTGAATGTATGAATTGCAAATGTGTGTGGGTTTTTTTTGGTTATGCTGAAAAAGATGACTTGAAGGCTTGATATTGCAAAGAATTTTAGTGATTAGAAATGTATACTGTGATAAGATCCAGTTGTTAATACATGTATTAAAATGTTAAATTATATTCATATGTCATTAATGTCCACTGCTGGCTTATTTGTAATCCATGTTAACATTTTGCCTATTGGAAAATGCATTTTATATTAGGTCAGTGTATAAACCCTTGAGGAATTTTTGTGCTTGATTCTGAAACTACTTAGTGAGGCTTCACCTTTTAAAAATACCATTTTGCTGCCAAGAAATAAATTAAATTACAATATTATTGAAGTGTAAAGATAATCAATTCATTAGGTAATTTCATAAGTTTTTTTAGCAAATTTTTTTTATAAGAATGTTTGGTTTTAATCTAATTGAGAAAGGATTATACTTGCTTCATGAAGGAAATAGCTAATGTAAATGCCTAATTTATTTGTATATATTGATATGATACTTTCAAATGGTTTTATATCCTTTCAAATGGTTTTATATCAGTTGATTCTGTACCTCTAATGTTGCCTTTTTACTTTTTGGGTTTTTTTGTTTGTTTTATTCATTGAAGTAAATGTCAACAATGTATTACTTAAGCTAATTAACATGGAAAAATTATATGTCCTATCAGTAAAAATGCCAGGATTACAAAGTCCTACTTTTCATTTTCAGATGATGAAAGATAAAATTATACTGCAGATAGGTTGAATTATCTCTACCATATGAAAAATTCTTCATTTGAATTCACAGGATTAATTACATAATCTTGACATTTAGTCCAGATCTTGAAAAAACAAAACAGGTAAAGAATACATGAATCCAAAATTTCTGATGAAAGACAGAAAAACATTTACAATTCAAGAGCTATGAAGAATAAATCACAGGGAACTATTTCCACCAACTCTTTATACAAATTTCTCCTGACACAAATTTAAAAGCCTCAAAAGTCAAATTAGAAACGAAAAAAAGAAAGTATAGACCAACCAAGGCTATGAAATTCAAAGAAATGGAAATGGAAACTCTATTACCAGCTTGGCTACCTGCTTTACACTAATCATTATATGAGAGATGCTGTTTTAACTAAGAGTAGTTCAGTGTATTCATCAACTGAGTTTACTTCAAGGATTCATATTTAGACATGAAAATCCAAAGTTGGAGGAAGATTAAAAATGTGAGTTGAGTAATAGATGCAAGGATCTACAACAGGAGAAGACAGAAAAGATAATCTAGACATAAAATCCACTTACTTTTATCTATTTATATGCTATTACTTTTTTCTAGATGTGTTATTTCTATTTTTAAAACCCCACTTTTAACATATAATTGCTATTTTATTCAGACATGTATTGTTCTATTTTCCTAACTCTTTTAGGTAAGTTCCATTTTTCTGTCCTCATCACTGTTTCTCCTGTACCTGTAAGTGTTCCAACTACAATCAATGTCTATTAGAGATAGTATGAAGCCATTCATGAATAAGAAGAAGAGTTGGCTTTTCAAGTGCTGCAAAACTCACATGTTCTATGAAATACAAACTATAGCATGTCTACTGATTTTTGGGAGGGAACTGTTCATTAATAAAAGTAGATGTAATTCTTATTGTGAGTCAGAGTCACAACATTTGAAAGCTTCTGTGTTTATCTGTGAATAATCACTTTGACAGTACAGTAGTTCAACAGATGATAAACAAGTTTGAATTATTTTAACAAGTAACAATAATGTATTGACATGGAAAAAATGGCAAAGAAAAGTCAAGCAGGTGGGTGTCATAGTTATATAAGCACAAAAGAAAGAGATGATAACTTAAAAGTTATTTTAAGGAGAGATGGGGAAGTTTAACACTAGAGAAAGAAAAGAATGAAATAAACTGTCTAGTCAAATTCAGAGGAATTGGAAATATGATTGTATTTAAAGATAATAGGGTATTTGAAAATGTTGCCATTGTAATGAAAAATCAAATTTGTCAAAAGATGTTTTTGTTAAGTATAACAGAATCACATTAGGAGTGACAACTGAATATGCAGAGTCTGGGGCCTCCTGCCGAAGTATTTATCCAAATTTCTAGAGGTACAGCTAGGAGTATTTATTTTTTAACAGACACCTCAGATGATCCTTATATACACAAAGATTTAAGAACAGTTTCTTAATAATCTAATTTAAAAATACATTTAACGACTCTGAAAATTTTCACTAAAAGAATGATTTAACTATGAGATTGCTCACAATTTCCTCTCAAAGTCTGCTATGTCTTTAGCATTGCAAGAGAAAAAATAAAATGACATGAAATGCACTCTGATGAAATTCTGAAGATTATAATGAAAGTACATTATATCAAATGTATCTGGTGTGCTCCTGCCTGGAAAATCCCATGGACGGAGGAGCCTGGTAGGCTGCAGTCCATGGGGTTGCTATGAGTCAGATACGACTGAGCAACTTCACTTTCACTTTTCACTTTCATGCATTGGAGAAGGAAATGGCAACCCACTCCAGTGTTCTTGCCTGGAGAATCCCAGGGACAGGGGAGCCTGGTGGGCTGCCGCCTATGGGGTTGCACAGAGTCGGACACGACTGAAGTGACTTAGCAGCAGCAGCCCAGGATAACATTATGTTCCTGCATTCTAATGCCATGGAGTAAAAAGAGAATATGGTAGAAAAACAATTTTAGCAATTATCAGTCTCAGGCTTCTTCTAAAGTACACACTTGGATGTTCACTTATTGGGATGCAAGAAGAACTGTGGAAGCACTGAGAGCCACTTGGTATTTCAGAAGAGAATTAAACATCATCATCTAGTTAAACGTTCCGGTTGATTATTTATAGGCAATGCACTGCAATTAGAATTTAAATGATTCAATGTTAGAAACCATTTTCTCTGAGATTAACAAAGATCCATTCTTACATGCTGTGTTTTTAATCAAAGAGGTGAAAGGTATAGAACATGGGACAGGAACAAAGATGTCTGGTTACAAACTCACTCTTGCAATTTGCTGGTAATGTGCCTGACTGCGCGTTTAAAGGCAACTCAGATGTGGTGCGCTGTCTATTCAGACCTTAATAAGAATGTAAATGAAGGATTATTGGTATCACCAGCAGATGATATGTCTTTAGAAATATTGCCTGAACCATACTCTATTATTTCCTAACTTCCAAAAAATCTGTACAATAATACATCTCATTAATGATATTGTCATTGTCATTTAGAAAACATGTGGAGACCTGCAAAATCACTATTAATTATAGCCACATGCATTAAAGCAGAAACACTCAAATTCATCACTGTATTTGCTAATTAGCTGAAAAATCAGTCCTATTTTATCTGTATTTCCCTAAAACTAACCTTATTATTTTTTTGATTAAGGATAATTTCTTTTTTCTTCAAAAGGGACACAGATCAGAAGAATTGTAATATGCTTTTCAACACAAACTACTCAATTTATTCCAATCTAAATTGTCTCACCCAAAAGAACATGGTAAATACTACAATAGCAAGACATCCCTACCCCCCACTTTCTTTCCATTAAAATGGTCTGATTGCCCCTTGTCCATTTCTAAATGATAGATAATATCCTCTCCTCTTTAGCTTTTCTTGTCTATTATGTCCGTTATAGAAAACCTAAAATGAGGCATTTCCTGCAAGCCTGCAGAGAGAGAAGACTGAATAGGAAGCTGAACAGGAGTATAGAGACCAGGATAAAAGGCAGTTATTAAATTTGTGAACTCTATCAGAAGACAAGAAAATAAACTGTACCACTGGCTGGAAGGGTAGTGAAGTATGACATTTCATTTTTATGCAGGTCTCAGCATGATAGAAGTAACACATTGAAGAACACTGTAAAAAAGCAGTTAGTGCATTCATTGAATGCCAGCATGGCTCCTCTGCTGTTCCCTGGTTGACCCTTTTTTGTGTCTTTGTGGAATAGTAGTGCAGAGATTCATATATATGAGATCAGACCCACCATCGACCCTTTGTGAATTTTGATGATGAGAGGCTGAAAGCTTATTCTATGTAACTCCATGAGATGTGAGGTCCAGGTGTGCTTTATATTCTCCCACATCTCTTCTCCTTCAGTGTATGAATGCAGTCTCATGCACTTTCAAACTCACCCTCTCTCTTTCTCCCTCTGACACACCCACGGTGTCACAGAATAGAGGTGTATAGAATGTTCCATATTAAGAATTCTTAAGCATTAAATGGATATTTAATGTTTTGCTTAAGTTCATGAAAGTAATATTAAAACTAAATATTTCTCATTCTCTTTAGTTCTTTTAGATATTACATACATAAATATTAGATAAATCGGAATGATAACTTTTTTAACTTACACATTTGTAATTTGTTATAAAATTTTTAAAGAGTTGTGCAAAATAAACAATGAACACAACACAATTTTATTTTTTTCCCCTTTCCTTTTTATACATCTGATTTCTAGTCTCCTTGTCTACCACATCTGGATGAAATCTTGAGCAGGACCTATTATTGCTTTTCAGCCACTAGTCAGTCAGAAAAAGAGCCTCAAGTTAAGAAATGAAAAGTGTTGTCCTGTGTAATTTTAATGTTCCAAACATGTGAAAACTGTAAACTTTTCACCATCAACAGCTGAAGCCTAACCTAAGTTGAAGATTTCAAGTGGGGACAGAGGCTTCATAAACTGGTTACTATGCTCTAACTCCAAAACACGACCCTGGCCAAGGATCTTGGTCCCTCTTAGGTGGATGAAAAGGAGCAGGAAAGGTCTTCCAGTTTGAGTATTGGTGCCCTGTAGGTGCCAAATCTTCAGCGGCTGTTTTTTTCTCTGGGCATTTTTGTGTGTGGGAATTCTTGACAAAGCTCCTGATAGATAGCTCCAAGTACAGTTCTTTCATATTTTCACTGGCTAATGAATTTTCAGAGAAGGCAATGGCACCCCACTCCAGTACCCTTGCCTGGAAAATCCCATGGACGGAGGAGCCTGGAAGGCTGCAGTCCATGGGGTTGCTAAGAGTCGGGCACGACAGAGCGACTTCACTTTCACTTTTCACTTTCATGCATTGGAGAAAGAAATGGCAACCCACTCCAGTGTTCTTGCCTGGAGAATCCCAGGGATGGGGGAGCCTGGTGGGCTGCCGTCTTTGGGGTCGCACAGAGTCAGACACGACTGAAGCGACTTAGCAGCAATGAATTTTCAATATACTCTTCATTGAGGAAATTTGACAGTTTATCATTCACTGAGATCTCTGACTTCCAGATGACCTTCCTGGATAGAATTCCTTTTAGTAACTCTGGGCAGATCCACATCTGGCTCCTGGTAAACAGGCAGGGCTATAGCTCACTGGGGAAGTGTTGCCTCCTGGCAGTGCCTGCCTGCCTTCCCTCCCTCCATCCTTTCCCTTCCCTTCCCTTTGCTTCCTTTCTTTCCTCTATCTCGAGTCTTAATAGTCATGGTCCTTTATATTTAGATTTATCCTCGCCGAGTCTGAAATCAGTATATACGTCCCATAAACTTCATCCAATGCTGGCCAATATGTCCTAATTTTGTCTTAAAAATCCCTTCACTTGGTTTTAAAAAGAAAGGAAAGTAAATTTATTTTCTCCCCATTTCTATAGAAAGTACTACAAAGTAGTTTTTAGATAAATCAGTTTATAGAAACTAGGTAGAAGAAAATTTAACTAAAAACTAGATCACACTTTGTTTTTAGGCAAAAGCCCTCCATATATGGTTTTCAGTCTTCATATTGCAACATTTTGGCCAGAGGAAGTCTCTTTAGATTGGCATTGGTCTCCTTATGGCATAACACTAGTAGTCTTTAGTAGCATCCTTGCTGCTGCTGAGTCACTTCAGTCGTGTCCGACTCTGTGCAACCCCATAGACAGCAGCCCACCAGGATGCCCCATCCCTGGGATTCTCCAGGCAATAACACTGGAATGGGTTGCCATTTCCTTCTCCAATGCATGAAAGTGAAAAGTGAAAGTGGAAGTCGCTCAGTCATGTCCGACCCTCAGCGACCTCATGGACTGCAGCCTTCCAGGCTCCTTCATCCATGGGATTTTCCAGGCAAGAGTACTGGAGTGGGGTGCCATTGCCTTCTCCTTGGTTTCTAGTTTAAAGTTCCAGTTTCACATTGTACCGGTGTTACTATTTTCTTAAGGAGTCTTGTTTCTTTAGATAAAGAAATAGTAGTTAGAGATGATAATTTAAGTATTAAAAATGCTGTTTGCTCAAATATTATGTAAATATTACACAGATACAGTTAGAGTCTAGCTTCCAAAATATCCTCTTCACCCTCTTTTCTCCATCCCTTTAATTAGCTACTTTTATTAATGCTGTTCATTTTCAATGAACTTATTTGACCTGATAAGCAAATATGCATATATATTTTCATTTTATAAGTTTTATTAAGATATTAACTACTTACATTTTAGAGGAACATTATATCCTAAAGTTCAACCTGAAGTATCCATAGATTGTCCTTTTTAAATGGTACCAACCATGGTGCATATGTGCAATAATTTCTTACACATTTCACTATTGATGAACATCTAGGTTCTTTCTAATCATTTGCTATTTTAAATAACACTGCAAAGAATAGCCTTCAGCATATACCATCTTGAATATTCACAGTATGTCTTTGAAATCCCTTCCTGGGTTAAAAGATAAATACCGTTCTAAATTTGTAAGTTAGAGCCAAATTCACCTCTGCAGGAGGTTATTAGGAAGAGTGCATGGCAACCCACTCCAGGATTCTTGCCTGGAGAATCCCCATGGACAGAGGAGCCTGGCAGGCTACAGTCCGTGGGGCTGCAAAGACTCAGACATGACTGAGTGACTAAGCAAGCACAGCACAGGAGGTTGTTACATTTTGTATTATCTCCAATGGGCTTCTCACGTGGTGCCAGTGGTAAAGAATCCCCATGACAGTTCAGGAGAGGCAAGAGACAGGGGTTGGATACCTAGGTCGGAAGATCCCCTGGAGTAGGAAATTGCAACCCACTCCAGTATTCTTGCCTGGAAAATTACAAGGGCAGAGGAGCCTTGGCGGCTACAGTCAATGAAGCCTCAGAGAGTCAGACATTACTGAGCACACTGAAACACATTGATTATCCCCAATACTGTAAAATATACTTGCTTTCCATTACCTTATCAAGAAAGTATGTTGTCTAAAGTCAAATGTTGCCATGGGTGAGATGTCGTATTTCATATAGTATTAATTTACATTTCTCCTAATTACAAATAGTTTCTGTAGAGTGGTTCTATATATTGTCTGCTTTCTATAAATTATGGTCTTTTCCCTATCATTTTTAGAATTTTTTAAAAATATAATATATTCAGCATAACCTTTTGGTATTGTTGTAATTTTCTTTCAGTATTTTGCTTTTTAATTCTTACCTTAGTGTATTTTCATATGTAAGTTTAAATTTTCTATGTAGCTATGTGTGCTATTCCTTCGTATCACAACTCCTGAATTTGAGCATTATTCAGGAACATTTCCCCACAGCTATTTCACAGAAAAAATTGCCTGAATTTTTTAGCATTTATAAATTTTTATTTTATCTGTAAATCTTTAATCCACTTCTAAATTATCTATTTTCTTGTATGTGGCATCTGAACCAGATCACATTAAAATTTTTCCATATGCTTGTAACAGAGACAAACAAACCTGACTCCATGTTGGAGCTTTTCTTTTAGCGTGAATCTTTGTGCTCTGTTGCCTCTGTTTAGTCTTGCTGACTCTGCATCTTTGCAAAGGAATGTTGTCTGTAGCCTGAAATATACCTAATAGTCCTTTCTCAAGGCTCTGCCTCCTAGGCTGACCTTTAGAGGTGTAATGCTCTTCATTTAGATAGAGATTAAAAAGTTGCAGAACAGAAAATATTTGTCTGGTTGTAGGTTTACAGGAACACATTGACCAGACCTTCATGAACAGCTGCAAGAACAAAAGATTATCACCCTCCCCTGCAGGGTCTGCCTGGCACCAAGAGGTTTGCATCAATCACATCTTTTAGTATAATAGAAGCCTGACCTCTAACTCAGACAAGATGGTTCTTTGGGACACTAGTCTGCCATCTTCTCAAATTGTTGGCTTTCAGGATAAAGTTGCCATTCTTTACCCCTAAATCTCATACCTCCATTTACTGGCCTCTTGTACAGTAAGCAGTAGGAGTTTGGATTGGGTAACATGATTATCCAATTATGCAATATTCTTCTCAAAACATTCTTCATTTTCCACTGATTTGTCACCTTTTCATATACAAAATGTTTACATGTACTTCATTTTTGAATTTCCTATCCTTATCTGTTTCCTCTACTAATTAATTTTGATTAAAGGTACTTGTAAAGTATTTTAATATCTGTTTGTACATTATTATTCAAGAACAGCATAGGTTTTTGCATTTCTTCAAGTCTAGTTTTGAATCCTTCAGGAATCTTTACATGCAGAGACCCACTCACCCACTAGTCTGTAGTGTTTCTGCTGAGTTTGTGCTTCATATTTAGGTATTTTAAAAATATTCAAGTCTAATTAAAAGGACAAAATTGGTGGGATTGTTAGAAGTGTTAATACAAAGAAGTATCAAATTTTAATAAAGAAAAAGTTAGGTGAATCATGAGATGAGACTTTTTTTTGGCAATACTGTAAACTACAAGTTCAGAAAACAATGAAAAGTCCAATAGCACCCACTAGATTACGAACACGATGAAGGCAAACTTAGGTCTTATTCATTGGTACAGTAATTGGCACAAACAGACATTGAATACATTTTTGCAAATCAGTGGTACAGCATATGCAGATTATGTGCCTATATGGCTTATGTTCATCATTAAGAGAGGAGAAAAACTGATTGATAATATTGAGAAAATTTTTGAGTGTATGACTTCAAAAGAAGTTTGAAATTCCTGGACCATAAGCCTTATGGTGATTGCATTAAAGGCCAGAATAGAAATGCCAAGCGCCATGAAAACACTGTAAACATATTTCTTATAAGCCAAGTAGCTTTATATGCTTTATAAAATTAAAAGGAGGAATAAAGATTTTGATCTTCCACTGATCATATAACTCTTGGTTCTGTAATAAATCAAATGGCAATGTGTTTCTGTCATAACCTCCTTCATCACTGTTATAGCTGCCTATAAAATTAGGTTTTGATGGCTATTCCAAATATTAGAAAACTGAGCTTAATATAGCATTAATTTGACCTAACAAGCTTTTTCTTATTATTATATGATATAGCTTGAAGAAGCAACAATTTAGCATATAATTACTCAACAACAGTTATGCTAGTCTCTGAGCATAAAAGATGAATAAAATGAAAATCCTCTAAAAAGATCACAGTCTAGTGTCAGAAAGGCATATTTTTTCTGCAGATTTATTTTTAATAACATGAAATACTCCTATCTCCCTAGTCGCAATAAATTCACTAAAAGGAAAGCTGTCTTCATTAAAAATATCAGAGTTTACATAATTCCTCATTAATGCTTCACAAATAATGGAGAAAATTAATGGTGTGTTTTTCTGCATATTTCATTTGTGAATGATAATCACACAAAACAAAGCAAACCAAAATAAACAAACAAAAGCAGCCAGTATGAAAAGTATGGATGAAATCAATTCACAGTTTGATAGCGCTGGTTTTCCGTGCAGTCTTTGTGCATGTACTATAATATATTTATGGTAAGCACTTGTGATAACGCCAGCAAAAATTTTCCATCTTGCTGCATGCTTAATTTCATCTAACTTATTTTATGGCAGTGTACTGAAACACAGAGCGAAGGTCTGTTGAAACCATTTGTCTCTGTTTCTCTTTGCAGAATGCCAACAGATTTGTTTAAACCAAAACAAAATGCATAAACAATCATGTCTTCGTTTAGCTAACTACACAACTTAAATTCTAGAACTTATTTTTATAATATGCTGAAATTTATTAACTCCAATTCTGATTTTGATGCTAGCAACTCCTTTTTTTGTTCTTTTTTTCTCAAGATGAAAATGTTTACTCATTTATTATTCTCTAGGCTCCTGTGCTAAATATTGTTTTGGTTCTATAAATTACACAATGCAAATATACATTTTATTGAATAGTTTCAGATGAACAACCAGATAAATGTAGTATTTTTTACTGTTTTATGGAATATCAGACCTCAAATGTGGTTACAGGTCTCACATATTTTTTCAAATTTGAGAGCAGCTATATATATATTTTTTATTTCCTCCAACATATAGTTGAGTTTAGTTATTTTCATATGTGATTTGCAGGCAAGCAGTATCAACATCTTTGTGTAAGAAATGCAGAATCTCAGACCTCTCCATAATTACTGAATCAGAATCTGCATCTTAACAAGATCCTAGGATTATTAACATGCATATGGAAGTGTGAGATGCATGTTCTTATTAAGAATAGGATGATAAAAGAAATATGGTTCAAGGAAGGTTTATTCCTGTAGTAGGTCTCACTGGTGGTGGTATGGATGGAAAGAACTCAGTAATTTTTAGTTTTGGTTAAAAACAAGAATTCATGCAGTTATATTATTTCAGCTTACAAAGACCTATTTTTACTTGAAAAATTGAATATATATTGTTTTATCACTTCTGTATTTTGGGAAAGCAGCTTACGATGTATATGGATTAATTTCAGAATTATAAAAAATATATTTTTATGTTGATGCTATAATTTGTTCCAGAAAGGTTTTAAAGGATTAACAATAATATATAAAGTACAACATAATTATTGTTGTTGCTGTCACTTCAGTCGTATCCGACTCTGTGCAACCCCACAGACGGCAGCCCACCAGGCTCCCCTGTCCCTGGGATTCTCCAGGCAAGAACACTGGAGTGGGTTGCCATTTCCTTCTCCAATGCATGAAAGTGAAAAGTGAAAGTGAAGTCCCTCAGTTGTGTCTGACTCCTGGCGACCCCATGGACTGCAGCCTTACCAGGCTCCTCCATCCATGGGATTTTCCAGGCAAGAGTACAACATAAAAAATAAGTGTAAAATAAAAAAAGAAACAAAGAACAAAAATGAAATGACCTAAAAGTATGGTGAAAATACGGCTAAGAAAAAAAAAGTCAATGCCAAATTTACTTTAAGATTTTTAGCTTCATACATAAAATAAAAGAAACCCAATTAGACAAATTTACTGCAAAGATACAGCCAAAACAAACTGCTTTCTAATAAGAAGTATATTATTCTTTGTATAAATTGCAGACAGAAATTTCTCTGTTGTATAATAAACAAGATCTTCAAATTATTCTTAAAGGAGACACAGGTAGAATGAGTTTCTTGAGACTGTAGTTTTCTTCCTTGGCACTTAATATCAATTGGCAATATCAAGTAGAATTACATTTTGGATAAACAGTTCTATTAGTGGGCCAGTGAGATCTGAATAATCAGCTTTTGCTGATCTGATGGCAACCAA
Organism: Bos taurus; assembly: GCF_002263795.3. Taxonomy (NCBI): domain Eukaryota; kingdom Metazoa; phylum Chordata; class Mammalia; order Artiodactyla; family Bovidae; genus Bos; species Bos taurus. The sequence continues at coordinate 38,342,991 of NC_037348.1, read as the reverse complement.
TGAGTAAGTAAATTTCAACAATAGATTCTTTATGGAAGACTTTTTTTTTTTCTTGAGTATTGTTTGAACATTACTGTTTTTGTCATTCTGAGCACAGCTGATCCACAAACAAAACTCTTTGCATACTTGTTCACTCGGTTCCTGAGGGCTGCAGGGAAGGATAAATTTCTTTACAACAAATCTCACTATACATCCTAAAAGAGAGAAATATGTAAGGTACTTGTTCTCTACAGTGATCTAAACCATAGGTGCTACACAGAAAACAGACCCTGAGGCCCCTGAGAATGTAAGGATGACAAATATGACCTTCATCAGGCAAAGAGCCCCAGAGATGAAAAAATAATAGAAATTAGATAGTGCATTTGAAATGAATCCTTTTCAATTAGTAGACATTTTTAAGTATTCAACAACGGGGAACAATGACAGAAGCAAGGGGATGCGAAACCAAATGTAGCTTTTCTGGTAGCAGCACTGAAAGACAGTGACCTAAAGGAGGGCTTCCCAGGTGGCTCAGTGGTAAAGAGTCTGCCTGGCAATATAGGAGATGCGGGTTTTATCCCTAGGTTGGGAAGATCCTCTGGAAAAGGAAATGGCAAACCCACTCCAGTATTCTTGCCTAGAAAATCCCTTGGACCAAGGAGCCTGGAACAGGCTACCATTCAAGGGGTCGCAAAGAATCAGATATGACTGAGCACACAGCACACAAGCATTTAGTCATCTATATTCCAAATTCCTCTCTTCAGTTCAGTTCATTTGCTCAGTTGTGTCTGACTCTTTGTGACCCCATGAATCACAGCACGCCAGGCCTCCCTGTCCATCACCAACTCCCGGAGTTCACTCAAACTCATGTGCATCAAGTCGGTGATGCCATCCAGCCATCTCATCCTCTGTCGTCCCCTTCTCCTCCTGCCCCCAATCCCTCCCAGCATCAGAGTCTTTTCCAATGAGTCAACTCTTCGCATGAGGTGGCCAAAGTACTGGAGTTTCAGCTTCAGCATCATTCCTTCCAAAGAAATCCCAGGGCTGATCTCTTTCAGAATGGACTGGTTGGATCTCCTTGCAGTCCAAGGGACTCTCAAGACTCTTGAGAAATTCCTTTCTACCAGATTATAATTACTAGATCATATTTTTCACCTGTAAATGTAGAATCAATCCTGTCTATGCATAATAGACAGTAGATCTTACTATATATGCATTTATTTAAAATATCCATGAAAGAATTTGCTAGGCATTTAGTGAAGATTAGAGATAAATGGAATATACATTTTCAACTTTTGCAGTAGTGCAAAAAAAGACAAGAAAGAGAGACAAATTATCTCATTGGTTTACAAAACAAACTTTTATTTCCTGCTCATATTATATGAGAGCTTCTCATTGGCTGTGCTTCTCCTGGACTCTACCAGGATTTATGTTTCTTATCTGAAACCCAGACTGAAAGAGCAACTGCCCTCTAGGCTATATGAGGCTGGTGGTAGAGGGGCAGGGCACAAGAGAGCCAGGGGGAACCATGCCATCATAGTTAAAGCATCCACTATGACGCGGCGATGCTGTTCTCAGCCCCTCTCTTTGGCCAAAGCTTATCATCTGGCTAAACTTAAAGTCAACGAGCAGGAACTGACAAATCCCTTACAGAATAAGTTACAAGTTGGGTAAAAAAATAATTCTACCTAACTTAATAGAGTTAAATATTTTCTATTCAAAAGAATGATAATTCCTAAGGGAAGTGCAGCAAGTCTGGCTGGGGAGTCAGGCAGCATAGGTTTGAATGCTGGATCAATCCCTGTGTTCACTTTGGAAAATTATTCAGTGTTTCTGAAGCTTAGATTTCTTTCTGTAAAACAAGGATAAAATCCATCCTTATGATTATTTATGATGACGGTAAATCATTGATTTTGTTTCCCTTCCTAACTCTTTATTCAAAGGTGATTAGAAGGTCCAAGGTTTAAATTCATTATTTTAGACTAGTTTTAAGCTTATCATAAATGAAAACAATGCTTTTCTCAAAGATGTGCTAACTTGCAAAGAGACATTGTTCTCTGTGAGTACTTACGATGCTTATTTCTTAATCATTTTACCAACTACTGATTTTTACTATTGTTGAAAGTTGGCTAATGCATGTAAATTTTGCCAGTACAATTCTGTCATGTTTTAAAACCAATCAGAAAGTGTTAAATTTTTATATACAAAATATTTTTAAACTGGCAGAATCTCCTTGCTTAAAACATTTTTTTTAAAGATTAGGCATACTTTGTCTATCAATTGTTCAATTTTAGATTTACTAAAATGGTGCAATCTTTTATTTCCTTGGGGCATACTGACATACAAAAATGGAGCTATTTCTAAAATATATTTCCTATAGTCTGAGAATTATTATTTGAACATAATTTCCAATTTATCTTGTTAAGTTGCCACAATTATACTGCAGAGTAGTTGTAGGTTTTATATTTTTAATGTTATATTGCAATCTCATCATTTATAGTTTATAATCTTGGCTAATCAAACTTCTTTCTAGGGATAGCGGTGGCTAGCTGACATTTACTCATTGTTTGCTTTCAATCATTGCTACTATTTTCTTTTTTTTTTTTTACTTTCTTTTTTTTTTTCTAATTTTATTTTATTTTTAAACTTTACATAATTGTATTAGTTTTGCCAAATATCAAAATGAATCCGCCACAGGTATACATGTGTTCCCCATCCCGAACCCTCCTCCCTCCTCCCTCCCCATACCTTCCCTCTGGGCCTATTTTCTTTATTCAAGTTTTTGTACAGAGATAGTTTTATGATACTTTTCAATAATGTTTAGTTGAAAACTAGATAATGTAATTCATTACTTTATTTATACTGGTATATAAGACATTATATGGTAAAACTTTGAAAGCAAAATAAAAACTTGGGATGTTACTCTAAGCTCCTCCCACTTTTTGCAGAAATGTCACCTAGATATTTAGTTATCCCGAGGGTTTTCCATAGTATAAAAAAATGCTCTAACATGAACTTCATATTTTGTCATATATTAGGCCCTTCCAGAGTGCAAAGACCCATGTAACTAACTAGTAGTTAGAATACAAATGCAAAATGCTATGTGAAAACAAAACAAAAAACAATCACAGTCAGCAGTAGGAAGATGACCTAAAGATAGTTCCATTTCAAGGGCCTGGGTATACAGCATAGTTTAGTTTAACCGAGACTTGTATTGCATAAGAATTCCACAGATGTATTAATTTCCAAACTCAAGTGGACTTCCATATACCTATGCTGTCAAGTAGGTCAGCACGTCTTAAAAATTTAAATGAGTAACTAGATAAACAACTTTATTTTCAATTTTATTTTCTATTCTAATAGCAGTTTTATTGAGATAAAATACTCATTTAGAAAACACAGGCCCTTTAAGTATACTATTCAGTGGTCTTTAGTTTATTCAGAGATGAGTAACCATCAACACTATCTACTTTTGGAATATTTTCATCACCCCCAAATGGAACCCTATATTCATTAACAAGCAATCTCCATTATGCTCTTTCCCAACACTTGGCTATCACTAATTTATTTTAGTCTTTGTTGATTTGCCTATTCCAGATGTTATCAGTGGAATCATACAATTCATAGTTTTCTATATTTGGCCTTTTTAACTAAGCAGAATGTTTTCAAGATTCATTCATGCTGTAGCACATTATTAGTATGTTCGTTTTGTAACTGAATGATGTTCCACACTGTATTTTTAATCTAATCAATTCAGAGAAATTTGGAAACTCTTTACTTTGGCCATTATAATGCTGCTATGAACATTTGTGTGTAAGTTTTTGTATGGACATGTGTTTTTAGATCTCTCGTGAATATTCCTAGGAGTGCAGCTGCTGGATTTTATGGTTAGCTCTATGTATAACTTTTTGAGGAACTGCCAAACTGTTGTCCCAAGTGGCTGCATCATTTTACATTCTGACCAATTACTTATGAAGGTAACAATTTTTCCATAGCCTTACCAACTCTTGGTATTATCCAGTTTTTTCACTGTAGCAATCCTGGTGGGGTTGAATTATATCTGATAATGGCCTTGACTGCATTTCCCCAATGAATAACTTCTGATGTTGAACATCTATTCGTGCAATCCTTGGCCATTCATCTATCTTCTTTAGGGAAATTTCCATTCAAATCTTTGCCCATTTTTTAATGTTCACTTGTAAAACTATTTTATATATTCTGGATACAAGTTATTTACAAGAGATGTGATTTGCAAATATTACCTCCCTTTCTGTGGACTGTCTTTTGACTTTCTTGGTAGTATTTTATAGAGCACAAAGATTTTAACTTTGATGACATTCAATTTATTTTTTGTCTTTTGTTGTTTTTGCTTTGAGTATAATGTCTAAGAAATGATTGCCCAAATCAATGCTTCAAAGATTTACTCCTGTGCTTTCTTTTGAAATTTTTATAGTTTTAGATATTAAATGTGGGTTTATGATTCATTCTGTTATGTTTTGTATGTAATATGAAGTGGGTGTTTGATTTCCTTCTTTTACATGCAGATATCCAGTTGTTCCAGCACAATTTATTGAAGAGACTTCTTTCCTTCAATGAATTATCTTGACTCCCTGTCTAAACTCAACTGACCATAAATATAAAAGTTTACTTCTGAAACATCTACTTTTTTTCAGGCTCTAAGTGTTTATCCTTAGGTGAGTACCCCACTGCCTTGATTACTATAACTTTGCAGAAGTTTGAAATCACAAAGAGTGAGTCCTCAACTTTGTTCTTCTTTTTCAAGTTCGTTGAATTTCCATATAAACTTTTGGATCAGCTAGAAAATTTCTGTGAACAAAAATGCAGCCAAGACGGACAGAAATTGTGTTGATTCTGTAGATCAGTTTGGGAAGTATAGCCATCCTAAAAATATTGTGTCCCAGTCAGCAGGAAAAAAAAAAAAAAGATGTCTTTCCACTCTTTAGCTCTTCTTTAATTTCTTTCAATGCTGTTAAAGATTGTCAAAATTCAAGTTCCTCTTTCTATATTGATTTATATAATGTAAAGTTATATTTAAAGGCTCTGACAACCATAATATTGATACTCCTAGTGAAATATTACCTTTTAGGACATTATGTATTTTCAATAATCTAATTTGGAAGATCATTTTAAAGCCATAGTAAGTGATTATAATTCTCTCTATTAACAATTGAAAGATAAAAAAATTTAATTTTTCTCATGGTTAGATCCTCTTGGTTCAGAACTCTAGATTGAGAAACTTCCAAACCAATATATCACTACTTGGAAAATTGTATAACATAATATTTATGTTTTAACTTTTTGGTGCTTTTAAAAGAAGAGGATCATATGGCAGTAAATCACATGTCTGAGACGTGAGATGAATATTTTAATTACGTTTTACAGAATTCTAGATCCCCAAATGATACATTCATCTAAAATAATTTTTGAATTACTATACTTTCTTAGTTAATGCTAGTCAATTTTCAGTTTTACTTTATTTAACTGATAGATACTTGTAAGTTTCCCACACTAAATAGAAATGAGAAAACTGTAACTCACAAAAGATAATTGCTCAAGGACTTATAGTTGGTGGGACTACAATTAAACCTTGATCTGGCATATTCTGAATCCTATATTCTTCCCTTTCATTTTTTTAATGCTTTTAAGTGTTTGCATATGGCTACCTCTATACTCGAATGTAGTAATTACACACCATTTACTTCAATTTGTGGATACACACTTGTACTTTCGGATAGTTATCTAAAATAAAAACATCCTGATTAATTTAACATTAAAGATTTTTATTATTACTGAGTGTAGAAAAATGCTGTGTATATTTTATAATTCACAGATAATGATTCATTCAACTTTATTATGTAGGAAGAACAGTGAAGGATGACAGTGTCTTCATTATTTTTACCCCTCTATTCTAACATTTCAAAAGAAAGATGTTCATTATTTATACTGTTATATGCAGTTATTCTTTGACATAAAAGCATTTTAAATAATAGCAGATCCCTAATTAGAGTAGAACCTCACATTTTATTATATTTAGTGATTTGAAGCCTTTATGTTCCTCAGTAATGCCCCAGGTAAAAGAAATCTATATTCAGGACAATTTATATGTTCCCAGGTCTTCATTACATAGCAAAGCAAAATATAAGTGCTGCTTGTCATTTATTGGATACAGGGTTAAGTTTCACTAGGATGACACATATTGCTTTTCTAACATAATTCCCTTGTGGTGATTTAACCAACCAAAAATATCAATAAATCAGAAATGGAATTTTGCTCTAGGCTGAATCTAGTTTAATCATATTTTTACCTGAAAAAAAAGTCTTCCTTATAAGATTCAGGGTTACCTACTATGTGTATATTATTGGAAAGCATCATCTATAAGCCTTCATGAATCTATGCTACATTTTGATGGTGTCAAAGTGGAAAATGAAGGTTTTTATTATCTCTTTAAGAAATTGGCAGGTAATGAACATGGCAGATATATCATATATATATATATATATATAACTACAATAATTTATAGAAATCTAGGCTACTAATAATTCATATTTTTCCAAAATTTCAATAGTTGCTATTTTTTCCCTTAAATCTAGTCTCAGCCCCATGTTTAGCCAAAGGTGAAGCTGTGAGGCATTTAGAATTTGCTTTTATGATTTTCATCCTCCCTCTTTCATGCTCTTCTCCAAGAATAGCATATCTTCATTTAGCCCTATCATAAGTGCTAGGCCAATAAGCTCTTAGGACACTTCATATACTATTTTCAGTTCTTCCTTCAAAATTATGTGCCATACCTGCTAGAATTATTGATACTTTGATACCTGCTTTTTCATTTATTCAACAAGAATTGAGTGCTTACTGAATATAACAGTGAGTTCTAGAAGCCAGAGCTCCCTCAAGGAGCTCATAGCCTGTTGTCTAGAGAGAAACAAACAAGAAATAGGAGATATCCAAGAATGAAACAAACAGCACATTTTTAGTTGGTCCAGAGGTTGCCATGCCCTCTTGGTTTCATGGCTACTACTCAAGAAACAGTTGCTTAGAGCCTGTGCTACTGCTTTTTCTCTTTCAACAATTTTGAGAGAGTAGGGATCCATTGGCACCCCACTCCAGTACTTTGCCTGGAAAACCCCATGGTTGGAGGAGCCTGGTAGGCTGCAGTCCATAGGGTCGCTAAGAGTTGGACATGACTGAGCGACTTCACTTTCACTTTTCACTTTCATGCATTGGAGAAGGAAATGGCAACCCACTCCAGTGTTCTTGCCTGGAGAATCCCAGGGATGGGGGAGCCTTGTGGCTGCCATCTATGGGGTCACACGGAGTAGGACACAACTGAAGAGACTTAGCAGCAGCAGGGATCCATTATGAGCTTTTTCTCCTATCTACATCCATCCCTTGGTGATCATGTATGTTCACTGGGTTTATGAAAACTGGTGATTCTTCAGATTATTACCTCTAGCCCTAACCTCCCCTGTGGATTCTAGACTAACATCTCTAACTCCTACTTGAAATCTTCCCTCTGATGCTTCCTAAATAGCTCACATTTAATATGTGAAACATCTATTGCTTCCTCTTTTGTCTCCTCAAGTCTGCTCCTGTACCAGACTTTCCCACAAAAGGGACTGTCATTGTTTTTGTCGCAGAGGCTCAGGGCAGAAAGCTATTGTTTCCTTTATCTCCTAGTTTTCAACCAATCTTTCAGCAAATACTTTCAATTAACTTTTAATTCCATCAAGTTTACTTCTTCCACGTCTGATTTTTTTCTCAGCCATGATGACCTTAGACCTGGACTACAGTAATAGGAAATAACCTAGCCTCTCTGGTCTAATGCAGGAAGCAAGGTTATAAAAGAAGAAAGAAAGAAAAGAAAAGATCATGGGTTGTTTTAGAAGCTCTAATCATGTTAGGTCACACTTGGAATAACATTTGAGGGTCACATATCGAAAGGATCCTATGTGGTCAGACCTCTGCCAAAGTTTTACCTTCATTTTCTAAGACCGTATACCTCAATCACTTTAATCCAGGCACTCGGGTATTTCTGTCATGCCTTGAACATATTAATCAAATTTCTGCCTTGAAGCCTTTGCAGGGACTGTTACCTTTCCATAGAATATCTACTGTACTGGCCTGTATACTCACACCATTTAGGTATTTTTCCTCACATATCACCTCCAAAAGTCTTACTGGACCACCTTATTGCTGGTCTAATGCCTCATCTGTAAAACATCTTTATCTCTGATCTCCAACTCACATCTTTTACTCTCCTCATCTCTTTCTTATCTGAAATTATCCCACTCTGTAACACTTATTAATGACATTATGTGTATATGTGTGCTAGGTCACTTCAGTCATGTCTGACTCTGCGCAACCCTGTGGACTGTAGCCTGCCAGGCTCCTCTCTCCATGGGATTCTCCAGGCAAGAACAGTGGAACAGGTTGCCAAGCCCTCTTCCAGAGGATCTTCCTGACCCAGGGATTGAACCCAGGTCTCTTATGTCTCCTGCATTAGCAGACAGGTTCTTTACCACTAATTCCACCTGGGAAGCCAAATGATGTTATACTATATATTTATTTGATCATGTTCTGTCTTTCTGACATGTAAGCTCCCGAAGGGCAGAAACTTGTCTTTTCTCTCTACTGCTGTTACCTCAATGCTTAGAAAATAACTGATAATATAAATGACTCTCTTGTTTTTTACGGCATCCATCACAAAACAGATATTTTTGTTCACTGCTTCTACATTCCATCTCCCACTTTCTCTTTTTCAAATTTTAAAATGCATTTCATTCCCCCAATCCATTAAAACATCTCTTTTTGCACATAAGAGAACAAGAACTTTCAATCACTGTCAATTATGGAGACAACTAGTAAAATTATTTTGGAGATCAATTTTGCAATATCTCATCAAGTTCCAGTGCATATATGCTACAGCCAAGAAACTCCATATCTAGTTACACGCCCCAGAGAACAGATAAGAAGTCATATACAAAGATGTTCATAGAAGCATTATATGTAATAGAGAATATTGACCATATGCAAGATACCAGTAATTAGAAGAACAAGAAAATACATATTGGTGTATTTTTCTATTCTTATTCAGCAGTTATAATCCATGAGCTAGCTCTATATAGCCACACAGGAACCTAGAAAATGTGATATTGATTGAAAAAATCAAATATTATAATTCATTATATTTAAGAAATTAATGAAATGGAAAAAACTACTTAATATTATATTTGTATGGTATACAAACATAAGTGTGTATGTTTGTGTGTGAAGTTAAAAAACAAAGACATGAACTAGATAATATTTTCATGGGTAGACCACTAAGTGAACAAAACGGCAAAACCCAAATCCCATTTTATCTCTGCCTCTGCCTTTGACTCTCTCTCTCTCCATCTTCCTCTCTCAGCAGAAATTCATATATCAAAATTCAACTTCCAAGTCATTTTTAAATGTATTAATTGCCTTGAGAACCCCATGAACAATATGAAAAGGCAAAATGATAGGATACTAAAAGAGGAACTCCCCAGGTCGGTTAAGTGCCCAATATGCTACTGGAGATCAGTGGAGAAATAACTCCAGAAAGAATCATTGGAAAAGACCCTGATGCTGGGAGGGTTGGAAGCAGGAGGAGAAGGGGACGACAGAGGATGAGATGGCTGGATGGCATCACCGACTCGATGGATGTGAGTCTGAGTGAACTCCGGGAGTTGGTGATGGACAGGGAGGCCTGGTGTGCTGCGATTCATGGGGTCGCAGAGTCAGACACAACTGAGCGACTGACTGAACTGAGAACATGAATAATGATATTCTAAATTTCATATTTCATATTTAATGTTTCAAATATTTTTGTTTATTTTTTTTGAATTTTTGTATAGATCTTAAGGGATCTATACTTAAAATGCATATGCTATGCTTTACTCTTAAGGTTCTGATATAAAGAAAATGCGAGTCTCATAAATGATTTGGATGATTTCCCCTTTAATCAATTATTTCTTAAATATTGTGATAGAATTCACTGGCAAAGACATATGATCCCCAAAGTTTCATTGGGAAAAATTTTAATTGCTATTTTAATTACTTAATACATATATATCCAATTAAGTCTCCTCATGTGTCTGTTTCAAAGGGTTGTATTTTTCTAGTACAATGATTCAATGTAATTTGTAAATTTGTCTTCAAGAAGTTTTCATAATTTGTGTAAATGATATGACTTACATGCAATAGAATGCCCACAATTCGATGAATAGCTGCATATGTTTTGTACAGGCACATAACCACGTGACCACCTGAAAGATTAAGACATTGACATTTCTCTCACTCTTAGGAAGCTTACTTATGTCCCCTGTTAGTAACCACCATTCTGACTTCTCTAATTGCACGTTTTGTCTCTTCTTACATTTCATATAAATGGAAACATAGCCTAATGTGCCTAGTATCTTTTGCTCAAAATAAAGTTTTTTAAAAATACATTCTCATTGTAGGTATTACTAGTACATTTTTATTTCTATCCTAAATCCCATTTTATGAATTTTTTTGTTCATACATTTTCCACTAGCTGGATACTTGAATTGTTTCTAGTTTATGGCTATTATCACTAAAACTGTTATGAGCATTTTAAACCTACCCTCTGTGTGCAAACACTCCTTTGTCTTGAGTGTATATCTAAAACTACAAGTGCTATATTCTTTAGATACTGTTGAATAGTTCTCCAGAGTGAGTGCAGGAATTACACTTTTGGCAATTGTTTATGAGATTTATAGTTGCTCTTGTGATCTCATCAACAGTTAGTATATCTAGTGTTTTCATTCTTAATTCAGCCATGAGTGTGGGAATTAAATTTCAAACTAATGTTACATAAATCCATGGAGATTTATTATACCTTAAGTGAGAAATGATTTCTTGACACCAATTTACTCATGTGTTAAGAAGGATTATCTATGATTTTGGAGATCAGTATACTATTTGATCAAATTAAAGACATATTAAATACATTACTAATTGTCAAAAAATCATTTTTTACTCCAAGAGTAAAGGATATATTTCATATTTCAGGTAACTTTTATATATAGATGATATTGTGGTGAATTTTATAGGTTAAATTGGCATATGGTACCTCTATATTTTATAATTATATTGCACAAAACTTTATTTTTAAACCATCACTGATGTTAACATTCCTATTTTTGTTATCCTCTTCATGTAGGACCTAATTGTATATGATCTTTCTAGATCCCTTGACATTTATACTGGCACAAGTCTAAGCATCCTGAAAAGGTTGCCTATGTGTATCCATTCCAAAGAATTTTCAAATTACCACACTATTGCACTCATTTCACATGATAGCAAAGTAATGCTCAAAATTCTCCAAGACAGGCTACAACAGTACATGAACCAAGAACTTCCAGGTGTTCAAGCTGGATTTAGAAAAGGGAGAGGGACCAGAGATCATCATTAACAACATCCTTTGGATCATAGAGAAAGCAAGAGAATTCCAGAAAAACATCTACTTCTGCTTCATTGACTACACTAAAGCTTTTGGATCACAACAAACTGTTGAAAATTCTTAAAGAGATGGGAATACCAGACCACCTGACCTGCCTCCTGAAGAACCTGCAGGGCAAGGTTGCAGGGCAAGAAGCAACAGTTAAAACCGGACATGGAAAAACAGACTGGTTCCAAATTGGGAAAGGGGTACAACAAGGCTGCATATTGTCACCCTGCTTATTTAACTTACATGCAGAGGACATCATGAGAAACGCTGGGCTGGAGGAAGCACAGGCTGGAATCAAGATTGCCGGGAGAAATATCAATAACTTCAGATATGCAGATGATACAACCCTTCAGGCAGAAAGTGAATAAGAACTAAAGAGCCTCTTGATAAAAGTGAAAGAGCAGAGTGAAAAAGTTGGCTTAAAGCTCAACATTCAGAAAACTAAGATTATGGCATCTGGTCCCATAACTTCATGGCCAACAGACGGGAAAACAGTGGAAACAGTGACAGATTTTATTTTGGGGGGCTCCAAAATCACTGCAGATGGTGACTGCAGCCATGAAATTAACAAACGCTTGCTCCTTGGAAGAAAAGTTATGACCAACCTAGACAGCATATTAAAAAGCAGAGAGACATTACTTTGCCAACAAAGGTCCATCTAGTCAAAGCTATGGTTTTTCCAGTAGTCATGTTTGGATGTGAGAGTTGAACTATAAAGAAAGCTGAGTGCCGAAGAATTGATGCTTTTGAACTATGGTGTTAGAGAAGACTCTTGAGAGTTCCTTGGAATGCAAGGAGATCCAACCAGTCCATCCTAAAGGAAATCAGTCCTAAATATTCATTGGAAGGACTGATGCTGAAGCTGAAACTCTAATACATTGGCCACCTGATGTGAAGAACTGACTCATTTGAAAAGACCCTGATGCTGGGAAAGATTGAAGGCAGAAGGAGAAGGGGAAGCCAGAGGATGAGATGGTTCGATGGCATCACTGACTCAATGGACATGAGTTTGAGCAAATTCCAGAAGTTGGTGATGGACAAGGAGGCCTGTTGTGCTGCCATCCATGGGGTCACAAAGAGTCAGACACAACTGAATGACTGAACTGAACTGAACGTTAAGGCTGTATACTGTCACCCTGCTTATATAACTTATATGCAGAGTACACCATGTGAAATGTTGGGCTGGATCAAGCACAAGCTGGAATCAAGATTGCCAGGAGAAATATCAGTAACTCAGACATGCTGATGACACCACCCTTATGGCAGAAAGTGAAGAGGAACTAAAGAGCCTTTTGATGAAGTGAAAGAGGAGAGTGAAAAGGCTGGCTTAAAACTCAGCATTCAGAAAACTAAGATCATGGCATCTGGTCCCATCACTTCATGGCAAATATATGGGGAAACAATGGAAACAGTGACAGATTTTATTTTCTTGGGCTCCAACGTCACTGCAGATGGTGACTGCAGCCATGAAATTAAAATATGGTTGCTCCTTGGAAGAAAAGCTATGAAAAACCTAGACAGTGTATTAAAAAGCAGAAACATTACTTTGCTGACAATGGTCAATGTATCAGAGCTATGGTTTTCCAGTAGTCATGTATGGATGTGAGAGTTGAACCATAAAGAAGGCTGAATGCTGAAGAATTGAAGCTTTTGAACTGTGGTGTTAGAGAAGACTCTTGAGAGTCCTTGGACTGCAAGGAGATCAAACCAATCATGGATCAGATCAGTCGCTCAGTCGTGTCCGACTCTTTGTGACCCCATGAACTGCAGTACCCCAGGCCTCCCTGTCCATCACAAACTCCCAGAGTTCACTCAGACTCACGTCCATCGAGTCAGTGATGCCATCCAGCCATCTCATCCTCTGTCATCCCCTTCTCCTCCTGCCCCTAATCCCTCCCAGCATCAGAGTCTTTTCCAATGAGTCAACTCTTCGCATGAGGTGGCCAAAGTACTGGAGTTTCAGCTTTAGCATCATTCCTTCCAAAGAAATCCCAGGGCTGATCTCCTTGCAGTCCAAGGGACTCTCAAGAGTCTTCTCCAACACCACAGTTCAAAAGCATCAATTCTTCGGTGCTCAGCCTTCTTCACAGTCCAACTCTCACATCCATACATGACCACAGGAAAAACCATAGCCTTGACTAGACGAACCTTGGTTGGCAAAGTAATGTCTCTGCTTTTGAATATGCTATCTAGGTTGGTCATAACTTTCCTTCCAAGGAGCAAGCGTCTTTTAATTTCATGACTGCAGTCACCATCTATAGTGATTTTGGAGCCCAGAAAAATAAAGTCTGACACTGCTTCCACTGTTTCCCCATCTATTTCCCATGAAGTGATGGGACCAGATGCCATGATCTTAGTTTTCTGAATGTTGAGCTTTAAGCCAACTTTTTCCCTCTCCACTTTCACTTTCATCAAGAGGCTTTTGAGTTCCTCTTCACTTTCTGCCATAAGGGTGGTGTCATCTGCATATCTGAGGTTATTGATATTTCTCCTGGCAATCTTGATTCCAGCTTGTGTTTCTTCCAGTCCAGCATTTCTCATGATGTACTCTGCATAGAAGTTAAATAAACAGGGTGACAATATACAGCCTTGACGTACTCCTTTTCCTATTTGGAACAAGTCTGTTGTTCCATGTCCAGTTCTAATTGTTGCTTCCTGACCTGTGTACAAATTTCTCAAGAGGCAGATCAGGTGGTCTGGTATTCCCATCTCTTTCAGAATATTCCACAGTTTATTGACTGTGTGGATCTCAAACCAATCATAGAGGAAATCAATCCTGAATATTCGTTAAAAGGACTGATGCTGAAGCTCCGATACTTTGGCCACCTGATATAAAGAGCTGACTCATTAGAAATACCCCAATGTTGGGAAAATTGAAGGCAGGAGGAGAAGGGGATGACAGAGGACAAGATGGTTGGATGGCATCACTGACTCAACGGACATGAGTTTAAGCAAACTCCAGTAGTTGATGAAGGACAGAATAAAATGAAAAGCCTTGCCTGCTGCAGTCCATGGGGTCACAAAGAGTCAGATACAACTGAGCAACTGGACAACAGCAACAATCCATGTCTTTCACATTGGAACTCTAGATTTTCTAGAAATCTGTTATTTTTACTATGCTTAATAATAACAAAACTCTATACTTCAGTGTATTTAATATGAAGTTGTAGACAGTAAATCCCATTTATAATATGTACCACCCTACACCCACACACAAGTCCACTATGTACCTGAAACCATTCCCATTCCCCTTAAGATATATTTTTTGTTTTATAAAAGAAAATTTACTTCCTGTTTCAAATTCAATATTTTCTCAAGATTACCGAAATTTGGGGCTAATTATTGCCAGTTTACAGTATCCTTCACTGAAGCGATAGGCCTGCTTTTTCAGAAAGACATTAAAATTTTAAACATGTGCACATGAGGACTTCACTATGAAAAATACAAATCCAGAAATATTACATCAGTCTAGACACAGATATCTTCCATCCAGTCTCCCTTTCATTTATACCTAGCTTGGTGTTCTTAAAGTATGCAGATATCTATACCTGCCTCCATTCATGATTGACTCAAGCAACAAATACAGTTTTTCATAACTTCTGCATGTGTATGTATGTATAAATGTATTTCTATTTATGCATCACTGGATTTAATGGATGAGTTTTAGAGGAACATTGGTCACCCTTTATGTACACATGTTCCAAAATTTTGTCCATATTCTGCCTCCTTTTCTCTCTACCACTTCCAAGCAGAGTAATACTAAATATTTCTATATACCACTACATAGTATTATTTATAAAATAATATTTTAAAATAACATAACTGATTTTTATCCTGTCCCTTCTGGCCTGAAATTAACTCTTCCAGCTTTCAAGTGATGAATACTTACTAGGTAGTAAGATTTACTCTAGGATTCATGGCCACAATCACTTATATTACTACAAAATAAAAAAAAAGATACTTTTTAACTTCAGAGTTAATTCAATTTAGTTGGAAGGAGAAAATAATTCAGATCTGAAATGAAAGCCAATTGTCTACATGTGTTGTATATGATTACATGTTTGGTTTGAGGGTATTCACAAGTATTTTATCATGATGACAAATAGTAAAGATTTTGTTTAATTTCATTTTAATTCATTATAGACATTTAATCAAAAAATGGAAGTAAAGTGAATCTTCCCTCATTTAAGTCATATCAGGATTGTGCTTTATGGGGAGGACTGATTCTTGGCAAATTTGTAATCCTCACTTGTTTAGATCTTGTGATTTTAGTCACATTGACACAGGCTTTAAACTTATCTAGATCATACAGTTCAATCTATAGGCTACAACTTTGTCAGATCTGTATCAGTAAGTTTGAGCACCCTATAAATGTGCTTGGCTTCTACAATACCATCTACAGTCTTCTAAGGAATAAAACACAAGATCATTTATTACATCTTGAGAAGAATCTGTCTTCTACAACTGACTTGCCTGAAATAAAAGACAACCTCCAAATAAGAAGTCCTCACAGTATTAAAGCTCTCATCACAGTTGTTACTATAAACAACTATTTCTGGCACAAAATATTTCTTCCCTTTATTTATCTTCCTTTAGTGGTTTAAATTAAAATAAAGGGATGTAGTAGATTTCAGTGTCAGATGGCAGAGAATTAAGGGCTGCAGTACTCCATTTTACTTTGCCCTGATGTGTGATGGAAATGCTAATGAAAGTAAACAAAGAAATAGACAAATGCATTGGTATGTTTTCAAATTATATATTAGTCTGTGCTGCGATAGTTTCCTGAAGATATTATCAAAGCAGGGATATATACCTAAAACAGAATGACATAAACAGAGAAGAATGTCTACTTTTCTTCAAAAAATTCCAGCAGCTAAACACTTCTGCTTAGGCTATTCTGTGTATTTTCTTTATCTTAGGTGCAGATTCTGCATGTTTTTAATCAAGCTTGCTAATTATTCTGTTCATCTGTGTACCTATTAATCTTCTTGCCTCTATCTATTAAACAACATATTGAGACCAATTTCAACATATGGCTAGATTTTTAAAAATATCCATTGAAGCAATACCTGTGTCCCATATATAGTCAGGTAAGAGTGGGCTTATGATGGTCACGAACACTAGAATTTTCTATTATTTTTCAGATTAAATTCATGGTACATTATTTCCTTGGTCTCCAAGTTAATAAAAAGTCTTTTGAAACCTTTGCAACAGGAAAAAAAAGTCAAGAAGATTCCATGCATGACAAGGATTTCAATTGCCATTGTTAATTCTGAGATGCAGTGGCCCATCTATAAGGAACAGAAACTTCTTACAACTAAAGGAGGTCTCTGGCTGAGGGTAAGCAAGGAAATGGGGACATCAGCCTATAACTGCAAATAATTGAATTTGGTTAACAACCCCAAAGAACTGTTGTTCCTCAAAGTCTTGGGTACAGATAGAGCCCTGCAATAACCTTGATTTTAGCCGGGTGAGACGCAGTGTCAGATTTTGAAGCTGTAAAACTGTAAGACAGTAAGTTGGTATTGCTCTAAGTTGCCAGGTTGTTGTGCTTTGTATAGCAGCAGTATAAAACTGGTATAGGCAAACTCAGAAGAAGCTCTGGGGAGAATCTGACAGTATCCCTAATTGTCTTTTTCCCTTAAGAGAAGTGGACAAAGTAAGTTTACTAATGATGTTAATTTCATGACTATTTCTTTCCAAACTGCCCTTCTAAAAGAGTACTCTTTTAGAGTACTAACTGGTTTTTTGCTCACTACTTCCTTTTCAATATACAAATTCATTTAAATTTTTGTTTTTTCTCCTGCCTTGCTCTCCATTGTTTGTTTTTCCAGTTTGTCCAGTTATGTTTTTTTAATTTTTTGTTTTATATTCTAGCAATGGACCCTCACTTTGGCTGAAACAATGTGTTAGGCACAGAAATATAAATCAAAATATTTTTCATCTCTTTTATATATACATCTGATAATATTAGCAAAAAACTTAGAGTAAAATTTTTATAGTATCATTAGCAAATATTGAAAACCAACACTAATTAAGTATATTCATAAGACATTATTTAATTTTTATATGGCTAGATTTTCACTTAGTATCTCTGAGGCACAGTATTATCAGTATGTGCTCTTATATTTATGTTAATATCCATGAAAGGGAAAGTTAAACAAAAGTGTAGAAGGTAAAACTCATGCTGTTATTTATTGTCTTACATTATTGTCAGATGAATGATTTTCTTTTAGGGTATTTTGATAAATGAGGCAAAAGAAAATATCCAGAAATTTAGCAAAATCTATTTTTCTGTTTCAGAAAAATAACAAAGTACAGAGAAATACTAAAATTATAATATGCAAATAAATGAATGCCACATGTTTTATAGACTATTGCTAGCCAAAGAAAAGTATTTCAGAGGTGTGCATATATAAAATTTCTTTATATCCATTTCGAGGGAATTCAATGATCAATTATTATGAAAAAAGAAGTGTTCTGTATCTGGTCATTTCAGTCAAGCATCTGTAAATGCTTAGTAATATCAGAAAAGGCCTATCAATTTCTAATCCTTGTGTAAATAACTTATAATATCACACCTATGAAATTCATTTTTAACCTACAAAATAGTAGAATCAGTATGAGACATTATGTTTCAGTAAATTCTCAGACTCTTTTCACTGGTACAATACAAGAGATAATATTTTTGAACAGGGCATGACAACTTCTATTCATTCATTTATTCAAGATGCTCTAGTGCACACCATATGTAATGTGGAATTCTATAATGGGATATGTAGAAAATATAACTTGACCTGTAAATCTTAGTCCAGTGTGAGTGTAATATAAAGAGCAACTGCTACCCTTAAATAAATTACAGAATGGATGGCAATTGCATAAAGTTAAAATGCAAAGGAGAAAGTATTAGTCTTACAGGAGTCCTAATTTTTACATACAGGTATTGCTTCCAGCTGGTGGGATCAAATAAGTTTTCCCTGAGAGGGTCATATCAATACTGAGACATGAAGGATAAATATATAGAGTGAGACATAAAGAAATAAATGATAAGCCAAAATCTGGTATTAAGAAATAGCTTTTGCAGTTTATTAGAAAACTCTAGATTGGCTAGAAAATAACTTTAGTTTGGCTAAAAATATAAGAGTCAGAAAAGTAATACAAGAGAAAACTTATTCTACTAGATTCAGAAAAATAATGCCTTCAGTGTCTGGCTAAGACTCTAAGATTTACCACAGAGACAATGAGAAACCATTACCAGAAGAATTAACAATATTTTGATGAGGCTGAGAATGGAGTTACTATCAGCAATTTAGTAACACTTTTTGATTGAAGATGCAGGTGTATATATATATATACACACACACACACACACACACACACATATATATGATAGTTGTAGGTACAAATACGTATATATAATAGTTATGTTAATTATTAACATTTAGACAGTTTTCCTAGTTCTATTGCTATATCATGTTAAGTAATAATTATTACTGAAGGAATAATCTTCAGTATTGATACAGAATATTTATTATACATACAATTTTATAATGTTCATATTTCGTATGTGAAGAATATAGTTTATAAAAGTCTATACCTATATAATGTATTCCCATTGTTCAAAACTGATATTCTCTATTTGCCTTAAGTCTACTTAAAGCCAGATTGTGTCTTTTTGACACTGTATGGTAACTGGAGCCTAATATACTAAGATAAATTCACAAGATGATTGCAGTTATAGTGGTTACACTTCAAAGATTAAATTTGTAAATTTTATTCCAATATAGTATAAAAACATTCATTTAGGGTGAATTCCTCCCAAACCGTATACAGCCAACAGATTTACTAAATTAAGTTGTGGTAAAAAAATAACCCACACAAATTTTAGCAATCTACAAGAGGAGTTTATTTTCTTTCATTGTACATGCCCTTTGAGTGTTTCTTGTAGCTCTGTTCCAGATTTCAATTCATTCTATGATCCAGACTAAAAGAATTACCTCTATCGTGATCTCTTGGCAGAGGAAAAGGACATGGACAATCCATGAGATGCTTCTTATAGCCTAGCCTCCAACTATTCCTTCATCACTTCTGTCCACATTATATTGGACAAAATGAGTTTTATGTCCAAGACTCGTCCATGGGACAAGAATAAATTCTTATTCTGCCTGTCACATAGTGCCTGGTAGGAACAAGTCATCTTCCTATGGTCAAGGGAGCCAATACTCGGTACAATAATACAATCTGTAACATTTAATTCTATAGGCACTAGTATCATGAAAAAGTCTGGTTAAAAAATAAAGTCTTTGAAATTTTATAAGTTACATTTATTTGGAGGTCATAATGTATATTAATATGTTAAACATGTTTATTTTTTGTAGTGTAAAGATGGATGAATTTTAAGGTTTATTTTTTTTAATGCAGTTTTTCACAGTAATCTGCTTAAGTCCTGTCGATGGCAACTTCACTGCACATCACTTACAAAGACCTGTTATTTTTCAGCAAACACTTGGGAACTGAAATGCTGTACAGGAAAGTGCCAAGTTGACAAAAAATTCATCTATTCTGTACTCTCTTAAAACCTAATATAATAAATGCACATGATGCTTCTTGGTCATTTGTTGTCTAATAAATCACCCCCATTACTTCAAAGGAGAGTGGCACATTTGCAATACAAGATATATTCCATTTCTCACTTCCTTATATCAGTCATATGTAATTTTTTCTCCATTACTACTTTAGAAACACTTTCCTATTATCAAGAAAACAAAAAAGACATACTAACTAGTAGGAAAGAAACTCACAGGTTTGCAATAATTGAATTTGTGCCACTACTGGCCTTTTAGAAAGTCATTTACCAGGTGAGAAAGTCATTTCTATTATGTGCTGTTACAATGCCTATGAGATTCATTTACATAGGCTCTCTTGACACTATTATTACCTCTTCATCTTGATAGTAAAAATGGTTCACTGTTACAGATAGTAATGCAGACAGGAGTATTTACAAGGGCAGCACTTACTGAGTTGGTCTTCACATATACTATTAAACCATTCCTTAGAATTATGTGCCTATATTTTAATGAGTACATTTTTGTGTATTTGCTAATAAAGTTTTATCTGCTCTTATTTTCCGTTCCAACTCTAGGAATTTCAAAATAATGGATGTAGCTGAGATTGCACTTTACATAGCAGTAAGCCAGCTGCTGCCAGTTAAAGAAATATTTCATAATTTACAATTCTATTATTTGACATAATAAGAAAGAGAACACTGCTTTCCATTCTACACAATAAATTTAAAACTTGGACCATAGATTTAAAATATGCTCTCCTTGAAAATGAATAAAATTATCCTACATTTACCCTCATAGATACTAAATTTCTATTCATTGTGGACAAGTAGATATTTCCACAGATGCTAAAATATCTCTGTTTGCCAGTTATTTACAAAAGAGTTGGAATTCTCAAATCTTTAGTACATATACACAAACTTTTAAAATAAAACTTACGTTTCATGTCATATTTTATGCCCTCCCAAAAAAGTGACTAAAATATGCTTATGATTTTTAGATGTGTAATAGAAGATAACTTTGGAAAGCACTCACTATAGTAGTCATTGTTCTCACAAAGACTCTCTCCTTGACCACACTTTAGTTATGCTCCTGTGAGCCTTCTTTTCAACTCAGTCTCAACTTTGGGCTTCTGTGTCCTGGCCAAATCTAGTTTCAACAAGAAATCTGTTGAGTCAGTTTAGTGAGAATCCTCCCAACCCTTGATATCTGATCACCCTGGCTTGCTTTTAGAAAAAATCTGTTAAATTGGCTTAGCAAGAATCAGACCCTCCTTGGTTTCTCCTGGTAATAATTTTCCATTCAATGACCTCCACACCCACCCACCCTGCTCATTGGCCATAAATTCCCACTTGTCTTTGTTGTATTTGGAGCTGAGTCTGATCTTTCTCCCCGAATGCAATAGTCTAAGTCTTCCTTACCAGTTAACAACTGTCAGAATATATTTTCTTTAATAAGTCTCCAGAAAAATAGGACCAATGAGTATAAGTATATAAAGAAAGAAATGTATTTTAAAGAGCTTACTTGTGGCGATCCTGAAGACCCACAAGTCCAAAATCTGAATGGCAGGTTGGCAGGGTGGAAGTTTAGTGTTAAATCCAAAGTTTATAGTGCAAACTGACAGATTGCAAATTTAGGTAAGATTTCTACATTACAATTTTGAGACAGGATTTCTTTTTCTCTTGAAAACCTCACTTTCATGAGACCTATTTACTTTATTGCAGATAATCTCTTTTACTTAAAATAGGCTGATTATAAGTGTTATTCACGTCTATAAAATACCTTCAAAGCAACATTTAGACTAGTGTTTGACCAACTGGACAACATAGGCTAGCCAAGTTGACATATGAAATTAACCATGATAAGCATCAAAAGCCATTCTTTTGGTTTCCAAATAGCAAGTCACCAAGCCAAAAATATAGATGAATAATTAAAAGGCATATCCCAACTCCATTTAAATATGGATTATTGACACTCTCTATCTTGTCCCTATCCCTATCAAAATTTCACTGCTCATGAATTCTTGATTAATTCCTAACTGAAAATGACCTTCAAATTCTGAGTATGATCTCATATTTCATCACTAAACATTGTAGTAGATAGAAAGGTAGGGGATTCATTTTTCTTTTTTTCTAAAATCATTGATGGACATATTGCTCTCATCTTATTCCCAAGTCAGCTCTCTTTTTATAGGCAAAACACTCCACTAAAGCTTTCTTAGGTTTTAACACTTGGAGTGTCTTGAATCCTTTAAGCTGTCCATTGGCACAATTTATTGGCAATTTTTGTATCACTCATGAAAGCCTTAGGGAAAATCACAGATTTCAGGGGCTATGTTGGCTAAGTTAAAGGCTCCAGTTTATGCTGTATACTAGTTCTAAATAAAGAGTGAAGATGCTCATATAGTCTATGTCCAATTGCTAGCAATTATTTTATTTACTTAAATATTTATTCCTCTGAAAGATTTATTTAAATGTGACATTTTGCTATCTAAAAATTAAAGAGATGGTAGAAATAAATGACAAATGATTACTTACATCTTTCTTTCTTGGAAAAGAAAGCAAAGTTTCATATCAAAGAAATGATTATACTCGGCGTATGAGGGTCATAAAACTCCACTCAATCAAAATCAGAGTAAAGGCAGACACAAAATGTCAGCCAAGGAATTTGAGGGGTAAAACATGCAGAGAGAGGGAAAAAAAGAAAGCTTTTCAGGAAGAGCAGATAGTTTCCATAGTAACAAAGCATAATGTTCTCTCAACGTAAAAGATCCTATTTTGAATGCATTATTGGTGATTCGGATGCAAAAAAAAAAAAAAAAATTCAGTTTAGAGAAGATGGTATATGAATTTACATATCACAAGTCTTAAGTCTAGGAAGCTATGACTTGTTAAGAATACACTTGTAAATTCTGTTGTTAGATTTGTGTGCTATATCTGTATTTAGTGGTGCCACTCATTCAATTCATGAAGACTTATAAATGAAAGGATAAGAATGACCTAAAATTTAACTCTTTTTACTTATGAAACCTTGCACATTAGAAATGTATCCATCTGAAACTGAGCAGAATCTGGCAGGCCCCCTCCCCCTACCAAGTACCAAACTGACCAGTTAATGATTGGGACAATAGAGTCACAGACTCAGAGTCTGATGCATATTCTTGAGTTATTTTACAGATACTATAACTGCAACTAGGGGAGAGGGAGGGAGAAAGCTAATTGTATGATGTCTCGATGGTAGCCATGACATAGCTAAGCGGTGTCCATGGGATTCTCCAGGCAAGAATAGTAGAGTGGGTTGCCATGCCCTCTTCCGGGGGATCTTCCCTATCCAGGGAGATGCAGGTTCCATCCCTGGGTTGGGAAGATCCCCTGGAGGAGGGTATGGCAACCCACTCCAGTATTCTTGTCTGGAGAATACGATGGACAGTGGAGCCTGGTGGGTTACAGTCCATGGGGTCACAAGAGTCAGACATGACTGAATCAACTTAACATGCACACATTGCATTCACGGCTGGTACAATTCCAAGAACTGGCGTGAAGAGCATGGGATTAACATTATTGCTTATAATAATCATATCTATGTGCACAAATTAATTGTAACTTGCTATGTCTGCATATGTAAGACAGTAGAAAAACTGTCAGCAAAAAGATGCTACAGACCAATGTTGATATCTCCACTCTAAGAGTATAGTGCCTTTGTCTCGGTGAAGAAGTTATAGAAAATTGAACTTCACCTCTAATCCAATAGAAATTGAATAATGTCTGACAGTGGGGAACTGAAAGCAGCTCTTCTGCCCCTTTCCTGTTTGCCATTTCTATTCCTCTCTAACCTTAAAGGAATATAATCATAGGAGTAAGATCACTAGGCAGTTTAACCTAACTCCTGACTTAGGCTCTGCTGAACGCACACCATGCCTTTCTTAACTTTTTCTAGACAAAAATAAGAATGCAGAAGTAAGCAGCTAA
This sequence comes from Bos taurus, assembly GCF_002263795.3. Lineage (NCBI taxonomy): Eukaryota > Metazoa > Chordata > Mammalia > Artiodactyla > Bovidae > Bos > Bos taurus. Next base: position 38,318,968 of record NC_037348.1, on the reverse strand, counting down.
ACAATGATTAGTTCTCTATGTCCAATAGCACCCTAAGGAATACTGCAGGCAGATCACTGGGGCAAGATAACATCTGAAGAGTCAGCCAGTCTTCATGCAATGGGGATTAGTGCAGAATCCAACCTCCTGCCTCGATGATTCATTGAGATTCTTCCTACTACTTTTCCCTTCAAACTCTGTCATGGCTGAGCAGAATTTTCAGAGTTGGGCTCTGGATATGAGTCCACCATCTCCCCAGATGGTCAGCTTTTCTAATTAAAGCACCTTTCCTTTCTACTGACACTTGATCTCAAATTACTGGTTTTCTGAGTGGCAAGAAGCCAAATCTGAGTTTGGTAATAAACCAAAAGAAAGAACTTTTTTCCCCTAATTTGCATATGTGCTAGTAGTACCTATGTGTATTTATTGAGAGACAAAAAGGGGAATAAATGAAAATTTTATTTAAAAGCATCTGTACAAATGTGGATTAAGTTGTTGCAGATTAGGTAATTATTCAGAAATATTTACTTCAACCATCTTCCACCTCTGTGGGCAGACGGTACAGCACAAAGCAAGCTTTCTTTAGAATCGGTCTTGTTGTCATATTTGTAAGTGGAGTATAGCAGGTGTGAAGAGACAAAAGGGTTAAAAAAAATCCATGTACTATTGATCTTGCTCTCCTGAACCTCTGCCATTGTCCTAAGATAAGCATGCATAGTCTAGCCCATTGGTTCAAGAATTCTAAAAGCAAAGTATGGAGCAGATACACTTCAACTGAATACATCCTAGATCAACTAAACTCCAGTTGAACTTGAGAGGGTTTGTTATGCCTAAACAGTCAACCATTATTAAAAGTGGCAACTAGAAATAGGGTCCTATCATAATAAGATTCTAAAATATGTAGCACTTTGGCTTTGAAAGTGACAAGCTTGTGAAGATAGGAAAAAAACAATAAAACTATTACTGGAGGCTTGGAAAGTAGAAACCTGTTTTACCCACAGTCAAAAAAAAAAAAAAAAAAGACAGAAAGGTTGTTGCCAGGCAGATTGTTGAATGCATCAACTAGTTTCTTTTGACCACGTAAATCCAGTTTTACAAGACAGAGGTAAGCCCAAAAACAAAACAAAGCGGGCCAATTTGTGAGCAGAATTAAGAAAGAAAATAAAACCATTGAGTCTGGTTTTGTTGCCACATATAAGGTCTCAGAATGGAAGTCACCACTTTAACAAGTTAAAGCTGAATAGACTGAAATATCAATAATTTTTCTCAGATCCATAAGACAAGTAAGAACACAGGACATACTGCCACCTGCAGAGATAGACAGGCTAGTATGAGGGGTCATTGCTTACTGGAGCAGAGACACAGATTGAAACCAGAAACAGGCACAGAAAACAATGCCAGGGTAACAACTGTAACTGATGAATTGCTGGAGGCTCAGTATGGACAAGTCTAGGAGCTAAAACCTCTTGGGAGAATCTGTCATAGAAGAGCCCCACAATACCGTGACATCATCTCTAGGAGCATGGCAGAGTTTTCATGGTAAATATTAGAAAAGAAACCCCCACTGCTATGGTAGGAGGAGATGAATGAAAAATTTTTGAAATATGCCAGAGCACTCTCTTAGTCTTCACAAGGCCTGCCCTCAGGGAAAAGTATTTCACAAGAACCTAACCTGATGGAGTAGTATCAGAGCCTAACTGACTTGGAGAAAGGGAAATATCCAACTACAGCCCATTCAAGCCATCCTATCCCACCTAAGAAAAGTGAAAAAAAAACCTGAGAAATTCTTATGAAGTTTCATAATTCAGTCTTATTTTAAAGTTGATATTTAATTGTAGGATTATAAAATTATTTTCCTTCCCCCATAAATTTACCACCACATTATGAAAGGCCTACTTAACAGCAGTTCTTTTTACCCAGTACATCTTGTTCAGTGAGAAAGAAAATAGACTAGGTATTTAAAACAACTATGATTAATACTCCAAGGGCTCTAATAGATAAAGTAGACAGCATGCAATAGCAATAAGCACAGAGATGGAAATCCTAAGAAAGAACTAAAAAGAAATTATCACTGTGATAGAAGTGAAGAATACCTTTGATGGATTTATCAGTAGATTAGACATGCTATGCTAATGCTAAGTCGCTTCAGTCATGTCCGACTCTGTGCAACCCCATAGATGGCAGCCCACCAGACTCCCCGGTCCCTGGGATTCTCAAGGCAAGAACACTGGAGTGGGTTGCCATTTCCTTCTCCAATGAATGAAAGTGAAAAGTGAAAGTGAAATCGCTTAGTCATGTTCAACTCTTAGCAACCCTGTGGACTGCAGCTTACCAGGCTCCTCTGTCCATGGGATTTTCCAGGCAAGTGTACTGGAGTGGGGTACCATTACCTTCTCCTAGATTGGATATAGCTAAGGAAATTTTCTGAGCAAGAGGATATACCAATGGAATCCTAAAAAACCAAAAAGCAAAAAGAATAGAGACTGTAAAAATAGCAGAAAATATACAAAGATTGTGAAAAAAACTGAAAAAGGTGTGACATATTCATAATAAGAAACACCAGATTATATATCAGAGACAGAAACTGAAGATTTATTTGAAATAATAATAACTGAGAATTTTCCCAATTTAATATCAGAAAGCAAACTACTTATCCAAGAAACTCAGAGAACATCAAGCAGAATGAATTTCAATAAAGTACATCTATGCATATCATTTTCAATTACAGAAAATCAAAGATAAAAATCCTGAAATAAGTGAAAGGGGAAAAATATTCTTAACTATAGAGAAACAAATATTAAAATTTTATTGAACATCCCATCAGAAACTATACAAGCAACAAGACAGTGAAGTATTTATAACGTATTGAGTGGAAGGAAAAAAAAGAGGCAATCTAGAATTCTGTACTTTGTAAAATTACCCTTTAAAGAATGAAGATTTAAGTTAAAGACTTCCTCAACCAACAAAAATTGAAGGTGTTGTTCCCAGTAGACCTGCCTTGCAATAAATGCTTAAAGAGGTTTATTCAAGTAAAAGGAAATGGTATAGGTTAGAAACTTGGATCTACATCAAGGAAGAAAAAGCACTGAGAAAGAAAGAAGTGAAAGTTTAAAATAAAAGCTTTATTTATCTTTTTCTTAATTAATCTAACAGATAAAATTTATTCAAAACAGTAATACCAAGAATGTGTTCAATTATGTATACCTATGTGTATATCTATATTTATATATGTTTGTATAAAAATGAAATGAATGACAACAATAACACAAGGAACAGAAGGGAAGGATTAACATTATTTCAGTATTACAAGATACACTACTCACAAAATTGTAGAGTGTTATGTGAAAATAGAATTGGATTAGATGTAAATGTATATTTATGGGCTCCACTTCAGTTCAGTCTAATCGCTCAGTCTTATCTGACTCATGGCAACCCTATGGACTGCAACACACCAGGCATCCCTGTCATCACCAACTCCTGGAGCTTACTCAAACTCATGTCCATCAGGTTGGTGATGCCATCTAACCTTGGTGGTTCGATGCCTTGTCCTCTGTCATCCCCTTCTCCTACTGCCTTCAATTTTTCCAGCATCAGGGTTTTTTCAAATGAGGCAGTACTTTGCATCAGGTGGCCAAAGTACTAGAGCTTGAGCTTCAACATCAGGCCTTCCAATGAGTATTCAGGACTGATTTCCTTTAGGAAGAATTGGTTGGATCTCCTTGCAGTCCAAGGGACCCTCAAGAGTCTTCTCCAACACCAGAGTTCAAAAGCATCAATTCTTTAGTGCTCAGCTTTCTTTATAGTCCAACTCTCACATCCATATATGACTACTGGAAAAACCATAGTTTTGACTATATGGACCTTTATTTGCAAACGAATGTCTTTGATTTTTAATATGCTGTCTAGCTTTTATGTAAAATACAGTTTTTCTTCCAAGGAGCAAGCGTCTTTTAATTTCATGGCTGCAGTTACCATCTGCAGTGATTTTGGAGCCCAAGATAAAGCCTCTCACTGTTTCCATTATTTCCCCATCCATTTGCCATGAAATGATGGGACCAGATGCCATGATTTTAGTTTTCTGAATGTTGAGCTTTAAGCCAACTTTTTCACTCTCCTCTTTCACTTTCATCAAGAGGCTCTTTAGATCTTCTTAGTTTCCTTCAATAAGGGTGGTGTCATCTGCATATCTGTTATTGATATTTCTCCTGGAAATCTTGATTTTAGGTTGTGCTTCATCCAGCTCGGCATTTCTCAAGATGCACTCTACATATAAGTTAAATTAGCAGGGTAGCAATTTACAGCCTTGACTACTCCTTTCCCGATTTGTAACCAGCCTGTTGTTCCATGTTCAGTTCTAACTGTTACTTCTTGACCTGCATAAAGATTTCTCAGGAGGCAGGTAAGGCAGTCTGATATTCCCATCTCTTCAAGAATTTTCCACAGTATGTTGTGATCCACACAGTCAAAGGCTTTGGTATAGTCAACAGAGCAGAAGTAGATATTTTTCTGGAATTCTCTTGCTTTTCTTATGGTCCAGCAGAGGTTGGCAATTTGATCTCTGGTTCTTCTGCCTTTTCTAAATCCAGCTTGAACATCTGAAAGTTCTCAGTTCATGTACTCTTGAAGCCTAGCTTAGAGAGTTTTGAGCATTACTTTGCTAGCATGTGAGATGAGTACAATTGTGTGGTAGTTTGAACATTCTTTGGCATTGCCTTTCTTTGGGATTAGAATGAAAACTGACCTTTTCCAGTCCTGTGGCCCTGCTGAGTTTTCCAGATTTGCTGGTATATGTATTGTTTGCAGCATTTTAACAGCATCATCTTCTAGGGTTTGACATAGCTCAGCTGGAATTTCATCACCTCGACTAGCTTTGTTCATAGTGATGCTTCCTAAGTCCCACTTGAGTTCGCATTCCAGGATGTCTGGCTCTAGGTGAGTGATCACATCATTGTGATTAACTGGGTCATTAAGATTTTTTTGTATAGTTCTTCTGTGTATTCTTGGCACCGTTTCTTAATATATTCTGCTTCTGTTAGGTCCATACCAACATTTTTGCATGAAATGTTCCCTTGGAATCTCTAATTATCTTGAAGAGATATCTAGTCTTTCCTATTCTATTGTTTTCCTATATTTCTTTGTATTTGTCACTTTAGAAGGCTTTCTTTTTTTTTTTTAAAACACTTTATTTTTTATTTTTTTTAATTTTATTTTATTTTTAAACTTTACATAATTGTATTAGTTTTGCCAAATATCAAAATGAATCCGCCACAGGTATACATACATGTATATATTCTGAACCCCATACATCCTGAACCCTCCTCCCTCCCCATACCATCCCTCTGGGTCATCCCAGTGCACTAGCCCCAAGTATCCAGTATCGTGCATCGAACCTGGACTGGCAACTCGTTTCTTACATGATATTTTACATGTTTCAATGCCATTCTCCCAAATCTTCCCACCCTCTCCCTCTCCCACAGAGTCCATAAGACTGTTCTATACATCAGTGTCTCTTTTGCTGTCTCGTACACTGGGTTATTGTTACCATCTTTCTAAATTCCATATATATGCGTTAGTATACTGTATTGGTGTTTTTCCTTCTGGCTTACTTCACTCTGTATAATAGGCTCCAGTTTCATCCACCTCATTAGAACTGATTCAAATGTATTCTTTTTAATGGCTGAGTAATACTCCATTGTGTATATGTACCACAGCTTTCTTATCCATTCATCTGCTGATGGACATCTAGGCTGCTTCCATGTCCTGGCTATTATAAACAGTGCTGCGATGAACATTGGGGTACACGTGTCTCTTTCCCTTCTGGTTTCCTCAGTGTGTATGCCCAGCAGTGGGATTGCTGGATCATAAGGCAGTTCTATTTCCAGTTTTTTAAGGAATCTCCACACTGTTCTCCATAGTGGCTGTACTAGTTTGCATTCCCACCAACAGTGTAAGAGGGTTCCCTTTTCTCCACACCCTCTCCAGCATTTATTATTTGTAGACTTTTGGATCGCAGCCATTCTGATTGGTGTGAGATGGTACGTCATAGTGGTTTTGACTTGCATTTCTCTGATAATGAGTGATGTTGAGCATCTTTTCATGTGTTTGTTAGCCATCTGTATGTCTTCTTTGGAGAAATGTCTATTTAGTTCTTTGTCCCATTTTTTGATTGGGTCATTTATTTTTCTGGAGTTGAGCTGTAGGAGTTGCTTGTATATTTTTGAGATTAGTTGTTTGTCAGTTGCTTCATTTGCTATTATTTTCTCCCATTCTGAAGGCTGTCTTTTCACCTTGCTAATAGTTTCCTTTGAGGTGCAGAAGCTTTTAAGGTTAATTAGGTCCCATTTGTTTATTATTGCTTTTATTTCCAATATTCTGGGAGGTGGGTCATAGAGGATCCTGCTGTGATGTATGTCAGAGAGTGTTTTGCCTATGTTCTCCTCTAGGAGTTTGGGCTTTCGAATCTCTCCTTGCTCTTCTTTGGAACTCTGCATTCAGATGGGTATATCTTCCCTTTTTTCCCACTTAGCCAAGAAAAGTTTAACAAAGGTGAAAAACTCATGCTTCCTGACTTTAAAACATATTTAAATGTACAGAAATCAAAACAGTGTACTACTGGCATAAAGGCAGATATCTAGACCAATAGAACAAAAGAGAGACTTAAGAAATGAACCATCATATATAGGGTCAAATGATCTTCTATAAAGGTACCAAGAGTAGTCATTTGAAGCAAGGACAACCTCTTAAACATATGTTGGTAGGAAAACTGGATACCCACATGTAAAAGCATATATTTCAATCTTATCTCACTCCATTCATAAAAATTAACACCAATTAGATTAAAGATCTAAATATAAGAACTAAATCTACAAAACTCCTAAAAGAAAATATTGAGAACATCTTCATGATATTGAATTTGTCAGTGATTTCTTGGGCAGGACCCCAAAAGTACTGAAATCAAAAGTAAAAACAGCCAAATGGGGCTACATTAAACTTCAAACCTTTGTCATTAAATGAAACAATCAAAAGAATGAAACCGCAATCTACATAATAGGAGAATGTATTTGCAAGTCATATATCTAATAAGAGATTAATATCCAGAATATATAAGTAACTCCTAGAGCTCAACAACAACACAAAACTCAATATTTTAATGCACAAAGGATTTGAATAGACATTTCTTCACAGAAAATATATGAATGGACAATAGGTATATGAAAAGATGTACTGCTGCTGCTAAGTCACTTCAGTCGTGTCCGACTCTGTGCGACCCCATAGACGGCAGCCCACCAGGCTCCCCCGTCCCTGGGATTTTCCAGGCGAGAACACTGGAATGGGTTGCCATTTCCTTCTCCAATGCATGAAAGTGAAAAGTGAAAGTGAAGTCACTCAGTCATGTCCGACACTCAGCGACCCCATGGATTGCAGCCTTCAAGGCTCCTCCATCCATGGGATTTTTCAGGCAAGAGTACTGGAGTGGGGTGCCATTGCCTTCTCCGGAAAAGTTGTACAACATCACTAATTATTAGAGAACTGCAAATCAAACTCATGATGAAATATTACCTCATACCTATTAGGATGGCTACTATCAAGAAAACAGAAAATAATGTATATTGAAAAGATGTGGAAAAATTAGAATGCTTTGGATTATAAAATATTGCAAATGCTGTGTAAAACAGTATGAAACTCATTCAAAAAATTAAAAAGAAAACTATGCTGTTTTACAACAATCCCATTTCTAGTTTTATAGCCAAAATAATTGAAAGTAGAGTCTTGAAGAAATATTTGCATATCTTTATTCATAGCAGCATTATTCACAATAGCCAAGAGGTGGAGGCAACCAAAATATCCACCTTGGATGAATAAACTTAATTTAAAACAATATTAAATATTCAAAATGGAATACTATACCACCTTAAAAAGGAAAGAAATTCAACATATGCTATTACATAGATAAACCTAGAGAACATTATGCTAAATGTAATAAGCCAATCACAAAAGTACAAATACTGTATGATTCCACTTATGTGAAGTATACAAATAGTCAAATTCACTGAAATGGAGAGTTATTGGTTATTAGTTAATGGTTATTAGGGATGAGAGGAGAGTGGGAAAAGGGGAGTTAATGTTCAGATTTACAACTGAGAAAGTTCTGAAGATCTGAATATAATAAATATTACTCAACTTTACACTTAAAAATGGTTAAGATGGCAAACTCTATGTTTTGTGGTTTGGTTTTTTTTTTTTTTTTTTTTACCATACTGTAAATAATATGCTCAGACCAGTAAGCTGGTTCAAGGATAAAAAGAAGTAGGGCATAAAGTAGGGCAGCCTCAGTTGAGAGAACTGAGATCAGCTGTCCCCAGCCAACCTGTTAGCTAACTGGGAGTAATAAATGTCTTAATCTGCTGAATTTTGGGATGGTTGCTTATGCAAAAATTGTAATTCAATCCAGAATTAAACAAAATTGTGGGACTTATAACACAATTGTATACAACCTTAAGAATGGAAAAGAAGTGATTAGGCAGAAAAATCACATGTTGTATTAAGAATTTTTTTTTCTCTACTGAACTATCCTAAAACTGATTACTTTTAGTAGCTTCTATACCTCTTATTTATTCACTTTATTATAAAATATTAAATTGTAACATACAAGTTATTCACATCTCAGTATTATTATCAAGGTAGATTGGTAGATTTATCAATTTATTGGATTGTTGTGGCTACCTAAGTTTAATGCATATGATTCTATCACATATACTTCTTAAGGACTCACTAGAGACTGTACAGAGAAGGCGATGGCACCCCACTCCAGTACTCTTGCCTGGAAAATCCCATGGATGGAGGAGCCCGGTAGGCTGCAGTCCGTGGGGTCGCTCAGAGTCAGACACGACTGAGCGACTTCACTTTCATTTTTCACCTTCATGAATTGGAGAAGGAAATGGCAACCCACTCCAGTATTCTTGCCTGGAGAATCCCAGGGACGGGGGAGCCTGGTGGGCTGCCGTCTATGGGGTTGCACAGAGTCGGACATGACTGAAGCGACTTAGCAGCAGAGACTGTAAGGCATTGGTGATATATTAATATTTTTGAAAAAAAATAAATGGGATTAATGATTGTATGGATCTCTCAATAGTTTTTTCAAGAGAGTAACTAGTTGATGTATGTAATATGTAATTAGAATGGTGATAAGTACTTCAGAGAAAAACTATATTTTTGGATATGATATAAGACATGACCAAGCCGTGAAGTAGATAGAAAACCATAATAAAAAATAAGTATTGTGCTTTCATATCATATAATAGCCATTATTTATTGAACACTGAACACCTACTAGACATAATTTTAAACACATTACATAAAACTAGTAGGTATGTTACTGGCCACATTTTACATATAAAAAAGGTAACAGCCTAAAGTTTCATAGCTAGAAAGTGATGGAGCATGGATTTGAACCTAGGAAACTGGATATAAAAGTTGAGATTTTTAAAGATTAATTGGTATTTTTGATCACTGAAAAGTATATAGGTACATATATGTATATATTTTTCACTTCAGTTCAGTTGCTCAGTCATGTCCGACTCTTTGCAACCCCATGAATCGCAGTACGCCAGGTCTCCCTGTCCATCACCAACTCCCGGAGTTCACTCAGACTCACGTCCATCGAGTCAGTGATGCCATCCAGCCATCTCATCCTCTGTCGTCCCCTTTTCCTCCTGCCCCCAATCCCTCCCAGCATCAGAGTCTTTTCCAATGAGCCAACTCTTCGCATGAGGTGGCCAAAGTACTGGAGTTTCAGCTTTAACATCATTCCTTCCAAAGAAATCCAGGGCTGATCTCCTTCAGAATGGACTGGTTGGATCTACACAGACATATACACAAATATTGGAAATATCAAGTCACTCCAGTATTCTTGCCTGGGAAATCCCATGGACAGAGAAGCCTGGTGGGCTAGAGTCCATCGGGTTGCAGAGAGTCAGACATGACTTAGGGACTATCAGCAATGGCATACACAAATATACTATTTATTTGTTTAACATAGACTTCATGAGAACTTAGCAAGCATTGTACTAAGTATTAGAGGTACATAAATACATTTTATTAGCTAAGCAAAGAAGAAACGGTGAGCAATGGAGTAATAGAATTCCACTAAAAGATGACAATATGGGCAAATTCCTGATAAGAGAAGAATCCTGAGGTAAATTCTGAAGTGAAATAGGCTGGCATAACTAGAAACACATGGGATGGAGATAAACACATGGGGCGGGACTGTGAGGTAAGGCAGAAATACAGACACTTTCAGTACCATCAGGTCCTTTTAAGATATGTTCATATTTTTGTTTTCATATTGGACAAAATTGAAGCCATTGAAAGATTTTTAATAAAATAGTGATAGTAATATTTGTACTTCTATAAAACTTCATTTTGTATGACAGGTGTTTTAGTTTAGGAAGTCTCTTTATACTTAAATTCATCTTTAATACACAAATGTGATAACTTCTAAATATTTACCACATCATGCTTTTTTCAGTGTAGTCATATAAACCACATCATGCTGTTTTCAGTGTAGTCATATAAACCATTTTATAGCAATTTTTATCTTCTATCTTATGTCTTGCTTTTTAAATTATGACACGTGTGCTGTTCTAAGTCACTTCAGTCATGTCCGAATCCTTGCACCTCTATGGAATGTAGACCACCAGGCTCCTCTGTCCATGGGATTCTCTAGGCAAGAATTCTGGAGTGGGTTTCCATGCCCTCCTCCAAGGGATCCTCCCGGCCCAGGGATTGTCTCCTGCATTGGCAGGTGCATAATTTACCACTATCTGGAAAGCCCCAAATTATGACATAAAATTGTTTATATGTGATGTATGACAACATTTTCATGATTTGTCTCTGAAAGTTTTGTACTTTCTGGAAAGCCAGGATTGTATCATACTGGAAATATTTTCCCTTTTATTTTGTTCTTGGATATAACCCAGTGGACTCTGAGCACAGCATGACAAATTGATTTGACTCCTACATTTTTCAGGGAGAGGGCAGGGGCACCACCTTGAAGCACCTATTCTCCTATTCTGTTCACAAAAGTAGGGAAGAAGAAAAGTAATATGCAAATCACAAGGTCAGCATAGACAATCTTCTGCTCAGACTTTCCAAGAGTTAAGGGCAAAGCAGCCTCTACTCACCAAGGTTTCTCACTCCACTTCAGGGTCTGAAGTCTAGATTATCAGTGCTGAACTAATGTTTGCAGACCACAATGATTATACTAAACCCAAGCTTGAAGGCTCATCTCATCTATTTCCATTGTTTTCTCTTTCCGCAGATGAAGCCCAAGGTGGGACAAACTAACTCTCAAGAACATATATTCTACAACATGCTCTCCAAAGTTAAACTAGTCTCAAAAACACAATTTGCAAATGGTCAGATCAAAGAAGAAGAACTAGTCTGACCACTTCAAAAATGTAATATGAGAAAGAGTTCTTTTTTTTTTTTAATGGCAACAGAAAGGACTTTGAATTGTCTTATAATAGCAGTTAAATGGTTTAGTTCAAATATGACCAAAACTTTTCTAAGAATTAGCAGTTAGTTGGAATTAGTCATCTATCTCTGCCCCAGGAAACAATTGGTTAATTGAGGTTAAGAAGCATGTTGCCCTACTGTGTGACTCTTCCATGTGTACTCAACTGTGTATATTGGAGACTGGCAGGAAGTAGACACTCATGAAATCTGGGTAGACTGAATAAATGAATTTATGAAAGAATAAAAGAATAAATCAGTCTAGACTTGACTCAGGTTAGAGGCAAATTGTCCTTGTTTTCCTCAGGTCTTACAGTGATTTATGAATGATTAAATTGATGTATTAGAATTTCCCTGTCCAGTGTAATAGAAAGATGTGTGGCTGGGTAATAGAAAAGTCAGAGCTTTCCAATTTGATAGTGAAAAAAAGTGCTGAATAATTGAGTTGGAGTTGAAATGGTGTTACACATAACTAGAGAAGTGGCACACTTAAAGAGCTCTTTCTTGGAAATTTAAGTGATCCCTTGGTCAGTACAAACCTTAATAGCTTTTAAGAAACCTGCTGTGGCTGAGAATGAGTTGGCCATCCATGAGCGGTTACTAGTGGTCTTTCTCACAACTATATTGCACTGACATTAGCTACACCCTATGATGGTAGATTCTGCAGACAGCCTGTGGATGGAGCACATTTGGTAACTGAAAAACCCTGCCACCTGCGGAGTCAATCCCTACAGTGCAGGTTTAGTTGTTAGATTGGCATTTCTTTTACAATACCCATCTTACAAACTGAATGATTGTCCTTGTTTCAGCTCACACATTTATTGTTCACGTTAATTTTATTTTAAAATCCTATAATAAACATAAAATAACTGCAACCAAGTAGCTCACTTCAGTTTTAATATCTAAACACAAAGCCTGTATACTTAAAAAAAAAATCATTTCCTAATGCAACTTAATTTATTTTTCTTATGTTATGTTAGAAATATGACATACATAAAGCAGTGTTTTAAATCTTACCTATTTAACTTAATTTCTTTTCTTACCCAAAGATGTTCAAGACATGAAAAACATTAATTCTAATTAACTCACATTCAGACAGTATATATTTTTTTCATTTTCCTACTTATAGTGTCAGATTACTTAAGTAATGTCAGTATCTGTGATTTTACTGGGAATGTTTATTTCAACAAGGCCTTAGAACAATTGGTACTTACATCTCGAGTCTCTTAAGACATCACAGCTCCAAGAGTATTCCTAGCACCAGCAGTACCAATATCAACCAAAATTTTTAGATATACAAATTCCTGGGCCACACCCCAGACCAAATGAATCAAAACATCTCAGGGTAACATCCTATGGAATATGAAAGTCTGAGAACTGCCACTCACTCAAGAGAAATAGAATTTTAGCATATTCTGTTCCAGAAAAATGGAGCAAAAAAAATTTATCAGAATTTTTTTCCTTCTTTTGTTGCGCTGCTATGTAATGCTACTTTATGTGCTTGTAAGTAATATTACTAAAAGCCCAGATGGAATTCTTAAAACCACATGAACAGTATTTAAATTATTAACATTTAACTTCAAGGTTCTCCTAAAAATATTTTTTGCTGCCTAAAATGTAACATATGTACATTTATACTTCTGTCAGAACAAAATCTTTAATTGTACATTCTAAAAGATCAACTAATTCACTTCTTTAATTATCTTTAAACAAATAAACATATGCTAATATATATGTGGAATAAGGAAATGTCACAAGCACCAATAGGGCAATTGTAATTTGGCCTTTGATGGCATATTTTTTTTTAAGAGTGATGTGTGCCACAACCTGAGAATAAGTCAGATATTAAATAAGTCACACAAAAGAAGGAGACAGATTAGTTATTTATCTTCATTTGTGCTTTAGGTATTTCTGTTGCCCTTTAAGGCATTCATCTAGTGGATATTCTATAAATAGTAAATAATGATTGTGACAAATTGTGCCTGACATCACTGTGGAGAGCTGAGACCATACAATAATATTAATACCATGAAAGTAAAAGGTGTTCATTTGAAGGTAACTCTATTCACAAATGAATAGGACACACACACACACACACACACACACACACATATATACACACACATGTTATTACTAAAGGTGAAGAAGTAACTAGCCAGAGAGAATATTTAGAAAAAAAATTGGTGGCACTGGTAAGGTACCCTGAGGAACTGTTATTAAGCATTTTCTTTACCTCTAGACCTTAAATCAATTTTATTTTCATATAAAAAGATATGGAGCTCATAAAAAATTAAATCATTAATAATTTTACAGTGGCATACCTGACAGTTCTGACAGCCACATGTGGTAGCTTAGAACTATATTCCTTTGCCAGCTAAAATATTAATAGAACATTGACTATCTTTTTCATAGTCTATAAGGTCCTGAAATTATTATGAAATCTGGGTTTGCCTTCAGGCGATTTGGTTTAGTTACTATACCAGCAGGCAGTTTTTGTGTATTTGTTTTCTGAAGGATGGATGATTTTTGAAGCAAAGGCAGAGAAGTCCTAATAAATCATATCTTTATGAAATATTCATTATATCTGAATATTCTTTACAAGGCTTCTGTCAGAGGAATTAAAATAAAGAATGTTAAAAAAAAACATTTAGTAGCAAATTGACAAAGCACTTTATAAGCTAGAAGAGTTTTGGGGTCTAACCAGAAAAGTTTTCAAAAGAGATTCTGCCCACTCTTATTAGACAAGAAGGAATACAAATGAAATCAAAAGGCCTTTTGATTGCCTTTTTCAGAAGTATATTATATCCTATTACTCTCTTCTGGACATTATCATTTTTAACCAGAGAATTCATAATGTTTACTGCTTAGAACTGATAATTTGTTGGACACAAAAGACTGGTAAAGTGGTCCTTAGGTCCAAAGATCCTCAGATCAGGCCTACTAAGGCAAGTAGATGTGCCATGATATATCCTTGTGTGACGTTAAGCACAGATTCTAGAGTCTAACTGCCTGGGTCTAAATTTCAGCTCTGATAGATAAATTTGCTTCTATCTGCTATAATTTCCTCACTTGTTAAATGGAAGCTTTATTAGATACCTAGCTCATGTGGTCATTTTTAGTATTACATGAATTAATATATGCTAACTGCTAATAAAAGGACAAACATTAAGTACTACAAATCTTGATTAGTATAAAGGATAAAAAAGACACTATCCAAGAATCCCAGATAAATTGATGAGTGTGCTTGCTTTGTGTATTTTAAATCTTTTATTTAATCATATGTACACAGCCAATACCACTCACGGGTTTTGGTTAGACAGAGATTAAACGCATCACACATGTGTTACTCCCGCCCTTTACTCTAAGATCACCTTAAATGGCTAACCTATGGCCAAAAGTCCCTGGCTGTGTAAAGAATACTTTTTTTTTTTCCCCTAGCTGGTGCTGGTACATCATGGTCTAGCTTTTAGCTAGCCCCTCTCAAAGGATATGGACTCTCATGAAGGCAGTTTTTACATTCTTAAGATTCATTTCTGGATAATTAATGACTTTCTTAACACCACTTCAGTTTAAATAGCTCATGTGCAACCTGCTGAGAAACTCTTTATTTGGGCATAGAAATTAATGATGCAGACCATTTTATTTCTCCCAAGTGCAAGGGTTTATGAGAAATAAAAGAATGGTGCTGACAGACAAAGTCAGTTATAGTATCACACTGCTGTGGAATATTTCATAAAGCTTCAGTTGTCTTAGTAGTGTATTTGCTTTTGACAGTTCATGGTAATTGTGGTGGAAAACTTAAAGGCAGGAAAAGAGAATCATTCTGGATCTGAAAATGAAGAATGTATTTATTTAAAGCAGAATATTATATTATATGTGGAATTTGGCAAACGTATAAAAGAAATTCTCATCTTCTTAGAAAAATGGAAAGTAACATTGATAAAGATAAGATCCTGTATTTCGTGTTATTTTTCCAAAGCAGTATTTTTGACCCAAAGTTATCTTAGGTGAAACCAGAGATATGTATGCCACAGATAGAAAATTCTTCCTCTAGTTCACAGCAAGCTCAAAGCACTGGGCTTATTACACAACCTGATGATGTTAGTTGTCACTCTGAGTTGCAAACAATATTTAAATGGAAGCAAATGAAAATATTACCTCCAAAGGCAGTGGCACCCCACTCCAGTACTCTTGCCTGGAAAATCCCATGGATGGAGGAGCCTGGTGGGCTGCAGTCCATGGGGTCGCTAAGAGTCGGACACGACTGAGCAACTTCCCTTTCACTTTTCACTTTCATGCATTGGAGAAGGAAATGGCACCCGACTCCAGTGTTCTTGCTTGGAGAATCCCAGGGACGGGGGAGCTTGGTGGGCTGCTGTCTCTGGAGTCACACAGAGTCGGACATGACTGAAGCGACTTAGCTTTTTAGCTTTATGCTCTTTCAATCTTCTGGCCTTCATTTAGGTCTAAAGTAACAGTTAAATGAAATGGGATTTATTAGGGGCCATTATCAATCTAAATTATAGGGATGTATGATTGAGTGAAAAAACACTGTAGGCAGGATATCTCAGCTTTACTCCATGATTCCAAACTCACTACACTGTATTAGACAAAAAGCTTTCAGCCATGTTATTTTAGCTGTAAATGGTGATTATATAATCTACAATATTGAATCAGCAACCTTTATGTGGCTCTACTGTTTATTGGGAATTACCTTAAATCCTTCTTAGGATTATATGGTGGTGGTGGTGGTTTAGTCACTAAATCGTGTCCGACACTTGCGACACCATGGACTGTAGTCAGACAGTCTCCTTTGTCCCTGGGATTTCCCAAATAAGAATACTTGAATGGGTTGCCATTTCTTTCTATAGGGGATCTTCCTGACCCAGGGATTGAAACTGAGTCTCCTGTACTGCAGGCAGTTTCTTCACCACTGAGCCGCCAGGAAAGCACTCTTAGGATTATGGTGAGTGTTAAATAACTTATATGTGCAACTTTTAATAATCATAAGATTTATACATTTGTTAGCTGGCACAGGTGATTATCATCCTTCACCCCTCTCCACACATTATCATATCTAGGTTTGTTTACTGCTGCTGCTGCTGCTAAGTCGCTTCAGTCGTGTCTGATTCTGTGTGACCCCATAGATGGCAGTGCACCAGGCTCCGCCGTCCCTGGGATTCTCAAGGCAAGAACACTGGAGTGGGTTGCCATTTCTTTCTCCAATGCATGTAAGTGAAAAGTGAAAGTGAAGTCTCTCAGTCATGTCCGACTCTTAGCTATCCCATAGACTGCAGCCTATCAGGCTCCTCCGTCCATGGGATTTTCCAGGCAAGAGTACTGGAGTGGGGTGCCATTGCATTCTCCAGGGTTTGTTTACTAATTAGAACCTAATTAGAATAGATACTGAAGAAAGTATTTGGCTGTAGGAAATCATATTTTTAAGATTTTGTTCATACCAACTCTCACACACAAATTTCTACCAACATTCCGAAGATATTATTAGACTTTTCTCAAATGTTAACCCTATGATTTGTTCAAGAGACCATTTTACAAAATTTGTCTCAACTTTTCTTTGCCATCTTTTTAACATCGTGTATTAATTTGCAGAGCAAAGTTATGGCTAGAACAGAATTTCCATATGAATAAAATATTATTCATTTATTATTAAAAGAGCATATATTTGACAATGTAAATATGAAACATAAAGAATATTGACAAAAATGAAATTAAATTGTCATTCAGCTGTTAATCAGCACTTTCATATTTTTTTCCTTAAAAAATGAACACAAATTCTAACTTCATAAGAAAATACTGTTTTATATCTTGGCCTATGCCAGTGTGAATGGTTTTCTTTTTACATCTCTAAACTTAGGATGGAAATAAATAAATAAATAAAAACAAATATGTATAATTTTCCTAGTTAAACATAAGATTGCTAATACATGCTTACATTGCAGGTAACCTATCACTCCTGCTTTTTTTGATGGACAAAATGAAAATATTTTCATTGACCTCTTTCTCTCAAAATATTGATTAACAACTTTTGACAACTCTGTTTTCTTAGGTTAATTTCACATGTCAAATATTTAATAAATATTATGGCCCAGCCCTCCATATCCATGGACTCAACCCACAGATTCAACTAGCCTCAGACAGAAAATATTATAAAAAAAAAAAAAAAACAACCCAAAGCAAGACATGAATTTGCCATGAACTGGCAGTATTTACAAAGCATTTACATTGTATTAGGTATTATAAATAATCTAGAGGTGATTTAAAATATACAGGAGGGTATGAATAGCTTATGTGCAAATACTATGTCATTTTATATAAGGGATTTTAGTATCTATGGGCATCCTGAAACAAATCCACCAAACTCTAGGAAACTCTAGGATAACTCTAGGAAATTTTCAGAGTTACACAGTTCTGTTTAAGATATACATATATATACACACTGCTGCTGCTGCCGCCGCTGCGTCGCTTTAGTCATGTCCGACTCTGTGCAACCCCATAGACGGCAGCCCACCAGGCTTCCCATCCCTGGGATTCTCCAGGCAAGAACACTGGAGTGGGTTGCCATGCCTTCTCCAATGCACGAAAGTGAAAAGTGAAAGTGAAGTCGCTCAGTCGTGTCCAACTCTAGCGACCCCATGGTCTGCAGCCTACCAGGCTCCTCCGTCCATGGGATTTTCCAGGCAAGAGTACTGGAGTGGGTTGCCATTGCCTTCTCTGATACACACACACACACACACACACACACACATATGTATATATATACATACACACATATATATACAATTGTTGGGGCTTCTCTGGTAGCTCAGATGGTCAAGAATCTATCTGGTTTCAGTCCCTGTGACAGGAAGATCCCCTGGAGAAGGACAATGCAACCCACTCCAGCATTCTTGCCTGGAGAATTCCATGGAGAGAGAGCAGACTGGTGGGCTACACAGTCCATGGGGTCACAAAAAGTCAGACATGACTGAGAGACTAACATAGACGCATGATTGTTGACAATCAACATATTTTATTTTTTAGGTAAAATAAAAAAGTATTCTACTCCTAGTCTTTAATGTGAAAGAGCAATCAGGAGCAAGTACTATATACAATGTTAATTTTCCTTCTCTTATATAGTAGCTTATCTTTTAAAAATATGCCCATTGATGGAGTAATTAATTGCTCAACATAAAAATAATTTCAATTCAAGGCAAACTATGTTTTTGGAATATCAATTATCACTTATTATAAGAAAAGGCAATGTAAAATGGCAGCTTTCTCATTTATTTGTTTTACTTCAGTGACTTTCAGCCTTACTTTTAAAGCACAATATGCATTTTAAGCATAAGTCTAGACAACATCTAGCACAACATTTGGTTTAAAACCCAGGTAATAATGACTTTATCTTTCAAGCAGCCAAAGGCTAGTTGCTGGTGTCTGCCATTGTGCATATGCTCTCCTCAACTCCCGACTGAGAAAACATGCATGAAAGCATTTCCCTGCCTGAGATTATATTAAAAACCTGTACCTGTGCTAGCAGCATGAATTCAAGTTGATTATTGTTCTAAATCTGTGACTTCCCATTTATTCTCCTGAAGATATAAATGCTTGCTTTTCAATAGGCCATGTATGTAGACATTATTATGAAGGTGAGATTTAGTAACAATAATATGCATAGCAATCTACTGAGATTGAATTGGAACACCCACATTAAGCTCTCTCAAAATACGTGAAGCAGAACACATAAGAGAAACCCAAAGCATAACTGCACACTAGCACTGCTACGGTTCCACACCCCATCTATTCCAATACTGTTGACATCAATGTTACTGAAATTTCCGGGGAAGATTCCCCACATTTTGTCTTTATGTGCATTTGGTTTTATATTTTACTCTAATAGGTTAAATAACCCTCTGCATGGTAACAAAAGGAAGCATGTGGGAAAATTCTCAAAAATAGTGAAAGTGCTTAAAGTTAATTCAAATAAAGGATTTTTTAAAAGATACCTGCATAACTCTTTAGGTTGGAAAAGCACTTTGGAAATTCATGAAAGCCACATCTATGTTACTTGAATTGTGACCTTGGCCTAAAATGCCCATGTTGACACACATTTTTCATGTAGGAGGCCTATTCAATTATTGAGAACTATAATTTTTAGAAAGTTCAGATTCTGTACAAAATCAAGATCTGAATGTCTATCCATAGGTTTTAGTAGTCAATCTCCATATCCAATTGTTCTATCACAAAACATGCTATACGACTAATATCATGTCACTGCACCTATGTTTTTTCAAAGCAAAGTCTCTCTAATGCCTATCTTTCAATATTTCTAGATCTTTCGCCAAACGTCAGTGCACTTAATAAACTTCATTTGTAAAAGTTCATATTTATGTTTCAAAAGTTGGATTTTTCCCTCTTTGCATTGGGAGATAATTATTCCATTCTATTATGGGGTACTTCATTTTTATTTAATATCACTATATGTGTTTCAGGTGGCTCAGAAGGTAAAGAATCTGCCTGCAGTGCAGGAGACCTGGGTTCAGTCCCTGAGTTGCAAAGATCTCTTGGAGAAGGAAATGGCTACTTACTTCAATATTCTTGCCTGGAGAATTCCATGGACAGAGGAGCCTGTCTGGCTACAGTCCATGGGGTTGCAAAGAGTTGGACACAACTGAGCGACTAACACTTTCACTTTTCACTTCATGTGTTTCAAAATACCATCATAATCAATGAGTTTTACAATACTAGAACTCCTCATGTAAAAACTTGACATGATGTTAAATAAAATATCCAAATATGGAATAGATAGCATGTTACTAAGCTCTTATTATAATAGAAACTTATGTATGGATTTTTTTATATATGGCCTTTTCATTAAATACTGTATTTTTGAACTATGTCCAGGTTTTTCTATAGTGTAAGGTCATTATTTCTCATGCATTTTATGAATATACACATTTTATTTATCCCTTCTATTTTTTTATCCCTTCTATTTTTAATGAGCATATGGGATGTTATTAATTTAATTCTGGTATAAATAGCAAAAACAAGACCAAGAGCTGACTGTGGCTCAGACCATGAACTCCTTATTGCCAAATTCAAACTCAAATTGAAGAAAGAAGGAAAAACCACTAGACCATTCAGTATGACCTAAATCAAATCCCTTATGATTATACAGTGGAAGTGAGAAATAGATTTAAGGGCCTAGATTTAATAGATAGAGTGCCTGATGAACTATGGAAAGAGGTTCGTGATATTGCACAGGAGACAGGGATCAAGACCATCCCCATGGAAAAGAAATGCAAAAAAGCAAAATGGCTGTCTGGGGAGGCCTTACAAATAGGTGTGAAAAGAAGAGAAGTGAAACGCAAAGAGAAAAGGAAAGATATAAGCATCTGAATGCAGAGTTCCAAAGAATAGCAAGAAGAGATAAGAAAGCCTTCTTCAGCGATCAGTGCAAAGAAATAGAGGAAAACAACAGAATGGGAAAGACTAGAGATCTCTTCAAGAAAATCAGAGATACCAAAGGAACATTTCATGCAAAGATGGGCTCGATAAAGGACAGAAATGGTATGGACCTAACAGAAGCAGAAGATATTAAGAAGAGATGGCAAGAATACACAGAAGAACTGTACAAATCAGGTCTTAATGACCCAGATAATCACGATGGTGTGATCACTGACCTAGAGCCAGACACCCTGGAATGTGAAGTCAAGTGGGCCTTAGAAAGCATCACTACGAACAAAGCTAGTGGAGGTGATGGAATTCCAGTTGAGCTATTCCAAATCCTGAAAGATGATGCTGTGAAAGTGCTGCACTCCATTTGCCAGCAAATCTGGAAAACTCAGCAGTGGCCACGGGACTGGAAAAGGTCAGTTTTCATTCCAATCCCAAAGAAAGGCAATGCCAGAGAATGCTCAAACTACTGCACAATTGCACTCATCTCACACACTAGTAAAGTAATGCTCAAAATTCCTCAAGCCAGGCTTCAGCAATATGTGAACTGTGAATTTCCTGATGTTCAGCTGGTTTTAGAAAAGGGAGAGGAACCAGAGATCAAATTGCCAACATCCGCTGGATCATGGAAAAATCAAGAGAGTTCCAGAAAAACATCTATTTCTGCTTTATCGACTATGCCAAAGCCTTTGACTGTGTAGATCACAAGAAACTGTGGAAAATTCTGAAAGAGATGGGAATACCAGACCACCTGATCTGCCTCTTGAGAAATTTGTATGCAGGTCAGGAAGCAACAGTTAGAACTGGACATGGAACAACAGACTGGTTCCAAATAGGAAAAGGAGTACGTCAAGGCTGTATATTGTCACCCCATTTATTTAACTTCTATGCAGAGTACATCATGAGAAACGCTGGACTGGAAGAAACACAAGCTGGACTCAAGATTGCCGGGAGAAATATCAATAACCTCACATATGCAGATGACACCACCCTTATGGTAGAAAGTGAAGAGGAACTAAAAAGCCTCTTGACGAAAGTGAAAGAGGAGAGTGAAAAGTTGGCTTAAAGCTCAACATTCAGAAAACGAAGATCATGGCATCCGGTCCCATCACTTCATGGGAAATAGATGGGGAAACAGTGGAAACAGTGTCAGACTTTATTTTTCTGGGCTCCAAAATCACAGCAGATGGTGACTGCAGCCATGAAATTAAAAGACGCTTACTCCTTGGAAGGAAAGTTATGATCAACCTAGATAGCATATTCAAAAGCAGAGACATTACTTTGCCAACAAAGGTTCATCTAGTCAAGGCTATGGTTTTTCCTGTGGTCATGTATGGATGTGAGAGTTGGACTGTGAAGAAAGCTGAGCACCAAAGAATTGATGCTATTGAACTGTGGTGTTGGAAAAGACTCTTGAGAGTCCCTTGGACTGCAAGGAGATCCAACCAGTCCATTCTGAAGGAGATCAGCCCTGGGATTTCTTTGGAAGGAATGATGCTAAAGCTGAAACTCCAGTACTTTGGGCACCTCATGCGAAGAGTTGACTCATTGGAAAAGACTGATGCTAGGAGGGATTGGGGGCAAGAGGAGAAGGGGACGACAGAGGATCAGATGGCTGGATGGCATCACTGACTCGATGGATGTGAGTCTGAGTGAACTCTGGGAGTTGGTGATGGACAGGGAGGCCTGGCGTGCTGCGATTCATGGGGTCGCAAACAGTCGGACACGACTGAATGACTGATCTGATCTG
The DNA here is from genome assembly GCF_002263795.3 of Bos taurus. Lineage (NCBI taxonomy): Eukaryota > Metazoa > Chordata > Mammalia > Artiodactyla > Bovidae > Bos > Bos taurus. The sequence continues at coordinate 38,296,269 of NC_037348.1, read as the reverse complement.
ATGAGTAATTAAAACTGGTATAAATAATACTTCTATGAGTATTTATTTACATGCCTTTGTGTATATATTTAAGACTAGAATTTATGTTGGCTGCATATGTGGAAGTAGAATTGTTGAATCACATGGTATAAATATACTGCCCAAGAGTTTTCCAAAGTAACTGGACAAATTTATACTCCCTACAGAGTAGGGCTAAGGTGTTATATTAGTTATGGTAGCGATGACCTCAAGCATATAATGTCTCATATCAAATTTTCTTTTTTGCCCATCTAACCATACTTCATAAATAATCAGGAAAATGGAACTAAACTTCTCTAGCAAGGCCCTCAGGCAGATGAAGTATCTGTCAGCTTCCACAAATGGCTTTTAGGGTATCCCTGAGTATCTGGTATTGTCTAAACTACATATCATAACAACAACAACAAAAAAAGTAAAATGATAGAGCATGAGCCACGGTTGGTTTCAATTGAAGACATAACATAGATTTCATAATGTTTTATTGCCTCCAGCATTTCAGAGCAAAACTCTTTTCAGAATCAGATAAACCAAGTCGATGTCCAGTCTCAGTACTTACAAGCTAAACTTGAGCTCTTTAGGTTTTTCCAGTTCAAAAATTATAGGCATATAAGTTTTCTTAGATATTATTCAAGATGACAATATTAAAATTACTATAATAAATAATGAAATAGTATACATAGGCTACTTTTTCAAATTTTATAACCATAGACAGATGATTTCTCATATTCCATGTGGAATCAAGGAATCATTCCTGTATAATACAATAGTGTAAGTATCACTGTTTCTCATGCTTTTATTTTCTGCTTTAGAAAAGAATGGGGGAAAATGCGAATCTACCTGAAAACATAGTTTTCAACAGATTTGTCAACGGATTATTCAGAAATGTAAAAAAAAATTAAAATCAATGATTTAGTGCAATTCATGAGATGATATGGCCCATATTCATTTTCCATGATTTAAAATTTTCTTTCCATAACATCAGGGGAAAGTTAAACTTAATAAAGCAAGGTAAATGGTCTACAAGGAGATACACACCAGGGATTCCAGACCTGTACCTGGTTGTGTATGTCCACAGGTGAACAGTGTGAAGGATAAAGGGAGAGAAAGACATCAGAGACTTACTCTTCCTGCTTTCTTCACACTTTCAGTCTAATTGAGAATGATTTTCTCTAAGGTAAATTTTGAGTGGAAATCAGTTTAGAATTGTGTTACTAATCACTTCACCAAGAGCATTTGAAGCTCTGTCTGAAATGTTTTAAAGCTCAAAATATAAGATGTTATTTTTATAGCTTAATCTCATGAGGTCAATTACTGCCTTCCCTCCAGACTGACACTTTGAACATTAGTATTAACGCTTCTGTCCTTAAAGCATCAACATTAGCCTGCAGTGGAGCAAACTGTTGATGGCTAATAAAGCACAATGTTCAGCTGCTGCCTGAGGGCAGGATTCAGAATTGCCATCTCAACTCATAACCACATTTTAACTTTTGGGAACAAGTTGCATTACTTAAACATTAAAATACTTCCATCTCTGTCACTTTAATATCTAGATTCAATTTATGGCTTCAAAACTTAATATATTATTCTTTTCCCTAGGAGAATACCACAAATGGAGTCTTCCATTATCACATGCAGTTCAGTTCAGTTGCTCAGTCATGTCCGACTCTTTGTGAACCCCTGGACTGCAGCACACCTGGCCTCCCTGTCCATTACAACCTCCCAGAGTTTACCCAAACTCATCTCCATTGAGTCGGTGATGCCATCCAACCATCTCATGCTGTGTCATCCCCTTCTCCTCCCGCCTTCAATCTTTCCCAGCATCAGGGTCTTTTCAAATGAGTCAGTTCTTTGCATCTGGTGGCCAAAGTATTGGAGTTTCAGCTTCAGCATCAGTCCTTCCAGTGAATATTCAGGACTGATTTTCTTTAGGAGAGACTGGTTGGATCTCCTTGGAGTCCAAGGGATTCTTAAGAGTCTTATCCAACATCACAGTTCAAAAGCATCAATTCTTCGGTGCTCAGCTTTCTTCATCGTCCAACTCTCACATCCATACACGACTACTGGAAAAACCATAGCTTTGATTAGCAGACCTTTGTTGGCAAAGTAATGTCTCTGCTTTTTAATATGTTGTCTGGGTTGGTCATAGCATTTCTTCCAAGGAGCAAGCCTCTTTAATTGCATAGCTGCAGTCACGATCTGCAGTGATTTTGGAGCCCCCCCAAAAATAAAATCTCTCACTGTTTCCACTGTCTCCCCATCTATTTGCCATGAAGTGATAGGACCAGATGCCATGATCTTAGTTTTCTGATGTTGAGGTTTAAGCCAACTTTTTCATCTCCTCTTTCACTTTCATCAAGAGGCTCTTTAGTTCTTCTTCACTTTCTGCCATAAGGGTGGTGTCATTGGCATATCTGAGGTTACTGATATTTCTCCTGGCAATCTTGATTCCAGCTTGTGCTTCATCTGGCCTGGCATTTCTCATGATGTACTCTGCATGTAAGTTAAATAAGCAGGGTGACAATATACAGCCTTGACATACTCCTTTCCTGATTTGGAACCAGTCTGTTGATACATTTCTAGTTCTAACTGTTGCTTTTTGACCTGTACACAGATTTCTCAGGAGGCAGGTGGGGTGGTCTGGTATTCCCATCTCTTTAAGAATTGTCCACAGTATGTTGTGATCCACACAGTCAAAGGCTTTGGCATAGTCAATAAAGTAGAAGTAGATGTTTTTTTCTGGAACTCTCTTGCTTTTTTGATGATCCAACGGATATTGGGAATTTGAACTCTGGTTCCTCTGCCTTTTCTAAACCCAGCTTTAACATCTTGGAAGGTCATCACACACAGAGGATAGCTATAGATAAGCAGATAGATAGAAAGATATATAAATATATGGATATATGAGATGTTGTTCATTCAGTCATGTCTGACTCTTTGCCATCCCATGGACTGCAGCACACCAAGCTTCCCTGTCCATTCACCATCTTCTGAAGCTTGCCCAAACTCATCCATGGATTCAGTGATGCCATCCAACCATCTCATCCTCTGTCACCCACTTCTCCTCCTGCCTACAATCTTTCCCAGCATCAGGGTCTTTCCCAATGAGTTGGCTGTTTGCATGAGATGGCCAAAGTATTGGAGTTTCAACTTCAGCACCAGTCCTTCCAATGATTATTCAGGACTGATTTCCTTTAGGATTCACTTGTTAGATCTCCTTGCAGTTAAAGAGACTCTCAAGAGTCTTCTCCAGCACCACAGTTCTTCAGAAAACATCAGTTCTTCAGAAAACATCAGTTCTTCATTGCTCAGCCTTCTTTGTGGTCCAACTATCACATCTATACATGACTACTGGAAAAGCCATAGGTCTGAGTATACAGACCTTTGTATAGTCAGTCACTGTTTCTTGTTTTTCCCCATCTATTTGGGATGAAATGATGGGACCGAATGCCGTGATCTTAGTTTTTTGAATGTTGAGTTTAAGCCAGCTTTTTCACTCTCCTCTTCCACCTTCATCAAAAGGCTTTTTATTTCCTCTTCACTTTCTGCCATTAGGGTCATCTGCATATCTGAGATTACTGATACAATTTATTTACAGTGTTAAAAATTCACATTCTGTATTTTTCATTGTGAGATGCCTTTTCTCTGAAGGTGCAAATATGTTTTTCTCATAGTTCCCATGAAATCTATTTTAAAATATTTTTATATTGATGATAAACTTAATAAATAATTAATGCCCTCTGAACAATCTTTTGATGTGTCATTGTTTTGGGAAATAGGCATTACATATGGCTTTCTAAAAAGGCAACTTTAGTGTGATATTTTAGGAGGTAGAAGCCATAAATAGACACAATAAGTAAGGACAGACACAATATCATAATGCAAAGTCCATAGCAAGAGAAAAGCCATCCCTGGAAAAGAAACATGAAGAAACCGTGTCTAGATGGAAAGTAGCAATAGCAGATACAGCAACATAGAGAATAAATGGTTTTTCTCTTCTAACTGGAATATTTTGTCCATTTAAATTCATTGCAATTGTTAATACATTAGGATTCTGATTTGGCATTAATATTGTGTGGTTTCTGTTTTTCTAACTTTGTCTATATTTTTCTTCTCTCTCTCTTTTCTTGTCTCCTTTGGGTTAAGTCCAGTGTTTTTTTATTATTTCATTTTACTTTCCCTTCTACAGCATATTATATTCTTTTACTATCCTTTCAGTGGTTCTATTATTACAGAGCCTTGCATTATTAAATCTAATACAAATTTATAAGCTTATCTCTTCTTGAAAGAAACAGTAGGCAGTTAACAGGAGATATTTTAAAAATAAAGATACAGAAGATTTGAAAGTAAAGGATGGAATAAATATTTCTTGAAAACAACAACAACAAAAAAGAAAGTTGGTGTTGCTATACTAATTTCAGAATATCAGTTATTCTGTGAGGAGGAGTGAATACTGGAGGGCACAAATGGGCTTCTGAAGTAATAATAATGTTCTGTTTATTGAGCTGGATGCTATTTATATGAATGTGCCAACTCTGTCAAAATGCATGGAGTTCTCTTATGAGTTGTAGAGTTTTAACATAGATATAAAGCATATATCTCTCTATAAATATATATAGTATAATATATAATTATAAATCTATATGTAAGATATATATCTATTTTATAATTCAATAAAATATACTTTTGAAATGAAATGAATGGCCTTTAGCACCCATTCAGTTCAGTTCAGTTCAGTCACTCAGTCATGTCTGACTCTTTGCGACCCCATGAATCGCAGCACACCAGGCCTCCCTGTCCATCACCAACTCCCGGAGTTCACTCAGACTCACGTCCATCAAGTCAGTGATGCCATCCAGCCATCTCATCCTCTGTCATCCCCGTCTCCTCCTGCCCCCAATCCCTCCCAGCATCAGAGTCTTTTCCAATGAGTCAACTCTTGGCATGAGGTGGCCAAAGTACTGGAGTTTCAGCTTTAACATCATTCCTTCCAAAGAAATCCCAGGGCTGATCTCCTTCAGAATGGACTGGTTGGATCTCCTTGCAGTCCAAGGGACTCTCAACAGTCTTCTCCAACACCACAGTTCAAAAGCATCAATTCTTTTGCGCTCAGCTTTCTTCACAGTCCAACTCTCACATGCATACATGACCACTGGAAAAACCATAGCCTTGACTAGATGAACCTTTGTTGGCAAAGTAATGTCTCTGCTTTTGAATATGCTATCTAGTTTGGTCATAACTTTTCTTCCAAGGAGTAAGTGTCTTTTAATTTCATGGCTGCAGTCACCATCTGCAGTGATTTTGGAGCCCCCAAAAATAAAGTCTGACACTGTTTCCACTGTTTCCCCATCAATTTCCACCCATTAGAATGGAAAAAATTTTCACATAATATAAGGTCTATAAAAGGTATAGATCAAGTGGAGGTCTTCTATACTGTGGTGTAAGTGTAATTCGGTACACCACATGAAAAGTGTTCAGTAATATCTCTAGTACAAAGCTTAACACACATATATGATGACCCAGCAAGTCCATTCCTAGGTATGCCTGCACTTACACAGCAGGATATGCATAGGAGTATGCATGATGGCATTCCTTTTTCTCTTGTTAATTTACTTTTTCATTGAGGTTACATTGGTTTAGGGCATTCTGTAAGTTTCACATGTACAGCCTTATACAGCATTGCTTTCAATTCTATCCAAGTATAGAATCCACCCCAAAAAGCAACAATATAACACATAAACTGTGGAATATTCATAAATGTAACAACTATGTAAGAGTATAAATAAAATATAAATAAAAGAAATACATCTGCTCTACTCCAATCCTCTGCTCTGTGAGTGGAGTTTAGAGATGATGAATATCTTGCCCAAGTTCACAGTTAATATGTACAGGGACAACTTTTGAATCCAGCTATTTTTGACACCATAGACTAAGTTTTGATTTACTGTATTTTTATGTGCCTATTTACACCTGGAACATTATTTCCTAACATTTTTTTTCCACAAGATCTCAAATACTTAAGATATTCCATTAAAAAGGAGTCTTTTCAAACTAATTCTGGGAGATGCTGCATACTTCAAATTCTCCATTTTCGTAATCACAGTACACCTTATCATATTAATGCCTCAGCCCTATACTTAGTTAAAATGCCTTTTGAACAGTGTCTAACTCAGACTTCCCAAAATTTTTTGACTGTAGAATTATTTGCATTTATTTAATACAGTTACAATGTAAAACCCTAATACAAGGGAAAATATGTGTTTTAGAAATTAAAGTAAAATGATTAAGCAATACATTTAACCAGAAATGCATATTTTCAGATATTATTTATACTCTTATCCAACTTATTAAAAAAACAAAAACATATATAATGTGTATGATATATAGTCACTCATACACATAAATAAATGTATATATATCTACACATATTTAATGGTAAAAATATACAGAATTTTATATAAGTTTTAATTTACAGTATTAATATATACTGGCCATTATTTTTATAGATATTTATATAAATATATTAATATTTACAACATTTCTATAAGGTTGTTTATTATCCCAATTTTATTCTAACTCATTATGATCCCAATTTTATAAATGAAGAAAATAAGTAGCAGAGACAATTTGAACATCATCTAGCACCAAAGCTATGCCCTTAAAGTGAAACAAATCTTGACACCTTATTGATATATTCTATCTGTATAAATATATCAAATTTTCATATATGGAAAAAACTAGAAAAAATAGTTGTGAAGAAAAATTAATAATAAATATACTGTGAGCAATTTACAAAAGAAGAAATTAAAATACAATTAATCTCTTTATAATATAGATAAAATATACCAGATTTTGAACAAATTTTAAAAATTCTAATGAACAGTAAAGTACACAAATATTGTTTTTAATTTAATTTATTTTAATTGGAGGATAATTACTTTACAATATTGTGGTGGTTTTGCCATACATCGACATCAATCAGCCACATGATTCATTAACAGTACAAATGTATCCCCCCTTATATGTCCATATACTTGAAGGGGATCAGGATATACCACCCCAAAGTACTCCTCTTTGGCCTAAGGATTATTTTGATTTGGTTATTTCAAAGAGACTGCAGACATTGAAGACACTCAGAAAACTGAGTAGATGTCCTTTCGTGAAAGTGAAAAAAAGTGAAGTCACTCAATTGTGACTGACTCTTTGCGACCCCTCGAACTGACTATCGCCTACCAGGCTCCTCCATCCATGGGATTTTCCAGGCAAGAATACTGGAGTGGGTTGCCTTTTCCTTCTCTAGGACATCTTCCCAACCCAGGGATTGAACCCAAGTCTCCCTCATTGTAGGCAGACGCTTTACCATCTGAGCCACCAGGGAAGTCTCTGTCCTTTAGTAACACACACTTATAAAGAAAATCTCTATTTGTGAGGATGTCGCCCTGGTGGCACAGCAGTAAAGAATCTGCCTTCCAATGCGAGAGACATGGGCTTGATCTCTGGGTGGGGAAGATTCCCCTGGGGAAGGGAATGGCTACCTACCTGGGTATTCTTGCCTGGGAAAAATCCCATGGACAGAAGAGCCTGGAGGGCTACAACCTATTGGGTTGCAAAGAGTCAGACACAATTGAGCCACTAAACAACTCCCTCTATACCAGGAAGACAATTCTAATTTAAATCTGTATAATAATCATATCAGGAAAAGAGTAGTAAAAGAATATAACTTCCCATAATGGATCCCCCACACTATCCTCCACCCTCAAATCCTTGTCTTTAGCTGGAGATGGTATTTGAGGTGGTGGCCTGGGCCATTTGTTTATTCACTTAGTTTGCCTGGGTCTACCAGTCCATCCTAAAGGAGATCAGTCCCAGGTGTTCATTGGAACGACTGATGTTGAAGCTGAAATGCCAATACTTTGGCCACATGATGCAAAGAGCTGACTCATTTGAAAAGACCCTGATGCTGGAAAAGATTGAGGGCAGGAGGAGAAGCGGATGACAGAGGATGAGATGGTTGGATGGCACCACCGACTCAATGGACATGGGTTTGGGTAGACTCCAGGAGTTGGTGATGGACAGGGAGGCCTGGCATGCTGCAGTTCATGGGGTCACAAAGAGTCAGACATGACTGAGCTACTGAATTGAGCTGAACTTGCCTGGGTAGCTCCTATGTATATAATAGGAGGTATGGGGTGTTAGTTGCTCAGTCGTGTCTGACTCTTTGCGATCCCATGTACTGTAGACTGCCAGGCTCCTCTGTCCATGGGATTCTCCAGGCAAGAATACTGGAGTGGACTGTCATTCCCTTCTCCAGAGGATTTTCCTGACCCAGGGATTGAACCTGGGTCTCATGTATTGCAGGCAGATTCTTTACCGTTTGAGCTACAGGGAAGACCCTAATAGGAGGTAAGCTGCTGCTGCTGCTGCTAAGTCGCTTCAGTCGTGACCGATTCTAAGGTGTCCATAGGTGTGTGGATTTATCTCTGGGCTTTCTATTTTGTTCCATTGATCTATATTTATGTCTTTGTGCCAGTACCATACTGTCTTGATAATTGTGGCTTTGTAGTAGTGACTGAAGTCAGGCAGGTTGATTCCTCCAGTTCCATTCTTCTTTCTCAAGATTGCTTTGGCTATTAGAGGTTTTTTGTATTTCCATACAAATTGTGAAATTATTTGTTCTAGTTCTCTGAAAAATACCATTGGTAGCTTGATAGGGATTGCACTGAATCTATAGATTGCTTTGGGTAGTATACTCATTTTCACTATATTGATTCTTCCAATCCATAAACATGGTATATTTCTCCATCTGTTTGTGTCCTCTTTGATTTCTTTCACCAGAGTTTTATAGTTTTCTATATATAGGTCTTTTGTTTCTTTAGGTAGATATATTCCTAAGTATTTTATTCTTTTCATTGCAATGGTGAATGGAATTGTTTACTTATTTCTCTTTCTGTTTTCTCATTGTTAGTGTATAGGAATGCAAGGGATTTCTGTGTGTTAATTTTATATTCTGCAACTTTACTATATTTATTGATTAGCTCTAGTAATCTTTTCATGAGCTCATTGACTATTTGAATATCATCTGGGCATGTGTGTGAAATGTCCAAATTTTTCCCTTTTAATTACTGGGTGATGTGCCAATTTATCACTGAGAATTAACGATTTTAGATGGGACATACACAGTATTTTATCATTAAGTGTGATGTTTGCTTGGGATTTTATATATCTTCTATTAAGTTGAAGCAATCTTCTATTTATAATTTGAGGATTTATTATTTTGGGATTTATTAATTTTGGAGAGTTTTAGGATTTATTATTTTTGAATTTTTTCTCTGTCTACTGAGATGACCATATCTTTGTTTTTGCTTTTCCAGCTACACACACTGCACAGTATGTGGGATCATAGTTCCTTGACCAGGAAACCAGAGATCAAACACAGGTCTCCTGCACTGGAAGCACAGCCTCCTAACAAGTGGACCACTAAGGAAGTACCAGCACTGGAGTTTTTTTCCTTCATTCTATCAATGTGTCAAAATTACAATAACTGATTTTTAATACAAAATAAATCTTGCATTCTTGCAATTAAACTCAGTTAGTCGAAATTCTTTTTTACTTCTGTTTCTTACCAGTAAGATAATGCTGTGCTAATATATTCTTAGGGATTCTTGTGTCTATGCTCATGAAAATCTATGATTTTTGTTTTTCATAAATTTTTGGCAATATCTAGTATTAGTCTTATGATGACTCATAAATAATTTATAAATGGTCCCTCCCAACTTTCTGAAATAAATAACAAGCATATCTTATTAAATATTTATTTAAAATAATTTTTAGTGAAGATGTCTTGGCCTGGTGTGTTGTTTTTACAACCACTTTCAAAGGAATTGAGAGATTGTGATTGATGTGTATATGCACTATTGATACTATGTAGAAAATAGGTAACGAATGAGAACCCATTGTATAGGACAAGGAGCTTTAACTCAATGCTCTGTGGTGACCTAAATGGGAAAGAAATCCAAGAAAGAGGGGATATATGCATATAGATAGCTGATTCACTTTGCTGTTCAGTAGAAATTAACACAACATTATAAAGCAACTTCAATAAAAATTAGAAGTGATGCCTAATCCATTTCCCTGCCCTACCTTCTTTTGCATTTAACATTCACACACACACAATCCTACAGGCAATCCATAGTGCATTTATGTTTTCTTTTGCTTTTCTATAATTTCAAATATCTCAACCAAATTACTCTTAAAATTTTTTTTCAATTCTTTATCCATATTTCAATATTGATATTTTCAATATTAAATTGTCCATTCATGTCAGCACTTTTAATAGATACATAATATAGTATAATAATATATCTTTTCAAAGCGATGTTAAGAGTCCAGATATGTAAATCTAGACTCTAATGATTGAAATAGGAATGCCATTACAATCCTCTAAAAATCATTTGATTGTATTAAATATTGAAGCTACTGTTTATTCTGTTCACCAAATTTTGCTTCTTTTCAGAATGCCTATACGTTTACCCACGTGAATGTTCATGGAGAAGTTTTGGATAACAATTTTTTTCACAAGAAAGGGTGAATTTCCCACTGAGAAATATGTTGATTATGATAAACAATCATAAAAAACATTAATAACTCAAGAGTTTTTAAAAACTGTATTTCAAAAAATATTCAAAATCATTTTACTTGTAAATTGCACTCTTCTAGGATATTTATATATTCTGACAGTTATGTGTTTTTGAATGAAATTTTGACTGATTAAAAATGGAGGCAGAGAAAATCAAAACCAAAAAAACAAAAAAAAAATCACAGAATCAACCTCACAATTTTACAAGGTCCCACATTTTTATGTAGCTTATATTTAACATCTACTTCTGCTTTATTGACTATGCAAAAGCCTTTGACTGTGTGGATCACAATAAACTGTGGAAAATTCTTAAGATATGGGAATACCAGATTGTCTCACCTGCCTTCTGAGAAATCTGTATGCAGGTCAAGAAGCAACAGTTAGAACTAGACATGGGACAAAAGACTGGTTCCAAATTGGGAAAGGAGTATCAAGTATATTGTCACCCTGCTTATTTATATTCAGAGTACATCATGCAAAATGCCAGGCTGGATGAGGCACAAGCTGGAATCAAGATTGCTGGGAGAAATATCAAAAACCTCAGATATACAGATGACACCACCTTTATGGCAAAAAGCGAAGAACTAAAGAGCCTCTTGATGAAAGTGAAAGAGGAGATGAAAAAGTTGGCTTAAAACTCAACATTCAGAAAAATAAGATTATGGCATCTGGTCCCGTCACTTCATGACAAATAGATGGGGAAACAATGGAAATGGTGAGAGATTTTATTTGGGGGGGGCTCCAAAATCACTGCAGATGGAGACTGCAGCCATGAAATTAAAAGACACTTTCTCCTTGGAAGGAAAGTTATGACCAACCTAGACAGCATATTAAAAAGCAAAGACATTAATTTGCCAACGGAGGTCCATCTAGTCAAAGCTAGTTTTTTTTTCAGTACTCATGTATGGATGTAAGAGTTGGACTATAAAGAAAGCTAAGCCCTGAGAAACTGATGCTTTTGAACTGTGGTGTTGGAGAAGACTCTTGAGAGTCCCTTGGACTGCAAGGAGATCAGACCTGTCCATCCTACAGGAAATCAGTCCTGAATATTCATTGGAAATACTGATTCTGAAGCTGAAACTCCAATACTTTGGCCACCTGATGCAAAGAACTGACTCATTTGAAAAGACCCTGATTCTGGGAAAGATTGAAGGTGAGAGGAGAAAGGAATGACAGAGGGTGAGATGGTTGGATGGCATCACAAACTTGATGGGCATGAGTTTCAGGTCTGGGAGTTGGTGATGGACAGGGAAGCCTGGCGTGCTGCAGTTCATGGGGTTGCAAAGAGTCAGACACGACTGAGTGACTGAACTGAACTGAACTTTAAAGATATTTTTAGCAGTTGATTTTCTTATTTAAAATAATTGTTCTATATTCTGATAGGACAACAACCCAAATAATTGTCTTTCTCTTTCTTCCCAAAGATCATCTCACTTGTGATCATGAAGAAATAAACACATATTTAAATGACTGAGAGAAAGATAGGAATGGTCAGGGACAATGCTACTATCTTAGATACTGGCTCTGTGCTTAGTAGCTTGGTTGTCTAACTCTTTGTGACTCCATGGACTGTCACCCGCTAGGTTCCTCTGTCCATGGGGATTCTCCAGACAAGAATCCTGGAGTGGGTTGCCATGCCCTCCCCCAGGGGATCTTCTCAACTCAAGGACTGAACCCAGGTCTCCCACATTGCAGGTGGATTCTTTACCACCAGGGAATAGATACTGGCTGTAGATACCTGCAATAAGCCCTTCTTGTGAGATGTGTACCACTTTTTAAATAAATAAATTGGCTGAATACACTTCTTAACTGATACAAATATTTTAAAACACTGATGAATTAAACATACAAATATTGAAAAAGTTTGTATCACTTTGTCTAATGTAAAATTTGAAATTGTGTCTTTATGGATCAGTAGGTTATTCAATGTTCTTTCACTCTTGAGTCCACATTGTAAATTAAAATTATGTCAGCTTTGAAGAATAAGCAATTTAAAATTATGATCTAAATTTACACTTGGATTTTGACTAACAGGATGATCTCTCATTACCTACTCTATCTAAAGGAATAACATTTATGCAACTTCAAAATGTACAGAATAAACCCTCCTCATGAATGTGAAATATCTAGAATATATTTAATGCATTTCATTTTTTGAGGAAAAGGAGATCCTTCATAACATAGCCTCAAATATTTAGTTTAAAAAATGAGAGAATAACTATAGTATAGAAGGTTGTTTGGATTTATTCCCAACATGCAAAGTCCTTGGAAGTCATCCGTTTTATTCTTAAAATTAAAAAAAGCTAAAAAGTTGGAAACCAATGACTTTTCTTAGACACATCAGAGAATTGAGAATACAGAGCAAATATTCCTGCAAAACAGAGAGGGAGGTAAATCTGTCAAGATCTACTTCTTGGGGTAGATATTGCTAAAGCCAAACCTTGTGGGATCACTAAAGTGGTGATTTTGTCTAATTCCTGGAGGCTGAGTATGGATTATAATATGTGAGGGGAGAAACTTCTGTGGGGAAGTTTTATGGATACCTTTCAATTTTCATGGGTTCTATCTCCAAGAACCCCACAGAGTTCTCATGGTAAAGACTAAGAATGATCATTTAGGACTCTGACAGGACAAGGATAATAGTAATCATATGAAGTATAACAAGTGCCTTCTTCACACACAGGAGTGACAGTCCAGGGTAAGAGACATGACCAGAGCTTTATTATTTCTGGGGAGGGCATTCCTCCCCATTGAATATTCTTGCTCACTAGCAAGGGACAGCTAACAAAAAAATTACCACTGGAGAAACAGTTGTAAAGGTCATAAAAGTACATTAGATTCACTAAAAGATTGAGATTAAATTATGATATCATAGAATGGTTTCCCATTCTCATACTTTAAAACTTAAGTCAGCTGGAACTCCAGTGTAACAACTGGGGGTTTACAGCTGAAAGAACTAAAAGAAGCAGACACTCTTTGAGGAAGAGTACTTAGGAAAGCCCAAAGTTAAGAGAGGGGATATAAACAAGGACTCCAGAAGACATTGAAGCCTCTGACATCCAGAACTAGAACAAACTTTAAATATAGCTCAACTCCTGCCAGATTAGCATATAGCCTCACATTAATAGTCTTATCTCAGTACATATTACTGATGCAACATATCTGGCTTTCAACAACAAAAAATTACAAGGCACGGCAAATGCAAGAAAAATATATATATATATACAGTCTGAAAAGATAACAAGATCAGCAGAACAAGACTCATGACGATGCAGATTTTGTAAGGGCCAGACAGGCAATTTAAAATTACTATGATTAAGATGTTAAGGGCACTAATGAAAAAAGTAGACAACATGCAAAAACAGATGGGTAATGCAAGCAGAGAGATGGAAACTTGAAGAAAGAATCAAAAGGAAATGCTAGAAATCAAAAGAAGTGTAATAGAAATAGGGAATGTCTTTGATGGGTTCATTAGCAGACCAGACACGGTTGAAGACTCAGTGCGATGGTTAAGATAGTTCAAGAAAAATATTTCAAACTAAAATGCCAAGAGCAAAAAGAAGAAAAATACCAAACAGAACATACTAGAATGTGGGGCAATTTTCAAAGTTGTAATACACACATAATTGGAATACTAGAAGGAGTAGAGAGAGAGAGAGAAGAGAGGTAAAAAAAAATCTGAAGCAGTAATGATCAATAAATTTAAAAATGTAATGACATGAAACAAATCACAGGCCCAAGAAGCTCAGAAAATATCCAGCATGATTATCATGCCAAAAATGCAACAGCTAGGCATAACTTATTCATCTGTACAAAATCAAAGGTGAGAACAACTTGAGAGAAGCCTGAGGAAAAAATGCATTACCTGCAGAAGATCAAGGATAAGGAGTGTAGCCCACTTCTCATACGAAATCACACAAGCAAGAAGAGAGTGGAATGAAATATTTAGAGTGTTGAAAAAATTAAAACATCAACAGAAAATTCTTTATCTAGAAAAGTATCCTTTAACTGAAGGAAATATAAAAATTACCAGACAGCCAAAAATTAAGGAAATTCATTGCCACCAATCCCATCTTACAAATGTGTCTAAAAGAGGTTCAGCTCCTCAGAAGCAACTAGCAAACCTGTCATGTGTATCTTACTAATACAATTCTCCAATTAAAGGTAATACATTAATCAATTAAATAGTAGTCAAAATCACAATGCTATATTTTGTATTGTGAAGATTCCTAGAAAAATGATTTAAGGTTTTAAAAGTACACTTTTCAAGGATAAAAAGATCTTTTTTGGGTTTTTCCTGAAATGGTTCCCCAAAGCTACTAATCTTTAGAAATAGATTCATATTCTCTTACTTCTCAGTTTGCTACCATGAGCTATTGAAAAATAAATAAATAAAATATATTGTGCTAATGAGGAACCTTAGTTTGCAGTGAGATAATTTTTGTTCAAATAAAAATATGTGTAAATATCTTATTAATATATTATAAGGAATAACTAAATGAATATTTTCTTTGAGTAAAACATCATTTATCAGTAAGCAATATTCAATGTTACTTATAATCCCTTATGTAAAATTTTCAGAATTTTTAGGAGAAATTCTTCCTCTCAAATTTGGGGACCCTTCTTATCTGACAGTTGGGTTCTAGCTAGATTCTGGTTCTTACCAAAATAGTTGAAGTCAAATGGAAAAATCTTGCACAATATATAGGCATATAGCATTAATATTAGGATTTGAGTGCAGAGAGGACTGAAAGATATCCTTTTCAAGTTCTAAGTTTTAGACAAACTTGTACACAAATCAATCAATAATTAATGACTACACATGAATAATGGCACCCCACTCCAGTACTCTTGCCTGGAAAATCCCATGGATGGAGGAGCCTGGTGGGCTGCAGTCCATGGGGTCGCCAAGAGTCGGACACGACTGAGCAACTTCCCTTTCAGTTTTCACTTTCATGCATTGGAGAAGGAAATGGCAACCCACTCCAGTATTCTTGCCTGGAGAATCCCAGGGACAGAGGAGCCTAGTGGGCTGCTGTCTATGGGGTTGCACAGAGTCGGACACGACTGAAGCGACTTAGCAGCAGCAGCAACACATGAATAAAAGGTAACTCCCCTAGACTCATGAAGAAAATCCCATTACCCCTAATATTCAAGGTATATTTTTTTTACAACTCTCTTGAAAAACTTCTTACTTACCAATACAGATTGAAAAGTTTGGTATAACAGGTTAGAACCCTGAATCTTTCTCATAAACTGATAGAGCTTGTGTCTCATGATAGAGCTAGTCTACCCAGAGACTGATAAACTGAGATGAAGGGAGTGAGCCAGAGCTAGGCATAACAGAAAGATCTACATTAATCTGTTCATGCACGCATGCATACTCTGTCATGTCTGACTCTTTGCAATCCTGTGGACTGCACCAGGGTGCAATCCCACCAGGCTCCTCCACCAACTGGACTTTCTAGGCAAGAAAACTGGAGTGGGTTTCCATTTCCTCCTTTAGTGGATTTTCCCAAACCAGGAATTGAACCTGTGTATCCAGTATCTCCTGCACTGGCAGGAGAATTCCTTCCTACTGGGAAGCATTTAATCTGCTCACCATATACAAAATAGAAGCAGAAATCAAGTCCATAGCCTGAAACCGAGCACACCAAGGATACAGCTTACCATGCACAAATATATACAGAAAAATAGGTTTTTATAAATCTATTGCAAAAAACTAGGAATTCCTTTTCTCACAGGTAAAGTTGTTAGAGGCTATTAAGGATACTACAAAAAACACTTCCTTTGAAGTGAAGTAGAAGTTTCCACTCAGGAAATAACACGATGGAAAATAAATTGTCTTTCCTACCTCTCAGTACATCAAACCTAAATATCAAAGGTTATGGTCAGTGTGTGCCATCTATTTTGGGGTGAAGGAGATTTCCAAAGTTTAATCCATATCCACTTTCACAAGGCACCTTCATTGATACCTTTCTTTTTGCATATCCTCCTTGGTCCCATGATCTTAGGACTGCCATAAGAAAGAAGTGAAGTTATTCAGTCATGTCCAACTCTTTGACCCTATGGACTGTAGCCCATACCAGGCTCCTCTGTCCATAGGATTCTCCAAGCAAGACTACTGGAGTGGGTTGCCATTTCCTTCTCCAGGGGATCTTCCCAACCCAGGGACCAAACCCAGGTCTCCTGCATTGAAGGCAGACGCTTTACCATCTGAGCCACCAGAGAAGCCCAGGACTGCCATAGGAGGTTCTTAAAAGCACTAGATCCACACCAAGGCTACCCTGCCTCTTAGGACAAAAATGCTTCCCCCTGTTCAATGTTCCAGTCAAGATTAAATACCTTTAATTGCATTTCTCTTAGTCAAGTCTACGTCATTGCTGAATTTAGAGTGGAATATGTTTAGTGAAATAACCTTCATCTCTTGTGGACAATGAATGTTTATAATCATTTCTTCTAACTCTACCCAACTTCTTGTCCTTGTATCTTTATATCCTAGGGCCCTCATATTGTTGCTGCTGTCTTTTTAGTAAATCGTGTCCAACTCCTTGTGATCCCATGGACAGTAGCCCACCAGGTTCCTCTGTTTATGGCATTTCCCAGGCAAGAATACTACAGTGGGTTGCCATTGCCTCCTCCAGGAGATCCTCCTGACCCAGGGATTGAATCTGCACCTCCTGCACTGGCAGGCTGATTCTTTACCACTGAGCCACCCGGGAAGGGCCCTCATGTCCCAGAGGAAATTGGTCTCTCCTTTTCTCCATGTAGTCAGAAATAGACAACACTTGTAGAATTTTGGGCCTAAACATGTTGTTAATAAATTATGCAACCTGGTCCATAGAAGCCCAAAGAAAACTAATATTTCCAATGACCCTCAAAATCTTTCCTGCTCTCAAATGTTCCTTGTTTTAGTTTTGAATAACTTGTTATCACTACCAAGACAGACAGGATACTCCTATCTTATCATCTTTCCCTGAAGCACTGGAATAGACTTTCTCTGTTGTCTTCAAAGATCTTCAATTATTTTGTATCTCATTCTTTCTCACACACATGTATGTCTCACAGTTTTTACTGGCTTAAAATACTTTCTTCTCTTTTCTTCCATCTACATTTGGGCCTTTCCTCCCCCCCCCCCCTACTTATTTATTATATCTTGTGAAGTCTCACACAGTGAGAGCTTGGAGGTCAGTGGATTCTGAATCTGTGTAAGTATCCATTTCTACCCTACCTTACTTACAGGTACTTCTTTTCCTATTCATATATACCAAGCCTCAAACACAAATTCTCCCTGAAAAAGCTGTCTATCAGTCTCCATCACTGTGTCTTTGTTTCACTTTAATCTTTCTGATCACTGCCTGAAGACCAAAAAGCATCTTATAAAACTCCCTATGTGTGCTACATACAGACAGTGAGTTCCAAATATTATAAACATCTTACTATCTGACTTATGATGATTCAGAGTTCTATTTAAACCCAAGAAAAGGTATATATATGCTCTTTCAGAAGGATTCAGATTTATCTTTAGTTGTTTATGGATTAAAATATACCAGTCCACAGTGTTTCTATAACACTATATTTCTGAAAGACATAATTACTATCAGGGTTTATTAAATAATCAAACTTTAAACCCTGGTTTGTTTTGGCAAGGGGAGAGAGGAGATGGTAACAGGAGTGTGATGAGATGGTCAATATATCCAATGCCTGTTTTGGCCTGAAATGTAGTTTGGAACAAGATATACAGAATAAAAATCTAAGTTTGCTGACCTAGATAATAGTGTGCAGACCTAACAAGAAAACATCAAAAACCTCTTATACTCACCTTGGTTAAAACTTACTGTTCGATCTGGGATTCTGACTGAAAAATGTAATAAGGACAAAAAGTAATCTGATGTAGCACAAACTACCACACCAACACATGCTGAAATCTGGTATACAGCACTGTGCATATTTGAACTTCAAAATTTTTCCTTGAAAAAATATTTACTTACTTCTTTATTGCTGTCATTCCAAGGAATTCCAACCAGAAGAGGACAGAGTCACACACAGGAGGTTCACTAACAGCCTTCATATGGGGCACCCTTTGACTCACGTGCTAGCTCACAAGTTCACACACAAGTTCACACACAAGCATTAGTTCTCAGCCAATACAATGACGTGTGCTGGTTTTGCATGCTTACTTGCGCTTTGCCCTCTTCTGCTTTCAGCCTGTGTAATGGAACCAAGGGAGATCAAAGGGAATCAGTTACTAGCTTTACTAATGGTTCTCTAGCAACACATTTGATATTATAACTGGGACATTAAGGCTGAAGAAGGGTCTTCACACTACTTTTAGCAATACACATCTGTACGTGTCAACGTGTATTCATATACCGTGGTCACGGTTCAAGCCTGAAACACCAGTGAGACACCCTTCTTAGTGTCCTGAGCTTGGACAGGTTCCACCACATAAGGAGACAATTGTATTTACATTAATCTGAATATTCTCAAAGAATGAACTTAACCACTTTAAAAATACAATAGTGGTTTAAAAATTTTTTTTATTTTAATAAAGCTAAATTTTATCAATGCAATTTCAGTTCAGATCAGTCACTCAGTGGTGTCTGACTCTTTGTGACCCCATGAACTGCAGCATGCCAAGCTTCCCTAGCACCAGCTCCCAGAGCTTGCTCAAACTCATGTCCATTGAGTCGATGATGCCATCCAACCATCTCATCCTCTGTCATCCACTCCTAGTGCCCTCAATCTTTCCCAGCATCAGGGTCTTTTCTAATGAGTCAGTGCTTCATTCTATAAATCAGTTTTGCATTTTTTTGAACACAGTACATTCCTAGTTTAATATCAAGTCCAGAAATTTTTAAAGAATTAAAGAAAAAGAGAATCAGGGAAAAGACATATAGAAAAACAACATGAATGTGAAACATGATAGCGCTCTACTTTAGCCCTCCAAATTATGTCTTTCAAGCATTTCAATGATAATCAAAATGGAAAACAATATATAGAAAAGGTGGGGTCCCACAGAAAGCTGGTAACAATGTTGAGATTAAAAACTGATAAACTATAAGTACTTCTCTAATGTGCTCTTTATTCTAAATGAATGCAAATAATTATCCATAATCGTCCATAATTTTTATACTTTATAGATAAGTCATTTATTGGGCACAATTTTCCTAATTTTAGACTTGAGTGAAAAAATATGGGATTGATCTACTGTTATGTCCATTACCGGGGCTGCAATTTTGCTTAAGTAAATTCACTTTCTATGAGCTCCATTTGCTTCATCTATAAAATAAAAGATCTGGATTGAATGATCTTTTTTTTTTTTTTCCCTAGCTATAAAATTCTCCAAACTTAATCTATAATTTACATTATGAGTAGGAAAATTAAAAATGAGCTCTGTCCATCTAGTCACTTTTGTGTAGTTACCAAAAACTGCACATTTCATATTTATCACTAGTCATTGACAGTAATTTTCATACACATTTAACATTTACAAGAAAAAAGTTCACTGTGTTGAAATCAAGGATCACACAGGATCATTACTACCATAAAAGTAGATGACTTGGATCTATTCTTAATTATATCCAGATACATAAACATGAAGAATGATCTTTTTATGTGTTTCTTATGTTAAGTCCTTATATGGCAATATAAGTGTGAGTCATGTCCAACTCTTTCTAACCCCATGGACTAGCCAACTAGGCTCCTCTGTCCATGGAATCCTCCAGGCAAGAATACTGCATGGGTAGCCATTCCTTTCTCCAGGGGATCTTCCTGACCTGGGGATCAAACTTGGGTCTCCTGCATTGCAGGCAGATTTTTTACTGTCTGAGCCACCAGGGAATCCCAAAATATAAAATGTTTTATTTTATTATTTTAAATTGGTAATGGAAAAGAGATGATAATAATAAGATAACAATACATCCTGCAATTGAAAGAAAGTGATTTACCCATTTTTTTAAAGCTGTTCATAAAGAAACAAATTTGAATTCTTATTTTTAATAAATACTAATTTAAATAAGGTTATTTTAAAATCAAAATAAAAACTACATGAAATTTTAAAATTTCAACTAAATACTTAGTAAAATTCTTAAAGATATTGTTTACTCCTTGTTTCTGTATTTTACCTTTAAATTTTTTTGACTAATGTCATGTTCCCTAAGATTTACATTCATGAATAGATGTGACCTTTTCTCTTCATGGTAGGATAGCCAATGTCTAATAACATACTAGTTACTCTAAATAAATATTCCCTCAAAATTTTGTTGAATAAATTATAAAAAGTTAGCAAGTCTCTAATGGACTTTAGTGTCTTTTGAATGAGATAAATACATACACAAAGTATTATTAATGGCATGAAAAGATAAGATGCTTACTGTTACTAATAACAAAGGGTTACACAAGTATAGAACAAGTGGTTATGAATTTCAACTTGTTTTCACAAATTTCTTGGAAGAGTTGGTATTTTCACCTTTCCTGAAATAATAACCAGGAGTTAGGCATGGAGGCTCAAAATTTTCAGACTACAAAGTGAATATAGTTGGAAATATTGTAGGTCACTGAGGGAGGGAAATATGAAGCAAGACCTCTGAAGATGTGAAGAACTAAGAATTTTAATCTCTATTATATGTACTATGGAGAGCACAAGCAGCAGTAGGAGCCTTGGTTTCCTCATCTTTGAGAGAGAAATCATAGAAATTATCACACTGAGATATTAAGAATTAAACAGGATAATGAACACAAAGTATGTTACGTTTTTCTTAGAAAATAACAGGTTTCCAATAACTGATTATTTTTTTAAAGTAGATCTTATTTTTGTATCGTTTGTATCATTATTGAACAAAAAGAATAGAAAAAAAAAATAGCTTCATGGCTCTCCAAGAATATATGCATATATTCTCTATATACAGGCAAGTTTCCAGCACATTCAGATAACAGCAAGAAGAGCTACAAAAATATAATCCCCAAGACTAAGAGGAGGAAGAATGACATCTGAGATTTAAGCATCTTAAAGCAACCTAAAGGGTCTAAAGCCAAGAGGATTTTGTAGTGTTGAGAATGAATTCATTAACATAGCTAAAGAATGTCTGTCAATCACAGGACAGTTAGTCACCTTTTGAAACACAGATGCAGATGACTCTCTAAGGTATAAATCTGCATTCTCTGCAAGTACAATTCCAAATCATGAGATAGGAAGGAAGTCTGGGGTGGTAAATTGCCAATTTCACTGGCAAGACTTCCTATCACGAAAATACATGTGTCCATTTATTTTAACTTGATAGTATTGAATTTTCTAATTATCACACTTTTGTTCCTGATACAATGTAATATAATATATACCCAGGTATCACAGGACAGTATTTTGTTTTTCCATACAGATGTGCCTTTGGGAGGAAATATGTACTGGCTGTGCTGAAGTAAGAATTTTATTCCACATAGCATAATACTTTTTATAAATTAACAAATTAATATTCTGATTGTTCTTACTATATTTTGGTTGTTATGGTTGAGTTATGTCTCCAAAAAGATATGTTGAAATCCCAGCCCCAGCACTTGGGAGTTTATGTGCTTCGTTGCTCAGTCATGTCTGACTCTTTGCAACCCCATGGGCTGTAACCCACCAGGCTCCTCTGTCCATGGGATTCTCCAGACAAGACTACTGGAGTGGGTTGCTGTTCCCTTCTCCAGGGGATCTTCCCGATCTAGGATATGAACCTGGGTCTCCTGCATTGCAGGCAGATTCTTTACCATCTGAGCAACCAGGGAAGGCTTCCCTGGTAGAGCTTGGGAATGTGACCTTATTTGGAAATAAAAAGTAGGGTCTTTACAGATATACTCAATGATGAGGGCATGGGGGATCAAGGTGGGACCTCCTTCAATGATTAATGTCCTTACAAAAAGTAGAAATTTGGACACAAAGAAACACAAGAGTTACAACACCATAGAATGACAGATGCAGAGATTAGAGTAATACATGCTAGGGAAGACTGAAGTCAAGGGACAATAGAAGATGAGATGGTTAGATGGCAGCACAGACTCAATGGACTTGAGTTTGAGCAAATTTCAGCAGAGACAGACTGAAGGACCAGAAAGCCCGGCATGCTGCAGTTCATGTGTGCTAAGTCGCTTCGGTCACGTCCAACTCTTTACAACCCCATGGATTGGAGCCGACCAGGCTCCTCTGCCCATGGGATTCTCCAAGCAAGAGTCTGGAGTGGGTCGCTATGCCCTCCTCTAGGGGCTCTTCCCCGCCCAGGGTAAAATCTGCATCTCTTATAAGTCTCCTGCATTGGTAAGAGGGTTCTTTCACCATTAGTGCCACCTGGGAATCCCATGGGGTTGCACAGTCAGACATGACTTAGATATTGAACAACAACAACAATGTACAAAGCAAAAAACAAAAAACAAAACAAAAAAACAGGAATTGCTGGCAACTACCAGAAACTGGGTGAGAGACAGAACAAACACTCTCTCAGAGCCTCCAGAAGCAACCAAACCTGCCAACACCTTGATTTTGAACTTCTAGTATCCAGAATCAATGGGACAATAAATTTTGGTTGTTTTAAGCTGTGCACGTTACAAGTCTTTACTATGGTAGGAGTGTAGTGTTAGTTACTCAGCTGTGTCCGATTCTTTGTGACGTGATGGACTGTAGCCTACCACACTCCTCTGTCCATGGGGTTCTCCAGGCAAGAATACTAGACTGGGTTGCCATTTCTTTTTCCTTTATTATGGTAGCTCTGGGAAATTAATACAGTAATTAAAGGAAATAATTTATTTCCCTATGCCCTGCAACTTAATTTTTTTTTCATAGACCACTTTACTGATTTGCTACTTTGGGCTTTACATATACTGAATTGAACATCTTTTAGTGTTACTTTTCTTAGATATTACTCCTGGAAACCTTTTAAAGAAGATTCATGGAAATCAATCTGTGCTGATTGAATTCTCCTATTTAAAGAATCAGACATTTTTCATAGTTGATCATGTGTGGCTGCTTTGTGATTGTCTTGGATGCCATGTATGTATAGCACTTGCAAAACAATCTCAGCTCTTGTTGAAGTAGGAAATAACTCTTCCATAGTTGCCCTCATATCAGATTCTTTTCCTTAGCACAAAAGAGTAATAAGTGTGTCTGTGGGTGTTGTAGAAGCTATTAACTAAGAAATGTTCAATTATATTTTTTATTTTGATTCTTTAGCTGCTAATTAAATTCAAGTTCTGTTATTATTTTAGTGAGAAATGATGAAACATATCAATAAAAGTTAAAGGAACAAGGTGAATCAATCTAACAGGAGAATCTAAATCTTTTCAGGGATCTATCTAAGTCCATAAAAAAAGCACCCTGATAGGTAACAGCAGGGGATTAAAGACTGAAGCAGTTTACTGCAGGCTATGAATGACCTGATCCTTTAATCCATCTGTCTTTTTATATGAGAATGCTATGCTAATTAGCTGTGTAAATTGTTTCCTGATGACATTAATTTTGTGCCTTTTTGTTATTCTAGGCTTTGACTTTCACTGTGATAAAAATATACTAAGGGACATTTCCAATTGAGACAGTTTTGATCCTGATAAATTCCAACACAGAAGCAATGTTGTGGGGAAATATGCATAAATAGCAAACTTAATCAATCCTGGGGATAGACATAGAGGACTTTGGCTTCCTATATAATCATTCCCTTTAGCTTCTAAAGCATTACATTAACACACTTGAAATGTTGAAACATAATTCAAGGAGAACTTTTAGCAAATGCAATTTTCATTGCTCCATTTTCCTTGGAGAAAATCAAGACTTGAATATTAACATGGAGAAAGTAATGGAACAGAGAGTCGTGATGTGAAATCTTATTAGTAAACAAGAGCTGCATCTGAAAAAATATTGTCATTAAAAGCTATGTAGTAGTTAATTGAGTTTGATATGAAATTTAGTGCTGGAAAGTTAATGACTAATGCAGCTATTTCACAGAGCTTGGTTACTGCAGACTCCATAATGATCTCCTTTTGCTTCAGAGCAACAATGAAATTAACCTCTCTTTTGTCCTGCAGGTGTTGTGTTCTGATAATGCATATCCCTTACAAGTTTGGGTAAATTATTTGCTTTGCATATAAATTAACCCTAAAGCTGAATCAATATTAGAATAATGAAAATGTAGAGAATATTTTTATTCCAAGAATAAAAACAAGATATATAGCAAAGTATATCAAAATCCTAGGTATAGATCCAATTTCAGAAGAATGAATTTAAAAAATATTTACAATGCTCAACAGAGGAAGAGAGAGAGGAGATTGAGGGGAAGAAAGAACGATTTTGGAAAATAAAATAGTTCACTATTTTTTGCATTACTCAGGATAAAATAAATGAGAATCAATACATGTTGTTTTTCAGTATAAAAACAATAAGATGGCACTTGTTTAACAATTCTTATCTCTGAGTTTCACATTATTGGGTACGTATGATCCTTTAGTTAAACTTTAATTTCAAAATGTTAAGCATTACAGCTATAAGGTAAAGACCCACTTTTCACTTATATGTAGTGGATTAGTAGTTATATTTCACAGCCAATAAAACATTTCCTTTTATTCTTTGGTACTTCTAGAGACTTTTTTCCCCACATATTTTCCTCTGTTTTCCTTCTTTACTATTTCTTGCTTCAAAAATGTGTGTGTGTGTAAATTATTTATAAACATGACTTTTTTCTTCTTTGAAATGATGCCTAAATTCAAATTGTTTTATCTGACTCAAAATTCAGAGGTGAATTCAGCACTGATCTGCTAAATGTTTGATACTGTGTCATACTACATAAGATACAGAAATTCCTGTAAATTGGAGGAGAAAAGTTAGCACTTTATCTGACTTTCTACGGTGAAAGAATACCTTTACTCATGGATATTGATCAAAAGATTTATGGGTACTATTTTGATGGTAAAAAGGGAATAAATGATAGTAAGAGCATTTAGTCAAGTGATAAATTTAGTCCTTCATGTTTACTTTTGTTTATTTAAACTGCTATAGAAATAATCCTGCTTTGTTTACTCCAAAACATTCTTTAATCTCCTCCCTTACAGTTAAGCATTGGGTATAGCTTTGATATTCTTGGTTATTACCCATTGGGTCCAGTGTTCACTCTTTGTTTCTAAATTCCAAAAGCAAAGTGGAATCTAAAGTACAATAATAATCATTAATAATTTATAGAATGCCCATTTCCAAAACAAAATCAGAGACACTATAGACAATAATAAACACACATTAAACCAACTGGGCACTGTGCCCAGAAAACCTGCCAAGTACGCACAATAGGCAAGAAAAAAACTTGTGTGTATATGAGGAGAAAACAGTAAGAGAAAACAACACACGAAAGACTTGCAACAGATTTCCAAGCTTCCACAGGAAACAGAAATATTTTGAAGTCCTTTCTGTTGGGTCTACTAACTGTCTTTCAATGTATGATAAGATAAGCCCCATTAAAAGAAGTGGAGTATATTCTAAAATTTTCAAATCTGCTAGGTCTAGGTGTGGTAGATTATTATATGTTTTGCAAGCTGCCAAGTGAGAAGATCCAGGGCCACCCAACAGCTACAGGTTTGTGATACTTTCCATTGTTGGCTATGATGTAAACCAGTCCTTTTTCCCTATGATTTATTGAAGCTATTGCAATCTACTTGGGATGGCATGTGATTATGACAAACAGAAACAGAGAGTCTCATGTAGGTGTTTTCTCACTTCATAAAATGGTACTTGTACTTTCTTAGGTCAAGTTTCTCCTGACAAGTTAAAGCAGAAAAATGCTCCCATGAGCTGAAGAAATCTATGAAAGTTAACTTCCTGAAATGTTGCCTCTGACCTCCTTTAGGTGGGCTTTCACAGGTTATAGATCTGAAGAGTAATAGCAAACACAAAATACTAAGAGTTTTTTTCTTTTTCTTTTTTTTCCTGAGGGAGAGGTAATTCAAAATTCTATTCTGTGTAAGCTTGAGAGTGGAACATTAATGTGCTTAAATATGCACTTATTATGAAATGCAATTTGAGTAGGTGCAACCCAGCTGCTATTGGCAAGAGAGCAACCTGGGATGTACATTTACTGTTGCTATTACATCCAAACCAGGAGAACAGCACATGGGAAAAGTATGTTCAGTTCAGTTAAGTTCAGTCGCTCAGTTGCGTCCGACTCTGCAACCCCATGAATCGCAGCATGCCAGGCCTCCTTGTCCATCACCAACTCCCGGAGTTCACTGAGACTCATGTCCATCGAGTCAGTGATGCCACCCAGCCATCTCATCCGCTGTCGTCCCCTTCTCCTCCTGCCCCCAATCTCTCCCAGCATCAGAGTCTTTTCCAATGAGTCAACTCTTCACATGAGGTGGCCAAAATACTGGAGTTTCAGCTTTAGCATCATTCCTTCCAAAGAAATCCCAGGGCTGATCTCCTTCAGAATGGACTGGTTGGATCTCCTTGCAGTCCAAGGGACTTTCAAGAGTCTTCTCCAACACCACAGTTCAAAAGCATCAATTCTTCGGTGCTCAGCCTTCTTCACAGTCCAACTCTCATATCCATACATGACCACAGGAAAAACCATAGCCTTGACTAGATGAACCTTTGTTGGCAAAGTAATGTCTCTGCTTTTGAATACACTATCTAGGTTGATCATAACTTTCCTTCCAAGGAGTAGCGTCTTTCATTTCATGGCTGCAGTCACCATCTGCAGTGATTTTGGAGCCCAGAAAAACAAAGTCTGACACTGTTTCCACTGTTTCCCCATCTATTTCCCATGAAGTGATGGGACCAGATGCCATAATTTTCGTTTTCTGAATGTTGAGCTTTAAGCCAACTTTTTCACTCTCCTCTTTCACTTTCATCAAGAGGCTTTTGAGTTCCTCTTCACTTTCTGCCATAAGGGTGGTGTCATCTGCATATCTGAGGTTATTGATATTTCTCCCGGCAATCTTGATTCCAACTTGTGCTTCTTCCAGTCAGCGTTTCTCATGATGTACTCTGCATTTAAGTTAAATAAGCAGGGTGACAATATACAGCGTTGACGTACTCCTTTTCCTATTTGGAACCTGTCTGTTGTTCCATGTCCAGTTCTAACTGTTGCTTCCTGACCTGCATACAAATTTCTCAAGAGGCAGATCAGGTGGTCTGGTATTCCCATCTCTTTCAGAATTTTCCACAGTTGATTGTGATCCACACAGTCAAAGGCTTTGGCATAGTCAATAAAGCAGAAATAGATGTTTTTCTGGAGCTCTCTTGCTTTTTCCATGATCCAGCGGATGTTGGCGATTTGATCTCTGGTTCCTCTGCCTTTTCTAAAACCAGCTTGAACAGCAGGAAGTTCATGGTTTACATATTGCTGAAGCCTGGCTTGGAGAATTTTGAGCATTACTTTACTAGAGATGAGTGCAATTGTGTGGTAGTTTGAGCATTCTTTGGCATTGCCTTTCTTTGGGATTGGAATGAAATCTGACCTTTTCCAGTCCCGTGGCCACTGCTGAGTTTTCCAAATTTGCAGACTATCCATTTAACACAATTACATTTAATTCCACTCAGTACAGATAATATTTAGTAGAGTTTTTAGGAACTTGCAATAATATTCTAATTCTGAACTTATAGCCAAGATTACTGACAGTAAAGATTTTGGGATAAACCAGGTAAATAAATTACTTTTCATGGAATATTAATTGTTTTTTTGTGTATAATATTCAGTGAACTGATAAATCTTTGTTAAATTGAAATCTAGATTTCAGGGATAATATACTCAATAGGATGAACTATTTACATACAGAAAATGCATTTTACTCCATGAAACATTGTTATTTATCAGGAATGATGGTCATTAATTATTTTCATGCCATGCAAAAGAGAATGGGGGTGTATCAGTCTCAATCCCGTTGACTATGCCAATTGTCTTACTATTCACACTGTCTGCTGAAACCAGGGCAGGCAAAGCACAAGCCAGGAGGCTGGAAGAAGACATGAGGAGCTGTAGGAACTAGATGTGTTTATTCTCTCCTAGCTAACATGGCAGCCATAGCAGCATCCATAACATAACCATAAGATAGTCAAAACATGGTCATAACCTAACCTCATGTAACATAACCATGCTGTTGCTCCAGTGTAGCCCCAGTGTAGCAGCAACCAGGGCTTTCACGGTGAAGCTCATACAGGTGTACTGCACACACTCATAACCAAGAGAGTACCTTGTG
The DNA here is from genome assembly GCF_002263795.3 of Bos taurus. Classification (NCBI taxonomy): domain Eukaryota; kingdom Metazoa; phylum Chordata; class Mammalia; order Artiodactyla; family Bovidae; genus Bos; species Bos taurus. The sequence goes on along the minus strand of NC_037348.1, from coordinate 38,267,414 downwards.
ACATACGTCCACAATGCTATAAGTGATCTCATCCACTATATAACCATGCAAAGTCATTGTTTCAGTACATGGGGTGAGAGGATGTGAGGGTGGGGTGAGAGAACCTCACTGGCACCATCTTGACTAATTTTCTCTCTTCCTACAGGGTACTTCCTAGGTGGCTCAGTGGTAAAAAATGTGCTTGCCAACACAGAAAATGTAGGTTCTATCCCTGGGTAAGGAAGATCTCCTGGAGAAAGAAATGGCAACTTGATACAGTGTTCTTGCCTGGGAAATCTCATGGACAGAGGATTCTGGCAGTCTACAGTCCATGCGGTTGCAAAAGAGTTAGCAACTTCTTATTAGGCCATGAAATTTTATACTGGCAAAAGTATTTAGATATGAAATTCTAGAAGCCTTTGAATATAAAGTTTTTAATTGGTTACACCATAATTAAATGTTTTCTCTAACATGTGGGTGTCATAGAAGTAGAGAAGCAAAAGGGCTGAAGGTAAATGTCTCACTAATAGGATGCTATGCCCACTGTGTAAAATTTACTACTCTTAGTTGATTCTGTTAATTGAGCTGATTATACTAATTGAGCTATTTACATAATGCTGAATGAGTGTACAAAATAGAACTATTGTTTCTAAAGAAAACTATGGGAAGAGGTGCAAACTTATGCAGAGGCTGCTAAAAGAGGAACTTGGTTTTTTATTATTAAAATGCTTAGCTTGACCAGTCAAATTTAGTAGTATTTCATGGAGAAACCTAAATATCCAAGTTATATAAATGGATTCAGGCATGACTGAGTCAAAGAAATTTATTTTTTTTAACTGTTTTACCAAGTGGCTAATAAGATTTACTCGATACCTTTTTCTAATAGCTCTACTGGCCCACTATTTAGTGCTGGACATATACAACACAAAGAGTTAAGTTCTGAGGATGATCGTTGCAAATTGTGGGCAATAAATGACTTTATATGACATTATTTTGAAAGGAAACAGTGATTTCCATGTAAAATATTTTATAACTGAATGTTCTTTCAAGCTTATATATACTGCTTATTTGTTGATCTGTTTCTACCCAGTGTCAAATTTTCTCATCCATTCATTCAACAAACACTGATTGAATACTAGCTGTGTTCCAGGAATTAATGACAAATAAGATTCTTAACCTCAACAAGCATATGGCCAGAGACTAAAGAACACAAACAACATAATTTTAGTACAGTGCTGTTAAGAATAGGGAGCTATTAAAACAAAACAAAACAAAACAAAACTGGAAGAACATCTAACTATATCTTTGGAGAGTTAAAAGCTTTTTTTTGAAAATAACCTCTAACGAGAGTTTTAAAGAACAAATAGGAATTAACCAGAACAAGGAAAAAGAACATTTCAGGTGTCAAAAGGTCTTTTTCATGGGCCAAGAAGCAGATTATTAAAATGTTCATTAATGTACATGGTTGATTTTGTTCAACATTTTGAAGCTAATATCATGTAGTCTACATCACAGTTCAGATCAGAAACTCTGGTATGTGTAACCCTGGTTCTGTGAGGTTTTATTTGAATAAAAATAGAGGTTTCAGGGTCTACATGCATTTAGGGGGAAAAAAAATGTTTCCTAAAAATTCTGTATTTTTTTCTGTATGATTTTCTTTAATAAATTAAAGCATAATGTGAATTTCCAGAAAGTCTTAGTAGTAACCAGTATGTTCCAGAATTATGTGACCAAGAAACTCTATACTTACAGAACGGCTCTTAGAAGTTGTTTCATGAGGAGTATGCTTTGAGAAATGCTGTTATGTACAGATATGAAATTTTCCAAATCTAAATTCTTTATAGTAGAGACAACTGAAAGCATGGAGGGAAATTATAAAGTCTGATAGCAGTCTCTAATGGTTTGAATGCCTCTCCTCCTCCCCCAAATTATGTCCACCTGGAACCTCAAAATGTGACTTTATTTGGAATAAGGATCTTTGAAGACAATTAAGGTAAGGGTCTAAGCTAAAATCATCCTGGATTATGATGAGCACTAAATCCAATGATGAGCATTCTTGTAAGAGGATAAACAGAGACAGAAAGAGAAGGCCATATCAAGACAGAGGCAGAGATTGAAGTAGCATGTCTAAAAACCAAGGAACACCAAGAACGCCTCATAGTGTGGAATGGATTTTTCTCTGAGTCTCCAGTAGGAATCAACACTATAAATACTTGCACTTCAGACCGCTGACTTTCAGAAGTGCAAGAGAATGAATTTCTGTTATTTTAAGCTGCCTAGTTTGTTGTGATTTGTTATGATAACAGTAGGAAACAAATGCAAGGATATATTGCTTTTCCACACAGGTTATAGTTTAACAAATTGTAACCTTAACACACATTATGACCAAATGATGAAAGACTCATAATGCCATTTTAATTCCTGTCCTTGCAATGTCCTCCCAACCTGAACACAGGTTAACTTCTGGACTTTCTTGAACCAAAATAATACAACAGAAATGACATTGTACAAGTTTTTCTCCTAGGCCTAAAGAGGGTTTGTTGTTTTCACTTACTCCATCTTAGCCTTGAGCCACTGTGCAAAGATGTCCAGGTTAGGTTACTTGAGGCTGAGTGCCCCTGTGGTGGAAAGGCGCAGGAGAATATAGGACCAGGAAGACAGAAAGGCAGGTCAACTCCTAGTCTCTCCTGTCCAACATGTAAATAGGGCCATCCTGGAATCTCTAGTTCCAGAAAAGCTGCCCCCTGAATACAAACACATGCGAGGACCTAGCCAACACCATCTGGGAAGGCAAACCACACAGCTGAGTCCAGCCCAGATTGCAGCTCCATGAACAGATAAATGCTTGTTGCTAAATTGTTTTAAGTTGTTATGGTTGGAAGTGATTTGTTATACAGCCACATAAAACTGTAATCAGCTAGTATTATCTTCAAGTATTTATTTTTAAAACAAGGATAGACAAAACAGATTATGGGTAGAATGCCAGTCAGTATGCTATAGCAAAGGCAGGACTGACTTCTATCAATTAAGAATTTTGATCCACTCTCCTGTATCTTTTTCAATCCTATCATCATTAACTTAAATCTCTGGAGAAAAAAATACATGCCACCCTAAGGTAAAAAAAGACTACTTTTCATGAATACCCAGAGAGTTTTATTAAAATTCTGCATAAGTATAGCCAGAATACAATGAATTTTAGCCCAAATTAGCACTAGAATTTTAGCATGTTTGCTACTGCTAAGTCGCTTCAGTCATGTCCAACTCTGTGCGACCCCATAGACGGCAGCCCACCAGGCTCCCCCGCCCCTGGGATTCTCCAGGCAAGAACACTGGAGTGGGTTGCCATTTCCTTCTCCAATGCATGAAAGTGAAAAGTGAAAGTGAAGTTGTTCAGTCGTGTCTGACTCTTCGCGACCCCATGGACTGCAGCCAGCCCACCAGGCTCCTCCGTCCATGGGATTTTCCAGGCAAGAGTACTGGAGTGGGTTGCCATTGCCTTCTCCGACACTCAGCTTTTATGAGAAACAGACAATGACAACCTAATCTCTAGGATTTATTTTAAAAGGTTGCATCATAAGTACAGCATAGACTAAGAGCATTTCTTATAACTTTTATCTTCCGATCACTGCAGACAGCTGATATTCAAAGTGACCATGCATGATCTTGAAATGGCTTCTGGACATTAACAATTAAATTCTGGTCAGCTGTAGTTTTAAACATTTTGATATATTTTGAGATTTCTTAAAAATACATATATTTCCAATCCACATAAGATGCATAATTAATCATCGGGTGATCAGACATTGAATTAACATATATTCTGTTTTTTCAGCAATTACCGGATAAAATTAGCTTAAAGATAGAAGTAACAACTGACCATTGCTACAAATGAATTCTTATAAAAACCAGTTATTTAAATCACACACACACACATTTATTTTCACATGTCTGTGGAGTGTGATAGAAGCCCACAAATACAAAATTGTATTAGAATTCTTACAGCAAATAAATTAACAAAAAAACAGAGTCAACTTGCTAATTCAGTCTTAGTCTTATGAAGGATGTGTTCTCTTTTTCTGACCTAGTTCTTTTATAAAATGAAGGTGGGCACTCAATGACCACAGGTCATTTTCCATGGACACATAAATTGTATATTAAATGAGGAAATGAGAAAATAATCCTGATTTTAATCTTTATACTAGAAAGCTTAAAAGACTGGTATAAAATTCATGTTTTGAAGCCATTTATTTACAGTATTGCTACTTCTCCCCCCACAGCTTTCTTTCCCCGGGCATATATGGCTTTATTTCTCTTTTCTTCCTCCCAGTTTTTCTTCTTCCTTCACTTTTTTTTCCTTCTCCTCTTCCTCCTTTGTTTTTATCATGAAATATAATATGCATTCAGAAAAGGCCATACAGATATTATTACTGATCTCAAGGAACCTAGATTTAACTTAGTGCTATTTCTACTTCTTCCTCCTTTTCTTCTCTTTCTTGGGTTCTATTTTGCTTTATTTTTCTTCTTAATAGATGCTACAGCTATGAATTTTGCTCTGATTGTGTAGATGATTTTTAAGGCTAAAAATCAATTTTAATGGTAATTTTTCATAAGAAAGAAATGGCAAAATATTTTGCAAATAGAAATTACTATATGTAAGTAAAAAATAATAACTATTTCTACTGAGATAATATTGCTACTGGTTTTCTTTCATCCCCGGCAACATTTTTATCTGAAATAGTCTTTGCTGTTTCTAAGTTCAACGTCCTGCAGCAAACGTTGCCAGTAATACAAAATACTTTCAATTAGTAGTTCTCTACTTTGGTCGCTAAGCAACTGACCTATCGTGAGGAATACATAATGATCTGTATAGACACCTTAAAGTGGTGGAAAGTATAGGCTTCATAACTTTCATTTACACTCCTGTGTTGATGTTACACTAAATAGTTAAAAACATGGCAATATTTTATATTGGTTTGCTAAAATAAACCTAAAGGCTAACTTAAGCTCTGGACAAAGGTAGGACTAAACATGACACAGAATATCATATTTGTCTTTCATATATGTTATCATATTGTTTATAGGGAGGACAAGTAACCAGTTAATATACAATTAAGTGTATATATGCTAATCATCAGTGAAGGCAGAATTCAGCACATAGCAGAAATAGTAAGAGAGCTGAGAAGAAAGTTAGACAAAAATGGAGACGCTAAATGGCAAATACAATGAAAATCATTATGTCTGATATGTATGTAAGTGTCTTCCTGTATGTTAGAAAATAAAAACAGAAATAGCCAGATCTAGCAGGAAAAAAAATAGGTACTTGAACCCTGGATACTTTTATTCTATCCTTCTAACATATTTTTATTGCTTTTTTTATTCCATTGACTACTGCATGCACTGACCCTCACTAAATCAAATCAATAGAGAGGAGAGATTATATCTCCCTTTTATCAGTAGAGCAGTTTAGACAGAGATTTTTCTTGCCCTGTTTCTTATATGTATTCTGTTCAGTTTTTACATTGCATTTTATAAGCTGCTTTAGAACAATGGAATAATTTTCCTTCATTTGATATAGAGTTTTCAACATAATTTGAACAAATAAAAAATAAATTAATGAAATTTATGTCCTTATAAACACAGTATCAGTGGAACCAGGAAAACAATAGAATGGTAAAGACTAGAGATCGCTTCAAGAAAATTAGAGCTATCAAGGAAACATTTCATGCAAAGATGGGTACAATAAAGGACAGAAAGGGTATGTCCCTAACAGAAGCAGAAGATATTAAGAAGAGGTGGCAAGAATACACAGAACTAAACAAAAAAGGTCTTAATGACCAGGATAACCATGATGGTATGGTTTCTTACCTAGAGCCAGATATCCTGGAATGTGAAGTCAAGTGGGTCTCAGGAAGCATTACTATGAGCAAAGCTAGTGGAGGTGATGGAATTCCAGTTGAGCTATGTTAAATCCTAGAAGATGATGCTGTTAAAGTGCTGTAAGCAATATGCTAGCAAATTTGGAAAACTCATCAGTGACCACAGGACTGGAAAATGTCAGTTTTCATTCCAATCCCAAAGAAGGACAATGCCAAAGAACGTTCAAACTACTGCATGGTTGTGCTTATTTCACATGCTAGCAAGGTAATGCTAAAAATCCTTCAAGATAGGCTCCATAGGTCAAAAAGCAACAATTAGAATGGATGTGGAACAATGAACTGATTAAAAATTGGGGAAGGAGTACATCAAGGCTATATATTGTCACCCTGCTTATTTAACTTATATGCAGATTAATCATATGAAATGCCAGGCAGGATGAAGCTCAAGCTGGAATCAAGATTGCCAGGATAAATATCAACAACCTCACATATGCAGATGGTAGCACTCTAATAGCAGAAAGTGAAGAGGAACAAAAGAGCCTCCTGATGAAGATGAAAAAGAACAGTTAAAAAGCCGGCTTAAAATTCAACATTCAAAAAACTGAGGACATGACATCTGATCCTGTCACTTTTTGGCAGATAGATGGGGGAAAAAATGGAAACAATGAAAGACTTTATTTTCTTGGGCTCCAAAATCACTGTGGATGGTGACTGCAACTGTGAAATTAAAAGACACTGACTCCTTGGAAGAAAAGCTATGACCAACTTAAACAGCATATTAAAAAGCAGAGACATCACTTTGCCAACAAAGGTTCATACAATCAAAGCTATGGTTTTTCCAAAATACAGATGTGACAGTTGGACCATAAAGAAAGCTGAGACCAAAGAATTGATGCTTTTGAATGGTGGTGCTGGAGAAGACTCTCGAGAGTCCCTTGGACAGCAAGGAGACCAAACCAGTCAATCCTAAAGGAAATCAACACTGAATATTCACTGGAAGGACTGATGCTGAAGCTGAAGTTCCAATATTTTGGTTTTAGTCAGTGGTAACAATGACCAAGGTTTCCTAATACCTGCCCTCCCTTTGTGAAGGCCACATAGGGAGCAAAAAGAAGCTTCTTCTATTCTCTGTTCGACTTAGAGTGGGGACTCTGGACTTTTACTCCAAACTTGAAGTAAAAAGGCAGCCTCCATTATCACCCTGTGTCATGTCAGGCAAGGTATACTTGCTAAATTTAAATAAAATAGTCTTATAATATTCAAAGTACCTAGATAAATTGAAAGTTGGTCAGCAGAGCAAGAAACAGACAAACCATATCTTCAATGACAAGTTAACACACGTCAACATAAAGATGACACAAATACTAGACTTTTTCAACAAGAATTTCAAAGGTATCCTTATAAAAATGTTTTAATAATCAGTAATAAATATGTCCAAACCAATGAAACAAAGAGAAAGCTTTACCAATGAATAGTAGATACAAAGGACAAAGAATAATTTTGGAACTGACAATTACTATAGCTAAAAATTTTTCTAAAAAACCCTCTGAAAAAATGATCAATACAAATTACCCAATCTGGAGAACAAAATAAAAAGAGACTGAAAACAAAGAAACAAACCTTAAGGACCTGTAGGACTGAAACAAAAAAAAAATCTAAACTTATTACATATGTCAACAGAATTTCACAAACAAAGGAGATAAATGGCAGGGCTAAACGTGTATTTTAAAAAACAATGGCTAAAACATTTCCAACTTTAGCAAAAAAAAAAAAAAGAAAAGAAGAAGCCAAGATTCAGACTGAGCAAATCTCAAAAGTATAAACTCAGAGACATTCGCTCCTAAACAAAACCAAACAAACATACAACTTCAGAAAACAAGAAAAAAAATATTGAAGGCAGTAAAACAATACTTTCCTTACAGGGGAAAAGTAATTTGACTGAAAGCTGATTTCTCATCAGAAACTCTGAAGTCCAGAAGAATAAGTGACGTATTTTTCAGATATTCAAAGGCAAAAATTGTCGACCCAGAATTCAGTATTGGGCAAAACTTTCGTTCAGAAACTAAGGGAAATTAAAAACATTTTCAAAAGAAGGGAAATTGAAAATTTATCACCAGCAGACCTGCCCAAAAAAGTAGCAAAAGGAAGCTCTTGAAATAGAAATAACAAGATTAATTGTGTCTTAAATCACCAGGAAGGAAGAATTGAACAGAACATTCAGTTCAGTTCAGTAGCTCAGTTGTGTCTGACTCTTTGCGATCCCATGGACTGTAGTACGCCAGGCCTCCCTGTCCATCACCAGCTTCTGGAGCTTGTGCAAACTCATGTCCATCTAGTCAGTGATACCATACAACTATTTCATCCTTGATCGTCCCCTTCTACTCCCGCCTTCAGTCTTTGCCAATGAGTCTGTTCTTCACGTCAGGTGGCCAAAGTATTGGAGTTTACCCTTCACCATCAGTCCTTTCAATGAATATTCAGGACTGATTTCCTTTAAGATTGACTGGTTGAATCTCCTTGCAGTCCAGTTCAGTTGAGTTCACTTCAGTCACTCAGTCGTGTCCGACTCATTGTGACCCCATGAATCGCAGCATGCCAGGCCTCCCTGTCCATCACCAACTCCCAGAGTTCACTCAGGCTCACGTCCATCGAGTCAATGATGCCATCCAGCCATCTCATCCTCTGTCGTCCCCTTCTCCTCCTGCCCCCAATCCCTCCCAGCATCAGAGTCTTTTCCAATGAGTCAACTCTTCACATGAGGTGGCCACAGTACTGGAGTTTCAGCTTTAGCATCATTCCTCCCAAAGAAATCCCAGGGCTGATCTCCTTCAGAACGGACTGGTTGGATCTCTTTGCAGTCCAAGGGACTCTCAGGAGTCTTTTCCAACACCACAGTTCAAAAGCATCAATTCTTCAGCGCTCAGCCTTCTTCACAGTCCAACTCCCACATCCATACATGACCACTGGAAAAACCATAGCCTTGACTAGATGAACCTTTGTTGGCAAAGTAATGTCTCTGCTTTTCAATATGCTATCTAGGTTGGTCATAAGTTTTCTTCCAAGGAGTAAGCGTCTTTTAATTTCATGGCTGCAGTCACCATCTGAAGTGAATTTGGAGCCCCAAAAAATAAAGGCTGACACTGTTTCCACTATTTCCCCATCTATTTCCCATGAAGTGACGGGACCAGATGCCATGATCTTCGTTTTCTGAATGTTGAGCTTTAAGCCAACTTTTTCACTCTCCACTTTCACTTTCATCAAGAGGCTTTTTAGTTCCTCTTCACTTTCTGCCATTAAGGGTGGTGCCATCTGCATATCTGAGGTTACTGATATTTCTCCTGGCAATCTTAATTCCAGCTTGTGTTTCTTTCAGCCCAGCATTTCTCATGATGTACTCTGTATATAAGTTAAATAAGCAGGGTGACAATATACAGCGTTGACGTACTCCTTTTCCTATTTGGAACCAGTCTGTTGTTCCATGTCCAGTTCGAACTGTTGCTTCCTGACCTGCATACAGATTTCTCAAGAGGCAGGTCAGGGGGTCTGGTATTCCTATCCCTTTCAGAATTTTCCACAGTTTATTGTGATCCACACAGTCAAAGGCTTTGACATAGTCAATAAATCAGAAATAGATGTTTTTCTGAAACTGTCTTGCTTTTTCGATGATCCAGCAGATGTTGGCAATTTGGTCTCTGGTTCCTCTGCCTTTTCTAAAACGAGCTTGAACTTATAGAAGTTCACAGTTTACGTATTGCTAAAGCCAGGCTTGGAGAATTTTGAGTATTACTTTACTAGTATGTTAGATGAGTGCAATTGTGCGGTAGTTTGAACATTCTTTGGCATTGCCTTTCTTTGGGGTTGGAATGAAAACTGACCTTTTCCAGTCTACTGGCCACTGTTGACTTTTCCCAATTTGCTGGCATATTGAGTACAGCACTTTCACAGCATCATCTTTCAGGATTTGAAATAGGTCAACGGGAATTCCCTTACCTCCACTAGCTTTGTTCATAGTGATGCTTTTTAAGGCCCACTTGACTTCACATTCCAGGATATCTGGCTCTAGGTGAGTGATCACACCATCATGATTATCTTGGTCATGAAGGTCTTTTTTGTACAGTTCTTATGTGTATTCCTGCCACCTCTTCTTAAAATCTTCTGCTTCTGTTAGGTCCACACCATTTCTGTCCTTTATTGAGCTTTATTTTTGCTAGCTCCAAAATCACTACAGATGGTGACTGCAGCCATGAAATTAAAAGACGCTTACTCCTTGGAAGAAACATTATGACCAACCTAGACCGCATATTGAAAAGCAGGGACATTACTTTGTCAACAAAGTTCCGACTAGTCAAGGCTATGGTTTTTCCAGTGGTCATGTATGGATGTGGGAGTTGGACTGTGAAGAAAGCTGAGCACTGAAGAATTGATGGTTTTGAACTGTGGTGTTGGAGAAGACTCTTGAGAGTCCCTTGGACTGCAAGGAGATCCAACCAGTCCATTCTGAAGGAGACTGGCCCAGGGATTTCTTTGGAAGGAGTCATGCTAAAGTTGAAACTCCAGTACTTTGGCCACCTCATGTAAAGAGTTGACTCATTGGAAAAGACTCTGATGCTGGGAGGGATTGGGGGCAGGAGGAGAAGTGGACGAAAGAGGATGAGATGGCTGGATGGCATCACCTACTCGATGGACATGAGCCTGAGTGAACTCTGGGAGTTGGTGATGGACAGGGAGGCCTGGCATGCTGGGAACATGGGGTCGCAAAGAGTTGGCCACAACTGAGCAACTGAACTGTACTGAGGTTAGGCATAGCTTTTCTTCCAAGGAGCAAACATCTTTTAATTTCATGGCTGCAGTCACCATTTGCAGCGACTTTGGAGCCCCCAAAAATAAAGTCTCTCCCTGAAGTAGATGTGGCATAGTGGTAAAGAATTTGTGCGCAATACTTCAAGAGAAGCAGGTTCAATTCCTGGGTTGGGAAGATCCCCCATACTAGGAAATAACAACTGGCTGCAGTATTCCTACCTGGAAAATTTCATGTTCAGAGAAGCCTGGAGGGCTAGAGTCCCTGGTGTCACAAAGTGTTGGACACAAGTGAATGAATGTGCACGTGCGTGGACACGTGGACACACACACACACACAGATGTGTTTCGTGTTTTGACAGCAGTGGGTAGTAATAGGAATTTACGTGTGTGTGTGCATGCTCAGTCATGTCTGACTCTTTGCCACCCTACGGACTGTAGCCTGCCTGGCTCGTCTGTCCATGGAATCTCTCAGGCAAGAATAATAGAGTATGTTGCCATTTCCTCCTACAGGGGATTTTCCTGACTCAGGGATAGAACCCACATCTCCTGTGTCTTCTGCATTGCAGGCAGATTCTTTACCTCTGAGCCATCGAGGTAAAACCCATAGGAACCCACATGTGTGATAAAATGACACAAAGCTATACACACACATTTTATAAATGTCAATTTCCTGGTTGTGATATTGTACTATAGCTACTAAAAATGTAACCACTAGGAAACTGGATAAAGGAGTAGGAGTGAGTTCTCTGCTGCTGCTGTTGCTAAGTCGCTTCAGTCGTGTCCGACTCTGTGAGACCCCATAGACAGCAGCCCACCAGGCTCCCCCATCCCTGGGATTCTCCAGGCAAGAATACTGGAAGTGGGTTGCCATTTCCTTCTCCAATGCATGAAAGTGAAAAGTAAAAGTGAAGTCGCTCAGTCGTGTCCGACTCTTCACGACCCCAGGGACTGCAGCCTACCAGGCTCCTCCGTCCATGGGATTTTCCAGGCAAGAGTACTGGAGTGGGGTGCCATTGCCTTCTCCAAACTTTCTATAAATCTTTAGTTTAAAATTGACAGGTAACAAAAAAACCTAATAGATCAATAGACTAATAGTTTCATATGGAGTGCAGAATGATAAGAAAAATTTTATTTATATAAATAAGTGAAAGCATCCATGAAAGAGATGAGCTTTGCAGTTGAATAAGTCCAACGATAAAAGAGCATGGGGAATAGTGCAGAATTTATGTCAGATACTTTAGAAGGCCAAAATATAATTTCTAGGTGAAAATTTCTACATTCATGATGCAAAGGAATCTAAGAGAGTTCTTGATCTACAAAATGATCTATTTCTAAAATATAAGGGAATATTCTCTTTATCCTAAACCATTCAGACATTAAGACTATCATTGATAATCATTAACCACAGGGGAAATGGAGATGAAAAGAAATTAGATATGGGAAAAATAAAAAGAAGAATATCAAACTTCAGAAGCTTCCTCAGAAAGTTTCATGTAGATATATTTTAACAGCAACTCTGCCATAATTTTTTCCTTCTTCTTCTAGTACAGATTGCTATTTTGCTGAGTGAATCTACTTTAAGACCACAAGTAAAAAGTTTTCTATTCACTATAGGTAGAAAATTATTTTAAAATGTCTATATTTATATAGCATTTCAAATCAAATTCTATTTTTCTGCTCACATGGAGGTGGTTACTGTCCTATGCTTCTTTAACAATAATCATTTTAGCTAAAGTCTGTTAGCTAATATTTATTAGATAATGTTGCTACATTATCTGCCACAAGGATATGTGGAAACATTTAGAAAATGGCCTTCAAGATATCTGTAGAATTATCCAGAATTATCCAAATCAAATTTGCCTTGGATCCTTTTGTCTATGTTTTAATTCCATAGAAGTCATTTTTCAATAAAATATTTTCATGATTTGCATATCCCTTTCAAGGAATCTTGAAATGCTATTTGTAATGTTTAGCCTTGATTAAATTCCAAAATAGTGAGATTTTTAAATGTTCATAGAGAATTAGACTGACATAAAATAAAAAATCAGAAATTTAAAAAGAAATTTAAAACACAACCTTGTGAAAGACTTCTACTGAAATAAACATGCATATTATTAAAAATAATAGACTAAATTGGTTGCTTGAAAACTATAAATGGGCAATCTACTTTATTAATATGCCAATAAGAAAAGTTATTTAAAAATTTTTATTACTGTATTTTGTTCTTTCTATACACATTCTTAAAAGCATGTATGTGTACAAGAGCAAATGTAATTTTTATTTCACTTTTAGAACATTTTTAGCTTTACTGTTTCTTTACTGCCATATAAGATTATACAAGTTTCATGCTCTAACATTATTTCAAAGATGGTTTCTGTACACGATTGGGCTTCCTTGGTAACTTAGCAAAGAATCCGCCTGCAATGCAGGAAACCTGGATTCATTACCCGGGTCAGGAAGATCCCCAGGAGAAATGAATGGCTACCCACTCCACTATGCTTGCCTGTAGAATTCCATGGACAGAAGAGCCTGGTGGGCTACAGTCCATGGGTTGCAAACAGTTGGGCACAACTGAGCAACTCAACGCACACACACACTGTACGTGAATACCTCAGTATTTTTAAGGTATAACTTTGGAAGGCTGTGTATTTATTATCTCACTTACAACCTTTTATTTAGGTCTTGCTATTCAGATTACTGAAATTTACATGTACTCAGTAGCGTCTGACTTTTTGCCACTGCGTGGACTGTAGCCTGACAGGCTCCTCTGTCCATAGGATCTTCCAAGCAAGAATACTGGAGTGCATCGCTGTTTCCTCCTCTAGGGAATCTTCTTGGAGAAGGCAATGGCACCCCACTCCAGCACTCTTGCCTGAAAAGTCCCATGGATGGAGGAGCCTGGTAGGCTGCAGTCCATGGAGTCGCTAAGAGTCGGACATGACTGAGCGACTTCACTTTCACTTTTCACTCTCATGCATTGGAGAAGGAAATGGCAACCCACTCCAGTGTTCTTGCCTGGAGAATCCCAGGGACGGGGGAGCCTGGTGGGCTGCCATCTATGGGGTCGCACAGAGTTGGACATGACTGAAGCGACTTAGCAGCAGCAGCAGCAGCAGCAGCAGGGGATCTTCTAGACCCATGGATCAAACCTATGTTTCTTGCATCTCCTGCATTGAAGGCAGATTCTTTACCTCTGAACCACTGGTAAAGTTCAAAATTTACATTATGGCTGAAAATGAGAAATATTTCTTGACTAAAGAGAACTCCTGAAGTCATGGAAAGGTACAGCACATACAAAATATATTTCATTACTCAGTTAAATCATAAATTTTCTGTTGAATGATATTTAAAGGTAAAATAGTTGATGTCAAGAGCCTATCAGAAACTAAAATATATTAAAAGTAGATTTGTAGTATTTGAGATTGATTTTTGGGGTTTGTTGCTTTTAAAAAATTTTATTGGAGTACAGTTGCTTTACAATGTTGTGTTGGTTTCTGCTATACAGCAAAGTGGATCAGCTATATGTATACATATATCTTCTCTTTTTCGGATTCCTTCCCTAAGAAAAGATTTTGACAGGAATGGGAAATTCTCCAAGCTCAATATGAGGATTTTCATGTATGTAATTTTCACTCGGTGGTGAAAGTTCCTTACATAGCTCTTTGTGTGCTAATTTAAAAGCGGGCCAGCACTTTTAAATCAGAACCAGCACCTAACCCCTTTTTATTTTTTTTTTTTTCTAGTTATTGGTAATGACTTTAAAATCCAAATCCAGTCACTCTACTTCTAAGGATAAACTGCTATATAACAGACACATGTTTAAGACATAGTAAATATAGGCTGGATCTCAGTAAGTCACAAATGGTAAGGAAAAAAAAAAGACGGATTCCAAGAACAAAATGTAATGACTAAGTCACTTCTCACTTTCTAGACATGGGCAGAGATTTTTAAATGAGGTAAATGCTACAAAAAATATTTGGAGTAAGCTATTGGAGAATGGTATAAAGCTTGGGAATATACTTTCACTGCATAAATTATAAGGCTGATGATTTATATTACTTGATTTTACATTTAGAAATAAAGTATAAATATTGTACAATGTGTTTTTCCCAGTTAATTTTTTTTTTAATTTGGGAGTAAAGGTAAAGGAAGCTATTTATAAACAGTACTAAGTCCATATCTACTTGTTTCTAAATAAATCTTGACATATCATAAGGATCAAACATTAAGGAACTCCTAATTGCCCCCAAACCTGAGTCTGCCCTTTCGTAAGCAGAGGGAAAAGGCCTTTTTCAAAATTAAAGGATGAAAGAAAACGTACACTCAACAATATTGAAGAACAAAAAGACATTTCTTGTAACATTAGTGTCAACTTAGAGGGAAAGTTAGATATCCAGGCCTCCCCCTCATGTGTAGGACCCGGAGAAACTGTAAATTCAGGCCCTCATATCGCTTGCCTAATTTTTTTTTTTTTTTTCTCATCAGTGAAACTTTATTCCAGAGTATATCTAACTTCTACCAGAATAATGGAATGGTTGTTTACACCACTGTTTGGGGTGATTTTTTTTAATTAATTAATTTTTTATTGAAGGATAATTGCTTTATAGAATTTTGCTGTTTTCTGTCAAACCTCAACATGACTCAGCTTAGGTGTACATGTATCCCCTCTCTTTTGGAACTCCCTCCCCATCCCACCCCTCTAGGTTGATACAGAACCCCTGTTTGAGTTTCCTGAGCCACACAGCAAATTCCTGTTGGCTATCTATTTTATGAGGCTTCCTTCATAACTCAGTTGGTAAAGAATCTGCCTGCAATGCAAGAGACTCTGGTTTGATTCCTGGGTCGTGAAGATCCCCTGGAGAAGGGATAGGCTACTCACACAAGTATTCTTGGGCTTCCCTTGTGGCTCAGCTGGTAAAGAAACCGTCTGCAATGCCAGAGACCTGTGCTCGATCCCTGGGTTGGGATGATCCCTTGGAGGAGGGAAAGACTACCCACTTAAGTATTCTAGTCAAGAGAATTCTGTGGACTATATAGTCCATGGGGTCGCAAAGAGTCAGACACAACTGAGCCTTTTCACTTTCATTTATTTTACATATGGCAATGTAAGTTTCCATGTTACTCTTTTCATACATCTCACCCTCTCCTCCCCTTCCCTATGTCCATAAGCCTTAGGACTTTTTATTTTATTTTTCCTACCAAGGATTGCAGTCTTCAGTACTTGTACTCTTGCATGATCAGTTCAGTTCAGTCAGTCAGTCATGTCTGACTTTTTGTGACTCCACGAACCACAGAACTCCAGGCCTCCCTGTCCATCACCAACTCCCAGAGTCCACCTAAACCCATATCCATTGAGTCGGTGATGCCATCTAACCATCTCATCCTCTGTCATCCTGGTCTCCTCCTGCCTTCAATCTTTCCCAGCATCAGGGTGTTTTCAAATGAGTCAGTTCTTTGCATCAGGTAGCCAAAGTATTGGAGTTTCAGCTTCAACATCAGTCCTTCCAATGAACACCCAGGACTGATCTCCTTTAGCATGGACTGGTTGGATCTCCTTGCAGTCCAAGGAACTCTCAAGAGTCTTCCCCCACACCACAGTCCAAAAATCAATTCTTCAGTGCTCAGCTTTCTTTATAGTCTAACTCTCACATCCATACATGACCACTGGAAAAACCATAGCCTTGACTAGACGGACCTTTGTTGGCAAAGTAATGTCTCTGCTTTTCAATATGCTGTCTAGGTTGGTCATAACTTTCCTTCCAAGGAGTAAGAGTCTTTTAATTTCATGGCTGCAGTCACCATCTGCAGGGATTTGGGAGCCGAAAAAATAAAGTCAGCCTCTGTTTCTACTTTTTCCCCATCTATTTGCCATGAAGTGATGGGACTGGATGCCATGATCTTAGTTTTCTGAATGTTGAGCTTTAAGACAACTTTTTCACTCTCCTCTTTCACTTTCATCAACAGGCTCTTTAGTTCTTCTTCACTTTCTGCCATAAGGGTGATGTCATCTGCATATCTGAGGTAATTGATATTTCTCTGGGCAATCTTGATTCCAGCTTGTGCTTCCTTCAGCCCAGCATTTCTCATGATGTACTCTGCAGATAAGTTAACTAAGCAGGGTGACAATATACAGCGTTGACGTACTCCTTTTCCCATTTGGAACCAGTCTGTTGTTCCATGTCCAGTTCTAACTGTTGCTTCCTGACCTGCATACAGATTTCTCAAGAGGCAGATCAGGTGGTCTGGTATTCCCATCTCTTTCAGAATTTTCCAGTTTATTGTGATCCACACAATCAAAGGCTTGGGACAGTCAATAAAGCAGAAATAGATGTTTTTCTGGAACTCTCTTGCTTTTTCAATGATCCAGAGGATGTTGGCAATTTGATCTCTGGTTCCTCTGCCTTTTCTAAAACCAGCTTGAACATCTGGAAGTTCACGGTTCATGTATTGCTGAAGCCTGGCTTGGAGAATTTTGAGCATTACTTTACTAGTGTGTGAGATGAGTGCAATTGTGTGGTAGTTTGGACATTCTTTGGCATTGCCTTTCTTTGGGATTGGAATGAAAACTGACCTTTTCTAGTCTTGTGGCTACTGTTGACTTTTCCAAATTTGCTGGCCTATTGACTGCAGCACTTTCATAGCATCATCTTTCAGGATTTGGAATAGCTCAACTGGAGTTCCATCACCTCCACTAGCTTTGTTCATAGTGATGCTTCCTAAGGCCCACTTGACTTCACATTCCAGGATGTCTGGCTCTAGGTGAGTGATCACACCATCGTGATTATCTGGGTCGTGAAGATGTTTTTTGTACAGTTCTTGTGTGTATTCTTGCCACCTCTTCTTAATATCTTCTGCTTCTGTTAGGTCCATACCATTTCTGTCTTATAAGGAGGTACAAATATACCATTAGCATTATGTGAATATAATTCCTTTATCCGTGGACTCCTCATGTCAGGTTGGAAGGAGAGAGGGAGGGAAGACTACACTCTAAAGGGCAGGGCCTAAAACATGAGGGCCCAAACTTCCTGAGCACCTTAAATGTGGGGCTTGTCAACTGCATTATTTTCTACCCATCACAGACATTCAAAGTGTATCTTCTGACATTCACCTGTACCCCTATCTGCACCCTTCAGATTTCTTCAAATCCTGACAAGTGAGAAATAGCCATTTGGAGAAGTAACATTGATAAACTGCCCTGAACACTAGGAAAAAAAAAAAGTATTACCGTTATGTTATTAAGTCTTCCAATCTACGAACATGAGATATCTTTCCATTTACCTAAATCTTTCAAAATTTCCTTCAACAATATTTTATCATTCTCAGTGTCCAAGTATTACAAAAATGTTAAATTTTTTTCTGAATTTTTTAAATGCTATTGAGAATGGCATTGTTCTCTTAGTTTCATTTTTGGATTGCTTGTTGCTAGTGGATAGAAATGTAATTGATTTTGTAGATTGCTCTTATGTCCTATGATTTTGCTAAGCTTGCTTATTCTAGTAGTTTTTCCATGAACTCCTTAGGATTTTCTGTGTATAAGATTCATGTCAGTTGTGAATAAAGACAGTTTTACTTCTTCCCTATATCTAAGTGCCACACTGTAGCTCTGTCCTTCCACCCTTTTGACCACAGAATGAGTCAAAGATATAAAGAGAGCCTGAAGAAGCCTTTCACTAATATTTGTAAATGAAAGTTCACTAATAAAGCTGAAGGAGCTATATCAACACATAACCAGTCATTGTGAAGCTAGAAAGCAAATAGTCCATGTTGCACAGAATTGATATGTGCAGTCTAGTCCTTTACTGAGTATTCTGTGTGACCAGAGAAGGTAGCATATAGAGTCTTTAACTTCATGTAATTTAGTATCCAGGTCTGAACATAAGAAGCCTAGACACAAAGAAGATAGCTTGCAGAAAAGTGCTATGCAATAGGTATGGGGGATTTTCTAGGAGGGAAATGCTGTTGTGAGATGTTGTTTGATCTTTATGGTGATCAAAGAAAGGTTAATAGAAAAAGTGAAATTTGAATGTTGTCTTGGGAAATGACTTTATGAAGAAGAGGAAGGAATGCATTACAGATGATATAAGTGAAGTCTTTCAGTCGTGTCTGACTCTTTGCGACCCCATGGACTGTAGCCTATCAGTCTCCTCCATCCATGGGATTTTCCAGGCAAGAGTGCTGGAGTGGATTGCCATTTCCTTCTCCAGGGGATCTTCCCTATCCAGGAATCGAACCCAGGTCTCCCACATTGCAGGCAGATGCTTTACCGTCTGAGCCACCAGGGAAGCCCCACACAGATGATATAGTGCAAATTTGTGGTAAAGGGATTACAGAAAAACATATTCATAGATTTACAGAATGTATACATTAGATAAATGAATGTACCTGAGAATATCTGAAGATTAGAAGTTATTGGTCAGGACAATGGGGTTGATTTGGAATATTAAACTAAGGGAGTTGGACTTTAT
This sequence comes from Bos taurus, assembly GCF_002263795.3. NCBI lineage: Eukaryota > Metazoa > Chordata > Mammalia > Artiodactyla > Bovidae > Bos > Bos taurus. Next base: position 38,248,294 of record NC_037348.1, on the reverse strand, counting down.
CCTATAAGTGGAAAAAGTAAAAACAAAATATTTAAAATTGCTAATAAAGAAAATGAACAAAATAGCCATGGAACGACAATATTTGTTAATAAGGTATAATCAGTAAGAAAGTAGGATGGCTGTCTTCTTTTTCTTCTTCCTTCACCTTCTAAATGTAAGGCCTACAGTAGGTAAAGGAAACAGACATATACGTGATAGGAAGGAAGAATTTCAAATATATGTTGTGTAGACACAGGAAAATAAGGGAAATGAAAGAGTGGAACTCCAAATTCTCAGTCAGATTAACAGTGGTATCTTTGAGATAAATAGAGGAAACTTGACCCAGGGAATTTGTCCTTTACCCACAGCACCTGGCCCAGGAGAAGGAGCCAGCTTTGCACAGCTGATGAGTGGTAAGACTGGGATTTGAATTTACCTTGTTGATTTTTAGAGACGAGCCTTTGACCAGTATGTTATACTCCTTCCTGAAGTATTCAATGATTTACAAAGACAAACAAATCCAGAGGAGGCAGAAGGGATGGTACAATTAGGGTACAGATAAGTCGACTAGGTTCTGCTTCCCCGGAGAACAGGATCAGGAAATCTGTTCTCAAATCAAACATCAAACCAAATTTCAAGTATTCTAGACACAGAAGTCTAAAATGTTACAATTCTTCATTACACAGCATGTGGGTAATGACAGGTTTTGAGAAGAAAATCAACATAGAGCATAACTACACATAAATTATTATAGTTGGAAGTTACAGAGGAAATACTTTTAGTGAAAGAAGGTGGGAGCATGAAATGAGAGCCATATCAAGTGAAGACTTTTATGACGGACACACACACACATATGTACAGTTAGTAAAGAATAAACTGCAGACGATTAGTAGCTTAAAGTTGCCAGCCAAAGATCTGTTGCTGGAGATGAAAGAAGGGATTGGATTTAAAGCTCTAGTGGAAAGGTTGGTCTGGATAATAGACCTCTTGGAAAACTCTGGATGGATGAGAACCAAATGTAGGAAAATGTGAGATTGGGATAAGTCATTCATTAAATTCAAGAATTCATTCCTTCAAGAATTGTGTTAGTCATGCATTTCTTAAAGTACATTTTTATCATGGTAACATGAATATTTCAGAATTCATCTAAATAATGTTTTTGGCCCTATTATAACATTTCTATTCTTATTTCTATCTGCCGCTCCCTCCCACTCCAATTATCGTACTCTATACAATGTGTTTGCTGTAAGATCTTGAATATATATGTATATTTGAATGTTATTTAAAATTTTATGAAGTTTTGGGGAATTTATATTATATAAATGTTTCTTATATTTTTTATTCAGCACTTTATTATTAAGATCTATCTTCGTTCTTATGTGTATTTCTACTTTATTGTTCTCTATGCTGCATAGGATCCATCATTTTCAGCAATTATATATACATATATATATTATATATATATATTATTTTCATAATGCTGGGTCTTTGGTTCTCTCCATCTCCCTGCAATGAAAAATTAATCTTTAATGAAATCATTATGTTCTTTCACAGATTTAAGTGGAAGTACATTTGGTAAGTAGATCAGAAGTAGGATTGCTAGTTTATAAGTGTAGGTTTAATTTCTCTAAGTACTTACTTAAGGACTTCCGCATTGCTCTCCAGAATAGTTGTACCAATTCAAACTCCTATCAGCAGTATATGTGTGTTATTATTTCCTGAAATTTTCTTCAATATTTGCTATTATCTGAACATCTTCTGTCTTACTAATGTGCTCCTCAAATTTACCCCTTTGCTATTGATCAATATCATATATTTCATCCTTCATTTCAACAGATATGGTTTTCACACTGTATTTTTTTTTTTTTTAAGATTTTAAGCAAACTTTTTTAAGACTGTTTATTTCTTTTTCAGGTTTCAAATATCCTCTCATACCTTCGAGGGCAGTTGATACACATATTTTAAATTATTGCTATTTTAGTACAATTATCTGGCTGTCTTTGTTGCATGTGGACTTTCTATGTGGTTGAGTTTCTCTGAGGTCTCATTTTGCTTTTGGTGGGCTTTATTATGCTCAGGTGGAAAAAGAAACTAAAAGCAGGTACTAAAAGCAGGCTCAATATTAACCCCTTCATAGTTTGGAATGAGAGACACTTTAGGAGAATAGCGGTATTCTGCCGTTCTTTGTTTGCCTTCTTCCCCCATAACCATTCCATTGTGAATTTTGATGTATGCATGCATCCTAGCTGTTAGTTTTTAGCATGGGTGATCTCCCTCAGTTTTAATCACCATCCTAACTCCTGATGTGCGTAATCGCACGTTTATAAAAAAGTGCACATGGTCTTCCTTCCCTTGTCATCATTTCCTCATTTTCCTAGCTGAGCTGAGTTCACTCTACTGGTAATATCCTGCCCAGCAAACTTAAAAATGACTTTGAAGGAAGCGGCGATGGTGTCTTTTTCAATTCCCCTGTTACTAGAATGGAAGTTCTGGGCAGGAGTTTGCTGATTTTGCTATTGTATTGTCACCACTTCGAAGAATACTCTGCACATAGAAGATACTCTGAATTTTGAATGAGCAAGAAAAAAATGAATACAAGGAAAATAAATTGATATGAATAAGACCTCTGCCTCAGCCTATTTTGTTATCTTTTGAGCCTACTTTTCTGCCTTTGTTGTTTTTTCTTCTCCACTCACTCACACGCTATTTCATACTCAGAGGGCGTCTCACGCCTTTTGGTATTAAACGTACCCACCTTCCTCTTATTTCTGTGACATTTCTGGGGTTGTAATCATGGAAGAGAGAACGTATAATGTTAGTATTCTATCTCATCAGAAAAAGCTGACTTCAGTCTAAAGCTTCCATGATATCCAAATCTCTCATTTATTTTCTTTTCAAGTTACTCCCACTTATGCAAATTTCTTTGAATACTGTTAAAATTCCAAGAATCTAGTCAATTATTGATGAGGCTGATGAGGCCATGATTTATGTATTAGTTGTTCACTCATGTCTGACTCTTTGCAACCCCACAGACTGTAGCCTGCCAGGCTCCTCTGTCCGTGGGGATTCTCCAGACAAGTGGAGCGGGTAGCTACTGGAGTGGGTAGCCATTCCCTTCTCCAGGGGATCTTCCAGACCCAGAGATTAAACCCATGTCTCCTGCATTGTGGACAGATTCTTTACAGTCTGAGCCACCAGGGAAGCCCGTGTCACCTATAGCATAAGTCTAAGATGAAAATACTCCTTAGTGCATTTTTCTGATATATCACACAACCAGTGACAAAGCCTCAGCAACTGGTAATTCCTAGATCCTCATTTCTGATCCCCCAAGATGAAGCTTGCCAACTACTTTGCTATATGAATACAAATATAAGTCACAGACAGTAAAATGAAACAAGTATCCATAGAAGCGGAGGACACTTGGACAAAAAAGAAAAGTAGGATATGAAAATATGTAGACACTGATCTGGCCCTTAATCATTATATAATTCTGGGGAGCATGTTTCTTCTGAGGCTGTTTTCGCAGAGGTAAATGGAGACAAAAAATGGCTTGTCTGCCTGGCTCATAGAACTTCTGTGAGAATAAAAAGCAATGGGTGTTTATTAAAGTACTTTATAAATATTATGCTGCTGCTGCTAAGTCACTTCAGTTGTGCCTGACTCTGTGCAACCCCAAAGACGGCAGCCCACCAGGCTCCGCCATCCCTGGGATTTTCCAGGCAAGAGTACTGGAGTGGGTTGCCATTGCCTTCTCCATTCTAAATATTACAGAGCACCGTAATTATAAAAATAAGAGAAATGTTGGCTTCTGTCAGTATCCACTTTTCTGTTACAAGTGCTTGTTTTTTTTTTCAAATTTTAATACTGTTTTGCTACTACTCAGTGTTTCAACACTGACATTCTTAAACGTATGCCTTCTGCAAAAACAACAAGGTTGTTATGGCCATAGACCGATAACTTTACATGCTCAGTTTCTTAATTAAAAAATTCTTTTGTGATTCCTTTGAAGAGAAAGTAATTACATTCTAATTTAGATTTTGTATAAATTATAATAATTGTTTGGATTCAACAAGATAGTTCATGAAGGCTATTTGTGGCTGTTGCACTGTTAAGACTACTTTCTATTTATGCAAACCTATTAATTGTTCCCAGTTAAAAGTGAACCATTATACATGCAAGTAAAAGATTTGGTCTAAAAAACTTTGGTTTTCAAATTCATGCAATGCCATCACTATCTTCTTTATGGTTTGGATATCTTATTCTAAATTATCCACAAAAGAGACATTAAATAAGTATCTATAAAAGAAATAATACACTGGGACTTTTATTTTTCATATTCTCTCAGTTTCAGGCAAAAATCTAAAGAAAAGGAAAATGAAATGTTACTTAAGTCACATAGACATCTAAAGTCTCTGATTTATGTGAAATCTTCTGTTTGGTAGAGGATATAGAGGAAAGAAAGGAATATTGAATTTCTGACAACATACATGCTTAGTCCTTTGCTACCAAAGCAGTGAGCATATATTTATTTATTTTTCCTGTGCTTTCTGAATTGAAACCAGTACATTGTAAGTTTGTCATACAAATGCTTGCCAAAAACAAACAAACTAAAAACTTGCCATTTATTTCTATTAGTTCTTTTTCTCCTGAGATGACTGCCCTACACAGAGCCGTTTTATTCTCTTCACGTCTTTGATGATGGAACATCTTGACATCACTCCAATTTCAATTCCAACATGTTGGAAGAATTGAAACACATTTACTTTAAAATTCTGAAGCACATTAATAATACCATAGAAATGAATCTCACTTATGAAAAACCTATTAGTTTTACCTTTGTTAACATGTTTCAGTGCAACTCTACGATCAACACTTCTCTCTGTGCTGACTGCAGCTGTAGCAACTGCAGCTGCCAAGAAAAAGAGCAAAATATTTTTCAAGCCAAAGCCAACAACAAGGCTTCCACAAATATTCATTCATCTTTTATATCTAGGTTTGTTGTACTTTTCTTTCTTACTCTAACTGTATAATGAAATACTATTATCACTGTCATCATCCCTAGATTAACGCTTAGAGAAAAAAGGAAAACCTCTCCCGGCACTGATTTTCAGGCCCTTTCACTCTGGAAGATTAGCAGCAAGAGGATCTTTTTGTTACTTCTCTTCATTGGAAGTGGGCTGCTGTGTATCTCCAGGGAAGGCAGCACAGGTCTCTGTTTGCATTCTGGGCTATTAGCAACAGGAAGCTTTAACAGCAAGGATCTGTAGTACTTAAGCAGACCATCATGGGGCAAATCCTGTTGGCCTTATCAGAAAGCTCTTACCAGCTTGTCCACCACAATTTCATCAAGCTCGTAGATGGAATAAGTAATAGGAAAAACAAGCCAAAAGGGGAATTGCTAGAGCTGGTGACACTTCTGACAGCAACAGACATATCAATGCTCTGATAACAACGCAGTGCTAGTCACAAAAAACTGCTTTTAACTAAGAATCTGAACATGTGAGTGTGTATAGTAGTGCCATAAAAGAGGGCCTTCTTTTATTTACAGTCTGTTGATTTCAGCTTGCTTTAGACCACTGGGGTAAATAAGCTAGCAGTAGTCAGGATTTACTTTCTCCGCTTTTACTCAGGATTGAAATTTGCTTACTGCAGTTTGGGATGTAGAGGCCACGGCATGTGAACTCATGGTGAGAAGCCACAGAAGAAGAGGAATTCATGAGTGAGAGGGCATGCTGAACTCACTGGCCTGCCTGACCTCTGCTGCAAATATTACTCACAGAATCAGTAGCATTCAAAATGCTGACAGAAAGATTGTAAGAGGTCAGCAAAGGGTGAACTTGCATGAGCATCTTGGGACCAAACCTTTGAGAATTACGATAAACTATTAGCTATATAGTGGCTACAATTGAAATGCAACTGTTCATCTAGTTCCTTTTTTGCTCTTTGACATGTGCCCAATTCAATAGTGAATAATTTCTGCTCTACTGTAGGAAAAATATAGAAGGCACAGAAGATGTCAAGCCCTGAGATGCTTTAATAAGCAGTTGACGATGAATAAAAATTATTTGAAAAGAGAGCATCTTAGAGTATTCCAGCCTTGCTCCTCTGTCCGCTTGGGTTGCTTATCACTTACTGAGAATCACAGGGCCTCCTAGCACTGTAATCTCTAGTTCCTGTCCTCAGAGGATATGAGGATTTTCTAGAGTCAGTCATATTTCAGAGATATTTTATACATAGGGTAATGGCAAGCCAGAGAAATGCTGATTTTTCAGTTTCTTAAATATTTACTGTGCAGCTACTATATGCCAGGATTTGTGCTAGTGAAAAAGTAAGTGAAAGTGTTAGTCACTCAGTCGTGTCTGACTCTTTGTGACCCATGGACTGTAGCCTGCCAAACTCCTCTGTCCCTGGAATTCTCCAGGCAAAAGCACTGGAGTGGGTTGCCATGTCCTTCTCTAAGGGATCTTCCCGACCCAGGAATCAAACCTGGATCTCTCCTGCCTAGCAGGCAGATTCTTTACCATCTGAGCCACCAGGAAAGCTCGGATTTGTCCTAAGAACTGGGTAAACATAGACGTTTCCTAGTTTTTTAAGCTCAGTCCAGGAGGGAGAATGCAGGTTCAGATATAATATAATGTGCTGATTGTATTTTATTTTAAAAAACATCTTTTTTGGTTTTCTATATTCCCACCAAAGGAAGGGAACGTGTATCTGTGGGACCTTTTCTCATATATTCATTTCATTTAGGACAGCCCCACTTCTGGTTTCCTAAGTAAAATTTATCTAGACCCTTTGTGGGAAATGAAGCTTATAAAATATGGAGTCCTTCTTCAGTGAAAAGAATATGAGGCCCTACCATTGAGAAAATCTGCTTATGACTAAGTCTAAAATTATGGAATCAAATGTACTTACTGCTGTGTATTCTGATTTGTTTCCTGAGTAGAAGATACCTCATACCAATTCCAAAGAAGGTTAATCTCTTTGTCTGGGTATTTTTAGTTTTCAACAAAATAAATGTATATATATAACAACCATTAAATGCTTTCTTTAGAGAGTGTAGTTAAAAGTTCAGGATAACAGAGAAGTTACAAAGCAGTTTTCTCCTTGCATAATAATAGTTTATATGTAAACATACAATTCAGTTGTCAGTTTAGTGACTCCATGCTGCAGCACACAAGGCTTCCCTGTCCATCACCAACTCCTGGAGTTTACTCAAACTTACACCCATCTAGTTGGTGATGCCACCCAATCATCCCGTCCTCTGTCATCCCCTTCTCCTCCAGCCTTCAATCTTTTCCAGCATCAGGGTCTTTTCCAATGAGTCAGTTCTTCACATCAGGTGGCCAAAGTATTGGAGCTTTAGCTTCAACATCAATCCTTCCAATAAATATTCAGGACTGATTTCCCTTAGGATTGGCTGGTCTGATATCTTTGCTGTCCAAAGGACTCTCAAGAGTCTTCTCCAACACCACAGTTCAAAAACATCAATTCTTCAGCACTAGGCTTTCTTTATAGTCCAAATCTCATATCCATACATGACTACTGGAAAAACCATAGCCTTGACTAGATGGACCTTTGTTGGCAAAGTAATGTCTCTGCTTTTTAATATGCTGTCTAGATTGGTCATAGCATTTCTTCCAAGGAGCAAGCGTTTTTTAATTTCATGACTACAGTCACCATCTGCAGTGATTTTGGAGCCCCAACAAAAATAAAGTCTCTCACTGTTTTCATTGTTTCCCCATCTATTTGTCATGAAGTGACTGGACCAGATGCAATGATCTTTGTTTTCTAGATGTTGAGTTTTAAGCCAACCTTTTTACTCTTCTCTTTCACTTTCATCAAGAGGCTCTTTAGTTCTTTACTTTCTGCTATAAGGGTGGTGTTATTTGCATATCTGAGGTTATTGGTATTTCTCCTGGCAATCTTGATTCCAGCTTGTGCCTTATTCAGCCCAGCATTTCTCGAGATGTACTCTGCATTTAAGTTAAATAAGCAGAATGAAAATATACAGTCTTCACGTACTCCTTTCCCTATTTGGAATCAGTCTGTTGATTCATGTCCAGTTCTAACTGTTGCTTCTTGACCTGCATACAGATTTCTCAGGAGGCAGGTCTGCTGGTCTGGTATTCCTATCTCTTTAAGTATTTTCCACAGTTTGTTGTGATCCACACAGTCAAAGGCTATGGCATAGTCAATAAAGGAGAAGTATAAGTTTTTCTGGAACTCTGTTGCTTTGTCTATGATCCAACTGATGTTGGCAATTTGATCTCTGGTTCCTTTGCTTTTTCTAAATCCAGTTTGAACATCTGGAAGTTCATGGTTCATGTACTGTTGAAGACTGGCTTGGAGGATTTTGAGCATTAAAGGTTAATTAAAACTTCTCAAGGCATTTAAGAATATATATGTTGGATGACCAAAGAACAGAAAAATAAGGGAAGGTAACAGACATTTTGTTGAAGAAAGTGACCTAAAGGTAGAAATTTAAAAGTTCAATTTTTAAAAAAAAGCAGTCTAGTTAAAGGCATACAGATATACAGTAAATAATTTAAATTGTTAAATATTTTAAATGCCAACCTTATTTGGAGAAATTTTTAGGATCTAAATACAGATGAGGCCCTAATTACAGTAGTTGAAATGATTAAAGAATATTGCATCCTATATTATAACTTTCATGCAACTCTTTATTATTATGAACTATTTAAAATCAGCAGACTAAAGAAATGTTTAGATGATTTATTGTGAATTTTAAATTGTGTAGGAGGCTACCAAATTTGGTATTAATTAAAGCACTCCAAGAAAAAGTGACATTTATATCGACTATACTTCTGTAAGTCCTATTTAAGGCATTTTTCTTATGACTTTTTCTCTCTTCATTATCATTGTTGTTTAGTCACCAAGTGGTGTCTGACTCTTTGTGACCCCATGGACTGCAGCACGCAAGGCTCCCCTGTCCTGCCCAATCTCCCGGAGTTTGCTCAAACTCATGTTCATTGAGTGCATGATGCTAGCAAAACTTTTTTCCCCTCTTGTAGAGTTTTTGTTAAGATTTATTGGAGGCTAACACACATACAGAAAACATGACCTGCATACAAACTGATCATAACTTCAAGTGAATGATGGGTGTGTATGTTAGTTGCTTAGTCGTGTCTGACTCTTTGCAACCCCATGGACTGTAGCCCACCAGGCCCCTCTGTCCAGGGGATTCTATAGGCAATAATACTGGAGCGGGTTGCCATTTTCTTCTTCAGGGCATCTTCCTGACCCAGGGATTGAAACAGGGGTCTCCTGGTATTGCAGGCAGATTCTTTACCATCTGAGCTACAGGGAAGTCTCAAGTGAATCATACTCCTTGGTAATCAGCTTTGTTTGTAGAGATGTGGATGGAGCTAGAGAGTGTCATACAGAGTGAAGTGAGTCAGAGGAAAAAAAAAAAAAATATATATATATATATATATATATTAACACATATGTGTAAATTTGGAGAAATGGAACAGATGATCTTATTTGCAAAGCAGAAATAGAGACACAGATGGGAGAACAAATGTATGGATATGTATGCATGTGTGGTTGTGTTTGTGCTCAGTCATGTCTGACTCTTTGTGACCCCATAGACTGTAGCCCACCAGGTTCCTCTGTCCATGGGATTCTCCAAGCAAGAGCACTGGAGTGGGTTGCTATGCCCTCCTCTAGGGGTAGTCCCAATCCAGGGATCAAACCCGCATCTCTTGTGTCTCTTGCTTTAGCAGACAGATTCTTTACCACTGTACCCACTGCCACTTTGGAAGCCCCAAATGTAAGGTTGTGTCTGTCTGCTTGAATGCAAGCTCAGTCACTTCAGTTGTGTCTGACTCTTTGAGACCCTATGGACTGTAGCCTGCCAGGCTCCTCTACTCATGGGTTTCTCCAGGCAATAATACTGGAATGGGTTGCCATCGGCTCCTCCAGAGGTTCTTCCAAGCCAGAGATCGAACTCACAGCTCCTGTGTGTCTCCTGCATTGCCGATAGATTGTTTACCGCTGAGTCATTGGGGAAGCCTAAATGTATGGATACCAAAGGGGAAAGAGTGGGGAGGTTGGAGGAATTGGGAGATTTAGATTGATACATATACACTATTGATATTCTGTATAAAATAAGATAACTAATGAAAGCATATTTGTTTTCATATGTTCATTCAGGGAACTCTACTTAATGCCCTGTTGCAACCTGAATGTAAAGGAATTCTAAAAGGGAAGGAATATATGTATGTGTATGACTGATTCATTTTGCAGTGCAGTAGAAATGAACACAATATTGTACAGCAATTATACTCCAATAAAAATTAATAATAAAAAAAAGATTTAGAACATTGTGATTCATCATGAAGACCTCATAACTTTCCTATTGTTTACTCCCAAATTCATTTCTGCCAAAGGCAGCAATTACCCTGAATTTGAATGCTTAATTTCAATATTGAAATTAAGATTCAATATACCTCATTGAACATGTATATGTACACATGTGTATGTAACTCTTACTTTGATATAATTTAAAACTTACAAAGAGCTGCAAGATTAATAGAAGGACCTCCTATGCACCCTTTACCAGATTCACTCTTGAGTAGATTTTGATGTATTGTCATCTCTCTCTAGTTTTCCTACTGAACCATTTGTGAGTAAATTGAAGATGTTGTACATCTTTAACCCTAAATACTTCATTGTTTATTTCCTAAAAAACAAGATAGTCTCTTATGTAATCACTTTCTACTCTAGAGTTACAATATAGTTATCAGAAACAGGGAATGTTAGAGTTTACTATAGGGTTTAAAAATTTTTTTAGTATACTGCTGCTACTGCTAAGTCACTTCAGTCATGTCCGACTCTGCGACCCCATAGATGGCAGCCCACCAGGCTCCCCCATCCCTGGGATTCTCAAGGCAAGAACACTGGAATGGGTTGCCATTTCCTTCTCCAATGCATGAAAGTGAAAAGTGAAAGGGAAGTCGCTCAGTCGTGTCCGACCCTCAGTGACCCCATGGACTGCAGCCTTCCAGGATCCTCCATCCATGGGATTTTCCAGGCAAGAGTACTGGGTTATCAATTATTTTTTAATGAATTAAACATAGATTTGAAACTAAACAACAATAACCAAGACCACTCTTTCTTTGTGTAAATTATTGGCATATTCTCAAGGAGAAAATAACAAACTTTAAGAGGCATATTTAAAAATTAATAATTTAGGAGAAGCCAAGATGGCAGAGAAGTAGGATGGGGAGAACACTTTCTCCCCGACAAATTCATCAAAAGAACATTTAAAACCAAGTAAATTCCACAAAACAACTTCTGAATGCAGGCAGAGGACATCAGGCACCCAGAAAAGCAACCCAAGTCTTCGAAAGGAGGTAGGAAAAAATATAAAAGACAAAAAAGAGACAAGAGAGGGAGGGACGGAGTTCTGTCCCAGGAAGGGAGTCTTAAAAAAGAGGTTTCCAAACACCAGGAAACCTCACTGCCGAATCTGTGCCGAACTTTGGAAGCACAGAGGGCAACATAACAGTGAGGAAAAATAAATAAACAATTAAAACCTGCAGATTGCAAGCCCTATGGTAACTCCCCCAGCGGAGAAGCGGCGCAGATGCCTGCACACGCCATTAGCAAGCGGGGGCTGGGCAGGGAGGCGCAGCGCGGGCTGCATCGCTGAGAGTAAGAATCTGGCCTGAATACCCTGAGCGTTATCTGAGCGAAATAATTTGGGCTAGCAAACCAGACTGTGGGATATCTACCACAGGAAAAGCCAGCCCCAATCTAAGACACCGCCAGGCCTGCACATGGAACAAAGGACTGAACAGAGATAGCCGGCTGCAGACCTTCCCCCTCCGGTGACAGGCAGCCAGAGCCAGAAGGGGGCAATCGCAGCCCCAGAGAGACATTATCTATAAAACTGTAAGCAGGCTTCTTTGCTAACTAAAACTTCTTGGGGGTCTGGACAGTCAACATCTGCCTGAGGTGTGCCGGTTATACACCTAGATAACCAAGTGGCGGGGAGGCGATAAGTTGCAGCAATCGCGCTCGCCAAACACCTCATCACTTGAGCTGCTCGGACCTGGGAAGGGCACAAAACGCAGGCCCAACCGAGTCTGAGCCTCTGAGGACTACCCAAGTGCCTGAACCTGAGCAGCTTGGACCCGGGAGGTGCAGGCAGCCCAGGGCTGGCCACGGATGGTTCCCAGTGGAGCAACCTAGAGCCTGAGCAGTGTGGGCAGGGAGGCTACATGCACTGTGAGCGGGGGCAGACCCAGTGTGGCTGAGGCACTGCAAGCACACGCCAGTGTTATTTGTTTGCAGCATCCCTCCCTCCCTCCCCACAGTGTGACTGAACAAGTGAGCCCCCCGCCCCCCCCCAAAAAAAAAAGTGTCTTCCACCATCCCCTTTGTGTCAGGGCAGAAACCAGACACTGAAGAGACCAGCAAACAGAAGAAGCTATAACAGAGGGAACCGCCTTGGAAGCTACAGGCAAAAATTAAAACCCTGTGGTTACTACCGACTACATAGGAAGGGGCCTATAGATTTTGAGAAATATAAGTCGGACCAAGGAACTAGCCAGAAATGAACTAAACCCACAATACTCACAACAAAACCAAAGAAAGTCCTAGATATATTTTTACTATTTTTACGATCATTCTTTCTTTCTTTTTTTTTTTAAATTAAAAAAAAAAAATTTAAGTCCTCTATTATTCCTTTAATTTTCACTTTTATAACCTATTACTTTGCAAAAAAAAAGACCCTATTTTTTTACAGCAAATTTCGTATATATATATTTTTTATAATTTTTTGACCTTGTTTTTTTTTTTTTTTTCTTTTCTTTTCTTTAACATTGTATTTTTGAAATTCCAAACTCTACTCTAGATTTTTAATTTTAGCTTTTTGGTATTTGTTATCAATTTTGTACCTATAGTTTTTTTATAATTTCTGTGACTTTTTTTTTTTTTTCTGTTTCTTTCTCTTCTTCTTTTATATAACATTGTATATCTGAAATTCCAAACTCTACTCTAGATTTATAATTTATGCTTTTTGGTATTTGATATCAATTTTGTACCTGTATTTTCTTTATAATTTTTGCGACTTTGTTTGTTTTTGTTTTTTTCTGTTTCTTTCTCTTCTTCTTTTATATAACATTGTATATCTGAAATTCCAAACTCTACTCTAGATTTTTAACTTTTGCTTTTTGGTATTAGTTATCAATTTTGTACCTATATTTTCTTTATAATTTTTGTGACCTTGTTTGTTTTTGTTTGTTTTTTCTCTCTTTCTTTTCCTTCTTCTTTTCTTTAACATCATATTTTTGAAATCCCAAACTCTACTCTAGATTTTTAATTTTTGCTTTTATGTATTTGTTACCAATTTTGTACCTTTAAGAACCCAATCTTCAGTACCCATTTTTCACTAGGGAGTGAGATTACTGGCTTAACTGCTCTCTCTCCCTTTGGACTCTCCTTTTTCTCCACCAGGTCTCCTGTGTCTCCTCCCTAACCCCTCTCTACTCTACCCTACTCTGTGAATTTCTGTGTGTTCCAGATGGTGGAGAATACTTAGGGAACTGATTACTGGCTGGATCTGTCTCCCTACTTTTCATTCCGCCCTTTTATCCTCCTGGCCACCTCTGTCTCCTTCCTCCTTCTTCTCTTCTCTGTATAACTCCGTGAACATCTCTGAGCGGTCCAGTTGTGGAGTGCACATAAAGAAGTGATTACTGGCTAGCCCACTCTCTCCTCTATTGATTCCACCTCATCTCATTTGGGTCACCTCTAACTCCCTCCTCCCTCTTCTCTTCTCCATGTAACACTGTGAACCTCTCTGGGTGACCCTCATGGTAGAGAAACTTTTCATCTTTAACATAGATGTTTTATCAGTGGTGCTGTATAGAAGGAGAAGTTTTGAAACTACTGTAAAAATAAGACCAATAACTGGAAGCAGGAGGCTTAAGTCCAAATCCTGACTCCAGGGAACTCCTGACTCCAAGGAACATTAATTGACAGGAGTTCATCAAATGCCTCCATACCTACACTGAAACCAAGCACCACACAAGGGCCAGCAAGTTCCAGGGCAAGACATACCAAGCAAATTCTCCAGCAACAAAGGAACACAGCCCTGAGCTCCAAGATACAGGCTGCCCAAGGTCACCCCAAAACCAGAGACATCTCATAACTCATTACTGGACACTTCATTACACTCCAGAGAGAAGAAATACAGCTCCACCCACCAGAACACAGACAAAAGCTTCCATAACCAGGAAACCTTGACAAGCCACCTGTACAAACCCACACACAGTGAGGAAATGCCACAATAAAGAGAACTCCACAAACTGCCAGAATACAGAAAGGACATCCCAAAATCAGCAATTTAAACAAGATAAAGAGACAGAGGAATACCCAGCAGATAATGGAACAGGATAAATGCCCACCAAACCAAACAAAAGAGGAAGAGATAGGGAATCTACCTGATAAAGAATTCCGAATAATGATAGTGAAATTGATCCAAAATCTTGAAATCAAAATGGAATCACAGATAAATAGCCTGGAGACAAGGATTGAGAAGAGGCAAGAAAGGTTTAACAAGGACCTAGAAGAAATAAAAAAGAGTCAATATATAATGAATAATGCAATAAGTGAAATTAAAAACACTCTGGAGGCAATAAATAGTAGAATAACAGAGGCAGAAGATAGGATTAGTGAATTAGAAGATAGAATGGTAGAAATAAATGAATCAGAGAGGATAAAAGAAAAACGAATTAAAAGAAATGAGGACAATCTCAGAGACCCCCAGGACAATATTAAATGCTACAACATTCGAATCATAGGGGTCCCAGAAGAAGAAGACAAAAAGAAAGACCATGAGAAAATACTTGAGGAGATAATAGTTGAAAACTTCCCTAAACTGGGGAAGGAAATAATCACCCAAGTCCAAGAAACCCAGAGAGTCCCAAACAGGATAAACCCAAGGCGAAACACCCCAAGACACATATTAATCAAACTAACAAAGAACAAACACAAAGAACAAATATTAAAAGCAGCAAGGGAAAAACAACAAATAACACACAAGGGAATTCCCATAAGGATAACAGCTGATCTTTCAATAGAAACTCTTCAAGCCAGGAGGGAATGGCAAGACATACTTAAAATGATGAAAGAAAATAACCTACAGCCCAGATTATTGTACCCAGCAAGGATCTCATTCAAATATGAAGGAGAAATCAAAAACTTTTCAGACAAGCAAAAGCTGAGAGAATTCAGCACCACAAAACCAG
This sequence comes from Bos taurus, assembly GCF_002263795.3. Classification (NCBI taxonomy): domain Eukaryota; kingdom Metazoa; phylum Chordata; class Mammalia; order Artiodactyla; family Bovidae; genus Bos; species Bos taurus. The sequence goes on along the minus strand of NC_037348.1, from coordinate 38,233,034 downwards.
CTTTCCAACAAATACTAAAGGATATTCTCTAGACAGGAAACACAAAAGCGGTGTATAAATTCAAACCCAAAACAATAAAGTAAATGGCAATGGGATCATACTTATCAGTAATTACCTTAAACGTAAATGGGTTGAATGCCCCAACCAAAAGACAAAGACTGGCTGAATGGATACAAAAACAAGACCCCTACATATGTTGTCTACAAGAGACCCACCTCAAAACAGGGGACACATACAGACTGAAAGTGAAGGGCTGGAAAAAGATTTTCCATGCAAATATGGACCAAAAGAAAGCAGGAGTAGCAATACTCATATCAGATAAAATAGACTTTAAAACAAAGGCTGTGAAAAGAGACAAAGATGGTCACTACATAATGATCAAAGGATCAGTTCAAGAAGAAGATATAACAATTATAAATATATATGCACCCAACACGGGAGCACTGCAATATGTAAGACAAATGCTAACAAGTATGAAAGGAGAAATTAACAGGAACATAATAATAGTGGGAGACTTTAATACCCCACTCACACCTATGGATAGATCAACTAAACAGAAAATTAACAGGGAAACACAAACTTTAAATGACACAAGAGACCAGTTACCTAACTGATATCTACAGGACATTTCATCCCAAAACTATGAATTTCACCTTTTTCTCAAGTGCACATGGAACTTTCTCCAGGATAGATCACATCCTGGGCCATAAATCTAGCCTTGGTAAATTCAAAAAAATAGAAATCATTCCAAGCATCTTTTCTGACCACAATGCAGTAAGATTAGATCTCAATTACAGGAGAAAAACTATTAAAAATTCCAACATATGGAGGCAGAACAACACGCTGCTGGATAACCAACAAATCACAGAAGAAATCAAAAAAGAAATCAAAATTTGCATAGTAAACTTCCAAACTCATTCTATGAGGCCACCATCACCTAATACCAAAACCTGACAAAGATCCCACAGAAAAAGAAAACTACAGGCCAATATCACTGATGAACATAGATGCAAATATCCTTAACAAAATTCTAGCAATCAGAATCCAACAACACATTAAAAAGATCATACACCATGACCAAGTGGGCTTTATCCCAGGGATGCAAGGATTCTTCAATATCCACAAATCATTCAATGTAATATACCACATTAACAAATTGAAAAATAAAAGCCATATGATTATCTCAATAGATGCTGAGAAAGCCTTTGACAAAATTCAACATCCATTTATGATAAAAACTATACAGAAAGCAGGAATAGAAGGAACATACCTCAACATAATAAAAGCTATATATGACAAACCCACAGCAAACATTATCCTCAATGGTGAAAAATTGAAAGCATTTCCTCTAAAGTCAGGAACAAGACAAGGGTGCCCACTTTCACCATTACTTCAACATAGTTTTGGAAGTTTTGGCCACAGCAATCAGAGCAGAAAAAGAAATAAAAGGAATCCAAATTGGAAAAGAAGAAGTAAAACTCTGTTTGCAGATGACATGATCCTCTACATAGAAAACCCTAAAGACTCCACCAGAAAATTACTAGAACTAATCAATGATTATAGTAAAGTTGCAGGATATAAAATCAACACACAGAAATCCCTGGCATTCCTATACACTAATAATGAGAAAACAGAAAGAGAAATTAAGGAAACAATTCCATTCACCATTACAACAGAAAGAATAAAATACTTAGCAATATATCTACCTAAAGAAACTAAAGACCTATATATGGAAAACTATAAAACACTGGTGAAAGAAATCAAAGAGGACACTGATAGATGGAGAACTATACCATGTTCATGGATTGGAAGAATCAATATAGTGATAATGAGTATACTACCCAAAGCAATTTATAGATTCAATGCAATCCCTATCAAGCTACCAACGGTATTCTTCACAGAGCTAGAACAAATAATTTCACAATTTGTATGGAAATACAAAAAAACCTCGAATAGCCAAAGCGATCTTGAGAAAGAAAAATGGAACTGGAGGAATCAACCTACCTGACTTCAGGCTCTACTACAAAGCCACAGTTATCAAGACAGTATGGTACTGGCACAAAGACAGAAATATAGATCAATGGAACAAAATAGAAAGCCCAGAGATAAATCCACGCACATATGGACACCTTGTCTTTGACAAAGGAAGCAAGAATATACAATGGATTAAAGACAATCTCTTTAACAAGTGGTGCTGGGAAATCTGGTCAACCACTTGTAAAAGAATGAAACTAGACCACTTTCTAACACCATACACAAAAGTAAACTCAAAATGGATTAAAGATCTCAACGTAAGACCAGAAACTATAAAACTCCTAGAGGAGAACATAGGCAAAACACTCTCTGACATACATCACAGCAGGATCCTCTATGACCCACCTCCCAGAATATTGGAAATAAAAGCAAAAATAAAGAAATGGGACCTAATTAAACTTAAAAGCTTCTGCACATCAAAGGAAACTATTAGCAAGGTGAAAAGGCAGCCTTCAGAATGGGAGAAAATAATAGCAAATGAAGCAATTGACAAACAACTTATCTCAAAAATATACAAGCAACTCCTACAGCTCAACTCCAGAAAAATAAATGACCCAATCAAAAAATGGGACAAAGAACTAAATAGACATTTCTCCAAAGAAGACATACAGATGGCTAACAAACACATGAAAAGATGCTCAACATCACTCATTATCAGAGAAATGCAAATCAAGACCACTATGAGGTACCATTTCACGCCAGTCAGAATGGCTGCGATCCAAAAGTCTACAAGCCATAAATGCTGGAGAGGGCGTGGAGAAAAGGGAACCCTCTTACACTGTTGGTGGGAATGCAAACTAGTACAGCCACTATGGAGAACAGTGTGGAGATTCCTTAAAAAACTGGAAATAGAACTGCCTTATGATCCAGCAATCTCACTGCTGGGCATACACACTGAGGAAACCAGAAGTGAAAGAGACACGTGTACCCCAATGTTCATCGCAGCACTGTTTATAATAGCCAGGACATGGAAGCACCCTAGATGTCCATCAGCAGATGAATGGATAAGAAAGCAGTGGTACATATACACAATGGAGTATTACTCAGCCATTAAAAAGAATACATTTGAATCAGTTCTAATGAGGTGGATGAAACTGGAGCCTATTATACAGAGTGAAGTAAGCCAAAAAGAAAAACACCAATACAGTATACTAACACATATATATGGAATTTAGAAAGATGGTAACAATAACCCTGTGTACTAGACAGCAAAAGAGACACTGATGTATAGAACAGTCTTATGGACTCTGTTGGAGAGGGAGAGGGTGGGAAGATTTGGGAGAATGGCATTGAAACATGTACAATATCATGTATGAAACGAGTCGCCAGTCCAGGTTCAATGCATGATACTGGATGCTTGGGGCTGGTGCACTGGGACGACCCAGCGGCATGGTATGGGGAGGGAGGAGGGAGGAGGGTTCAGGATGGGGAACACATGTATACCTATGGCAGATTCATTTTGATACTTGGCAAAACTAATACAATATTGTAAAGTTTAAAAATAAAATTAAAAAAAATAAAAATTAATAATTTAACATGAGTTACAGCTCCCAGAAAGCAACGACTTATTTGAGTCTTCAATGAGGTTCCTGGATTTCAATGGTTTTTTGGCAAAACTAATACCAAGTTCCAGTCATTTCTTTTTTTTTCTTAACACACAATTCCAGAGTCCAATGCCATTGAAAGTCATCTTCCTTTACCATCTATTCTGCTAACAATTGTTTTTTTGGTGTAAATACTTTGATGATATTTCTTAAGGTATGAAGATGGAAGACCTTACCATTCCAAATATTTTTTATTCTGTAAGGTAAAATTTTTGAGAAAATGAGGCATCTAGCATAGGACCCTGTACATAAAACTTTGAAAAATACAGTTGGAAGAAACTTTGCTCTTAAGGAACTTCAAAACTAATAGAATGATAGACTTCTTGTATAAGAAAAATATCTTACATGCAAAAGAGAGCGCAAGTGCACTAGGGATTCTGATGAGGGAAAAATCATTTCTACTTGGGTGATCAGAGGAGTTTTGAAAGAGCTGTCATTTGAGATGTCATGAAACATATGTAGGATTACTATAGGTGATAATAGATGGAAGAAGAAGACATTGAAAGGAATATGAGTATAATATCACATAGGTAGAAAAACGCCAAGCAAATTTAAGGTATTAAAGAGTCTCATGAGTAGGTGGTTAAGCATGGGCAAGAAAGAAGAAATATTACCAGAAGAATTGTAAAGTGCTATAAACAACTGGTTAAAGAACTTGGATGTTAGTAGGTCTAGGAGACAAGAGACTATTATTTTTTTTGAATAGGTGACATGTGCATGATTCAAAAGTAGAAAAACTCTCCATGCTACCTTGTCCCCCATCTGCCCTGTTCTCATCTCTTAATATGAATGAATGCTTTTTTATGATTTATGCACATAAAAGAATCAGCATAATAAGTTCTCAATTTCCTTTATTTTTGTTAGAGTCAGAGTAGCACTTTGTATGTCCTTTCTTGAAGAGCCTTCCATGTTAATAATACATATGGAGCATTATCATTACATTTTTACAGTTATGAAATATTTCAAAGGGAAGTAACATGATTTAGTTAAGTAACACTGTGCTGACAGCCTTGCTGTTGCCAGGATTTTGCTAATATATGTTTTTCTGCAATGAGTACATTTATATATAAGTAATTTCACATGTTGGTTATTATTTAGGCTAACCTACCTAAGGTGTAATTAATTGGAAATGTTTTTATCCACTTTTCATTTTGGTAGCTATTATTAAGTTACCTTAGAAAGATGTGTACCATGGATTTGCATGGATGGGAGTACCTGCTTCTCTAGATGTTTGCAGAATTGTGTTATTAAATGATGTGTCATTCTGACTGGTAAAAGAATATTATCAAGCTATAGTTTTAATTAGAGTTTTTTTTTTTTTTTTTTTACTGTGAATTAACTTGAATATCCTTTCATATGTTTAAGTCACCTACATTTACTTCTACATGAATTATTTGCTTATATGCTTGGCTATTTGGGGGATTGTCAATCGTAAGCTCATTTATTTCTAGGAACACTTCATGTATTAGAGAAGCTATATTACATAAAAAGCAAATACAGTTTCTCAGTTGATCACTTGGAGTTTTACTTTGTTTACAGAATTGTTTTTCCATGAAGAAGCTTATTTTTAGCCTATTTGCATTTATCTATCTCTAATCTTATGGCTTCTGAACTTCAAGTCATAGTCAGATAGATCCTAACCACTTCAAGGTCATAAAGGAATTATCCCACATTTTATTCAAAATGGTTCATAGTTTTATTTTTCCAACATTAATTTTTTTTAATCTGTTGGAAATAATCTTATTATAAGCATTAGAAGATATGGATCCACTCATGCTATTTTTCTACAAAATCATAACTCATTTTCCTTCAGTAATTTGAGATTTAGTTATTTATCCATTTCTGGTTTTTCATTATTTTTCATTCACTACTCTCTCTGTTCATGTACTACATGTTTTATTTCACTTTTGAAGCATTACCGAATAACTTACAATGTTTTAAATGATGGATGAATTAGAATGAGAAGAGAGAGGGAATAATGAATATCTGAGATAAGGTGTTGGCACAGGTTACAAAGATAGTACAGTTTAGAAAAAACACTGTGGTGAGAAAACGCCCACCACTTTCCAATGTTTGGTTATTGAGGAAAGGTCAAGAAGGAGTGCGAGGTGACAGCAATGTTTCAAGTCTGGAGATTATAATAGACACAAAACAGGAAAATCTCCAGATCTGCAGAATTTTGATGAAAAATCAATCAAGATTCTCTCAAAAATTAAATAATTTATTAAAATTTTCATATGGTCTTGCTTAAGAATATTTTAGCTGTTTTTCTTATCAGGCACATTTATTTACATATCCTTGGTTCTTTGATTATTATATATCTCTTACTTTGATCTCCAAGTAACAAAAGCCTACCATGGCAATGAAGAGATTGCATATGAAGAAGTAAATAGGTAGAAAAGTTTTCAGTTCTGGTTCATTCCTGGGTTTAGGATATTAGCAAGGAACCCCATTTTTTCTGCATCTCTATTCTGCAATCTACCTAACAGCTTTATCTGCTTCTGGTTCCCCTTGAAATGGAAAAAAGTTTCCAGGAGTAATGAGTCCTACAGTATTTCTCATTCAAATCTAGTGAATAAAAGGGAAGAGGTGTTCTCCTTTTAGGGATAAAAGTCTTTCCCTTCAGTATAATTGAGGCTGTTTGAACAATCTACTTATCCTTGATAAGTAGATAACTTATCAAGGATAACAATTAGATCCTTGATAACAATTAGATCCTTGATAACAATTAGATAGGATAACAATTAGACAAATCCCATGTACTGAGGGACTTATATGTCTGATTTTCAAAATAATCATGAGCAATGGAAAAGAATTACTAAGATTGCCTTAGAGTAATCAGGTTTCAAATCTTGATCTAGGAAATAAGGTCAACTTTTCTAAGTCACATGGTGTATGCAGGAAAATGGGGGTATATTTGAATGAACTTAAGGTCCTCTTAAGAAGGAAGCTGTATGTGTGTTAAGAGATCAGCAGTACTCACTACCCCTTTTTTCCTTAAGAATTCTAACAGGGGCATTCACTGCATACTCCACTCCACATTTATGGCTCATCTACTCTCCTATACCTAATACAATTTATCTGTGTGTAAACTGGTTTTGTGGCTCTAATTTCTGTGTTTCCAGAATTTCAAATAACTGCTTGATAAACTAAGATTTTGAATAGCTGATGAGACATATTTGTTGTAATTGTGGAAATGACTTGGGAAACTAATGACTGAATTATGGCTTAACGGTGAAATAGGGTGCTGTGTGAACCCCCACTTTACCTTATGATCTGTATTATGTTTCTAAAGATTTATTTGCTTAATTCAAAGCTATGATAAAAATGGTGCACACTATGATAGAGGAGCTACTGTTAGGAATATATTTGTTTTTAGAGGAAAAGGTACATTGGTAGCTTTCAAAAGATAAATTTTATACTTTTACTACAGAGAAGTTTAGGTTTACATTATTAATGAAGTATTTTATATCATCTCAGAATTCCTTGGCAATATGCATTCTTTTTGTTGTTCTCAACACAGCCTCTGATAAGATTTAGCTTCTTATCCTCGTTTATCACTCCTTAGATGTTCTTTTGAAACCTCTCTGTTCTATGGGGTTTTGTGGCTTTAAGAGCTGAGGGATAGTAAGCAGGTCTGCTGTCCATACTCTCCCTTTATCTGGGGGACATCTGAAATACGTATATCCTTGTTGTTGTAGACTGAATCATGTCCCCCCAGTTTCATAAGTTGACACCCTAATTCCCAGTCTGACTCTGTTTGGAGATAAGGCTTTTAAGGGGGTAATTAGGTTAAATGAGGTCATAAGGGTGGTATCTTAATTCAATCCTCTTTCATAAGAAGAGAAAGAGAAGCCAAACTGGGGTGGTCACACTCTGAAGAAAGGCCACATAAGGACACATGAGAAGCTGGTCCCCTGCAAACCAGGGAGAGAGGCCTCAGGAAAAACCAAACCTGCTGACATTTTGATGATGGACCTCCAGAATTGTGACAAAATAAATTTTTCTTATTTAAGTCTCCCCGTCTGTGACACTTGGTACTGGTAGCCCTAGCAGACTAATACACTTAAAATATGAGAACTACAAACATCTTGGCAAACAAGCTGATGAAGCTAGCGGAAGAGCTCTTATCTGTGGGGTGTTTTTTGCAGGATGTACCTAGCATTCCTTATGTTAAACACAACTAGAATCCATGTACATAGGGGGCATAAATTCCCAGAAAATATATGCCTATTTGAGTGTAATATGGAGGTGTGTCATAACTGATACTGTTTACTTTTCATGTTATTAACACCCCAGAGATTATCTGAAGCAATAAGAAAAGACCCAGAGTCCTAGCTCTCCAGCTGCCTCTCCCTGGGCCTCTAGATTCTAGTCTTTTAGGTCCTCAAAATGATTGGTAAATCCCTAATTTTTATGAATCTGATTCAACATTCGGATCATTTGTATTATCTCACTGATAAAATTGAGGAATTATTTCATATAGAATATATAGATTCTCAGGTGAGTGTTAATTTTTTTTTCTATGTTAAGCTTATTTAGAAAGATATATATGTCCACTATTAACTGATGATGAAACAGAATGACTTGTCCACATATTAAGGCATTAAGCAAATTTAGATGTGGGGATTAGACAAAGTGACTGTACCTCAACAATGTGCATCACCTTAACTGGTAGAAATATCCACTGAAGTAGAAATACTTTGATTTTATAGTGTAATCCACCAAGGACAAGATATAAACTATCTTCAGTTTTATTCATCAAATAATTATTGTGTTGGAAGTGAGCCTGAGAGATGATATTAACAGTCTTTCTGTTTCAAGACTTTCTGATTATACACATCAGAAAGAGAAAATTGCTAAAGTTTAGAACATAGCCAAAGGAATATCCCAAGCATCTTTTAGTAACACATTACAGTTAACACAGCTAACAACATGAACAGTCAAAATGATTTACTTAATGTCTGAAAATAACTATTCCTGTTGTAAATTTTAAAAATTCTAATTGTCCAGTTCTCAGTGGACAGAAAGAAAAGTTAGTTGTAATTTCATTGCCCCCTTCCTTATTCACTTGCATTCTATGCCAGTGAATTTCACTTGTACACACAAACACATTCTTTCTCTTAATACAAGTTATCACATAATGACATCAATTCACCTTGGTTATTATAAACTATTTTTATTCTATAGATAGCACTACTTGCCTTTAAAACTAAACTCATGATATTTGCAGATTCTGAAAACAGTTTAATGAAATATATAAAGTAATTATCTGTATGAAAAAAAGAACCATCCCTATTAGAAAGAGTAAATGAAATTTTGGATTTAAAATTTTATCATTAAGGATTTTTATTGCCCACATTTCTATCCTTACCATTCTAGCCAGATGTTAAGCTAAACTATTTTTAACCAAACTATAGTTGATTTATACTATGCTATACTATTCTAAAAAATCATCATGGGAAGGCAATTCTGTAACTTCTCTTGGTGTTACATGTAATGTTATTTACATTCAGAATACTCTTTTCATGTCTAAACTAAAATCTTTAGCTGTAATTTATGACAATTGTTTTCAGTTCCCTCTTCTTCCCTCCTCCAATCTTCTGCAATAGCCTACAGGATCAATATAATTTTAACTTTACTCTTTTTGTGTGAAGATGCCATAAGATGCAATATCTGAAACCAAAAGTCTGTTTTAATGGTGAAAATGCCAAATACTGTGCAAGGCCACTAACAGATTTTTCATTGTGAGAATCATTTTCACATGAGTCAAATCACAAGGCAGTCAATTTTATTCTCTGATTACACATACATTTGCAATGAACTTAATCTGTTGGAGAGTCTCTCTTCTTTGCTTTATTGTTTTTTCTCTCAATGTTTGTATTGCCATTTCTACTTTTCTCTTTAAAGTATCTTTTGAATAATGATAAAGTGATAGTCACTTTGACAAACATGAACTTTATTCTACCAAAGGCAATTTCAAGTAAATGATCTGTTTAGCCCTCTTTAAACATTTGTACTAGGAAAAAATAGGAGAGCCATCCAGCCCTATTTTATTGGAGCCAAAGTTAAACATGAGGGAGTATGTGTATATGTGCGTGTGTATGTGTGTACTCATCTGATGCCAACCTTTCCAAGTTAATGTGAAGTTACATACTGGTCTGAATATAGAAATATATGTTATTCTCATAAATCAATTCTTTCCTCATTGTGGTATCATTGTAGAGTACAAAAAAACAAGCAAACAAACATACGTTGCACTGCTGCTGCTGCTGCTGCTGCTGTTAAGTCGCTTTAGTCGTGTCCGATTCTGTGCGACCCCATAGACGGCAGCCCACCAGGCTCCCCTGCCCCTGGGATTCTCCAGGCAAGAATACTGGAGTGGGTTGCCATTTCCTTCTCCAATGCATGAAAGTGAAAAATGAAAGTGAAGTCGTTTAGTCATGTCCGACTCTTAGCGACCCCATGGACTGAAAGGAAAGAAATTTGACTCTGAAGCTAAATTAAGGCTTGAAGTTGACCACATTGATAGGCTTTACAGATGTAAATTTCTGTATTCCCAAAACAGAGGTATCTGATTTTACATAGTCCCTTGTGCTCCCAGTTGTATCCTACTCTGCAACCCCATGGACTCTAGCCTGCCAGGTTCCTCTGTCCATGGAATTTTCCAGGCAAGAATCCTGGAGTGGTTTGCCATTTCCTTCTCCAGGGGATCTTTCCCACCCAGAGATCAAAGCTGTATCTCCTTCATTGGCAGGCAGATACTTTACCACTGAGCCACCTGAGAAGCCCACACAGCCCCTAGAATGTCTCTTTTCTCTGATTTTTCTCTGAAGCCCTAGCTGATTTTCTGTCCTAGACTACTACATTGAGATTGTCAGCAAGTGAAAACTATGCTTGACTACGAAGATTATCATATGAGACTCCTAAGTGTCAATATGTAGAATTCCCTTTTTTGTTCTGGTGAAAAAAAATCAGTTTTCCACAATCAATAACTATAAAATTTTTCAACAAAAATTTATTTCATGTGAATAATGTGAATTGCTATGATTGTTTTGGAAGATACAGGTCTTATCACACAGCCTCTTGCCTCAAGAATCTTATCACTTGGTAAGTAAAATAAGACAATTATATTGATAACCACCAGTGGGAAGCATTAAATATCTGAAGTGATAGACAGGAAGAGAACCAAGAAGGAAGTGTCCATGTGAATGCTAAAATGCTAATAAGGCCCAGATCTCAGGTGGTGGTGATGGGAGTAAATGAATTGAACAGTTTTCAAGTGAATTAAAATAAATAGGAAGCAAGTGAATTGAACAGGTTTAAGAGAGAGTCATGAAGGAAATAAACTAGTATCCAAGGGATCTTTCAATTTTGAGAACATATTACATTTGAATCTCTTTCCTTTGTGGTATGTGGTTAATTTTCCCTTTAAAAAAGGTACAGTAAAACTTTCATTAAAATCTTGGATTTTGTAAATCGTAGAAGACAATGGCAGAATTATATGTCCTGTGAAAACAACTGTATGCATAATTTTGGAAACAAGGAAAGAGATTCTCTGAACTGTTAGAAACAAAGGATTTCTTTTTCTTTCTTTCTTTTTTCTTATTCCATTAAGGTTGTCTTTTCTCCTTCAAAACTATATAAGAAATATTCTGAATACTAATGTGACAAAATCAGATGCAATCCCCAAATACCATATTTGCTTAATGATAAATACCTAGTCCTTACCTTTAAGGATATTTAGACAATTCAGTTTGTCCTGTAGCCTTGGAGTAGTCAGGAAAGTTAGGCACAGTATTTTAATGCTCATTTCTCCTCTTTTGCTGTTAGCTATCATTAATCCCTAATGCCTGGAACGGCATAAATTTCTTCTACAAAGGAAGCCCACAGGTCGTTTTTATTTGGAGCACTTTTTTTTTTTTTTATATGCGCCACAATATATTCTGTTATGTATTACCTCGTCTGAATGCAAAACTGTTTTATATGCAGATTTAAGGTAATGAGCACTCAAGTTTAAAAAATGGCTCTGGTATCCTGTAGCTTCTCAATAATAATATACTCTTACATTCCAACAGAGAAGGATGGATTATGGGTTTTTCAATTTGCATCAGGCATATTAATTGCAGAGTAGGGCCTCCACATAAAATATCAATGTACTGGAACAAACTGTTAATGTACCAGAATATGAACACTTACATTCATTTCTGAAACTTTAAAAGGAATCATCCTTTTTCCTTTGTTGTTGTTGTTGTTGTTTATTTCTATACCTCTAGAGATGGTACAATTTTTTTTTTTTTAACCAGTTAATGAGAACTATGTAACCTCGGTTTTTCCAAAAATCCCTAATTAGATTAAGTGCAATAGGGCTTTTCTAGTCATTCTGCTGGGGAATGATACAACAAGCAATTAGGGAAAGTGAATAATTTAAAGGATCTGGAGGAAACTTATTTCAGAGTTGCTTTTAAGAAACATGCTATGGAAGATCAACTTTATGTTGTAGTTGGAGGCAGAGAAGCACACTCAACTTTTATCTGCATTATATTTTTCAACTGTGAAGAGAATACCTAAACTTGTAAACTGTAATTGGAAGTTTTATAAGTAATTTTCAGCTGAGGTTTTGCACACTAACTTTAATTGTAGAGAACTGTGTATTGTGATATTCTATTTCATGAAAGTACTTGAAATATATACAGTCTTATAAGCATAAAGCTGTGAATGTCCATTGAAAAACAAACAAACAAAAAGAAATGTAGTAAAAAAAAATCTTTGTGATTTTCTTATCTTTAAAGGTTTGCTAACTAATATAAAGAAAGAGACTGATTAGTATACAGATTTGAATATTTAAAAGTATGTTCTCTACATTTTGTCACGTGGATGTCTTCCTATGTTGAAAAGATAAAGCAGCAGGAAGAGATAAAATCTGAGATTTAAAACACACATTTTTTTTTCCCCCTGAAGCCTGTACATAAGATGCAAATTCTAAGAAACTGATGAATATTCATGTAATGAAATTCTCATCTGTTGTATCCTAAATTGTTACTTCTTTCCCACTATATTTTATTCCACATCCTTTTTGATGCTTAATGAAATTTGTGATTTTATTATCCCCAAACAACAGTAAAATGGGACCCACTTTTCAAAAACATTCTGAAAAAGACAACATTTGCGTTTGCATGCTATAGCAGTAAGCAAGGAATTATCTTGCTAGGAAAGAGAAGAAATACCACCCATTTAATCCAACAGGAGATTTGATTCATTTTGTGTCTGCAGCAGTCCGTGCAATGTTACAAGCTGAAATGAGTTTCCTTTTCAATCTTCAGGTGAAAAAAATAGTGAGAATGCCCTGCTCTATCAATGTAAATTATTTTCTTACCTCTCTCTTAAATCATGTGTTTGTACGTGTCTGTGTTTTATTCTGTAATGGTAGTTTTTACTTAATGTTACTATAAGGTTCAGCGTGTCATGGGAAAAAAGCGAAAGCAATATAGACTTTTCTTAGCAATAAAATACAACTGAATCTACATAAATGTAATTTTGATACCATGTTAAAAATAAAAAAAAGCACTGGGCAACACAAATGTTCCTTTGCTGAAGCATGTTTGCTAAAAACAAGCATAGGTAGATGCTCGATGAAGCCACCAGGGTAAATCACTAGCATATAAACTCTCCCTGTACCTGTTGGGAGCTAACATTTTGTGAAATGCTGGAAGTGAGTTATTCTCATTTTGTATTACAGATAGTGGGTATATTTTAAACTCAAGGAATTTGATTTCTAGTAAAAAAAAAAAAAAAGCCAAATAAAGTGTTGCGATTATTTTATGTATGGGCAATTCTTTCAACCAGCCTCCTTTTATTTCCAGGTTTTTTCCATCTTGTTTGAAATGCTACATAACACAAGGTGTTGCCTGTTTCTGTGCCTTTTAATACTGCATACTTAGATGGAAAGTGGGCTCAAGAATCTCATCCGAGAATCTTTTACATAGTTCCATCAGTTGAAAAGACATCACCTTTTCAGAATTTGCTTTTCTTGGTAAACATCACTAACAAAGTGTAATGTTAGTAAAGGATATCATAAATCTTAATTTAATGCATATAGCAACTTAAGGTTTTGTGAAATTCTACTATTTAATAAAAATTATTTTTGGATCACAAAGGATAATTTTAGAGCTAGTGATTAAATACACCTGCCCCTCCTCCCAATGCATCTAATTTCTATGTCCCCAGATTAAATCAAATGAAAATTAATTTCAGGTTCAAAGTGAATTCAGGAATCTTATGATGTCCTTTACTTCCTTTGAAGCATCCTTTGACAGCACAGGTATAATTTCAGCCTAGCTGTTGATTTTTAGCTACAGTTTTTATTTTTTAATTTTTGTGGAGAAAGGGATTTAATCTCTCAAACTTCATTGGTAAATTACATTGATGAATGCATTCTGACAGGAAGCTTTACTGAAATGAAAAGGACTCATGTGTAAGGGTAGGAATAACTATTCTAAGAGCTTTTTCATGGTGCACGTTGCCAGGGAAACCACTGCTTTGTCTGTACGTGTTTGGAATGCTGCCTCATTAGAACTCAGGCTCCCAGACAGTCACTTTGTGATACTGATGAAATGAAAGGGATGAACCTATTTCAGCTGATTAACTCCAAATTAAGAAAAATAGCATATTTAAAAGACAGATTTCTAAAAGCTAAACATGTAGAGTTCTAGGGAAACTGTAAATGTAGTATTGATTAGGCCTTTTCAGCCACATGTATGACTGGAAGAATATTTTCTTTCCTTTCCTTTTGCCTATTTACATATTAATAGAAGAGTAAACAAACAGAGTATTATATATTAGCATCACCAAACACTGGATGTGATAGATCCTGATATTTGCACAAATATGCACATATTTCTCTACTAACAAGTCATTTTTTTCCTTGCAGTTACTGACTGATGTCATGGCTACAATATTATTAGAGAAGATTGAACTCATTGACTGAGGACCATAAGAGGTTTGAAAACCTGTGTCAGACACCCACATTGGGGTAGTTCTTGTTTTTCTTGAAAGAACAAAGCAGTGACATACTCAGAAATTATGAGTCAATATTAACAAAAAAGGGCAGTATAACTTTGAATATTGCTCTAAACTTAATTTTTATTTTTTTAAGAGAGCAAGCGGGAAGAAAACCATGTCAAGCTTAAGGAAGCTCAGACCAACTCACAATGCAATACTCCTTCCTTTTGACTATGAGACAGATTTCCCTAGGCAATCTGTTGGCATTTAAAATTTCTGGTTTTGACTCATGACAAAGAGATGAAGCAACAGATTTATAAGCTCTTTTTCTTTTAAACCCAAGTTCTATAAATTGCTTGTTCTGTAATTTTATATAAGTATACTCAAAGTACTAGAATCTTAAACATTATTATCTAATAATTTAACCTGAGGGGAAGGAAAAGATATGTAAAATCCAAATTTTACCCCACCAGATGTTTTTAATCCATATCAAATAAATTGACTTTAATCAATTTGACAATATTAATTTTTCCCCTATAGTAGCATTTTAGAAAGAGAAATGTCAAAATGATATTCTAGACTTTGCAAGTCTAGTTCTGATTGGCAACGTCAGAAATTTGTTTTTACATGTTAAGCTTAAAACGGTTATTACACATTTAAAAAGAGATATTGTTAAGAGATCTTTTCCAAAGATACAATGTATTTTGTTTTTCATTGATTGTGGAATGAGAATAAGGTGGAGATAAACTCAGGGCTTATCATGACTCCCAGGGTTGGATAAGTATTAACTTTATAGTTATTCACTGAGATTGGAACTGTTAAGAGAAATGGTTTTCAATCTTGACTACACAGGAGCATCACCTGGGAAGCTTTTCAAAATACTATGCGTGCATGTCCATGCTAAGTTGCTTTAGTCATGTCCGACTCTGTGTGACCCTATGGACTGTAGCTCCCAGGGCACCTCTGTCCATGGGATTCTCCAGACAAGAATACTGGAATGGGTTGCCGGGTCCTCCTCCAGGGGATCTTCCTGACTCAGGGATCAAAACTTGTCTCTTTTGTCTCCTGTATTGGCAGGCAGGTTCTTTACCACTAGCGCCACCTGGGAAACCCTTTCAAAATACCAAAGCCTGCTATATAAACACCAAAGTAAAATTCATAGGAAATACAACTACTATGTTGTATTTGAATACTACCTGATAAATACAAAGATGAATACTACATGATAAAAGGGTTAATTCACCAATAATACATGCCAATCTTAATGTATATGCAATTAACAGTAGTATTTCAAAATATTAATACACAATGCAAAAACTGAAGAAAATGAGAAGAGAAAGAGACAAATCCACCATTATGATGGAAAACGTCAGCCCTCTTTTGGGGTAATAGATTGAACATGTAGCCATAAAAATATAGAAGAACTTAATGCCATCAACAAACTAAACTTAATTGACATTTATAGACCACTCCACACAACAACAATGGAAACACATTATTTTCAAGTTCACATGGCACTTTCACCAAGATATAGCATATTATGGATCATAAAACGAACTAACAAATCAGTACAAGTTGAAATTTTACAACGTAGGACCTCAGATCAAAATGGAATTCAACTAAAAATCAGTAACAGAGAAGATACTTAAAAAATCTCCAGGGACTTCCCTGGTGGTCCAGTGGCTAAGATTCCATACTCCCAATGCAGGGGGCCCATGTTCCATTCCTGGTGGGGAACTAAATCCCATATGCTGTAACTAAAAGAGTCTGCATATCACAAGGAAGACTGATGATCCCATGTGCCACAACTAAGATCCATTGCAGCAATATAAATAAATATTTTTAATATCTCCAAATCCCCCAAATTACACCACACATTTCTAAATAACCCATGGATCAAAGAGAAAGTCTCAGGAGAAATTGCTGTTGTTGTTTAATCACTAAGTCCTGTCAACGCTTTTGCGACCCCATGGACGATAGCCCACCAGGCTCCTCTGTCCATAGAATGCTCCAGGCAAGAATACTGGAGAGGGTTGCCATTTTCTTCTCCAGGGGATCTTCCCAACACAGGGATCAAATATAATAATGGAAAACTGTAGCAGTGAAGGCGTCAATAATACCCTCATAAAAAAGAAAAAAAAAAGGGCCAAGAGCAGAAACTTGAGAAACACCAGACTTTGAAAGGAAGGAAGAGGGAAAAGAACCAGAACTAAAAACTGAGAAAAGCAAAGAAAAGGGATTTGAAGAAATGAGATATTATGAACCCTGGTTATTCCTATTCTCGCATCTCTCTCTCCTTCTCCCACTTTCTCTCACTCTGGCCCTCTTGCTCCCTATTCATGCCTCTCCACTCTCTCTCATTTGGCATTTGCTACTCCTTTGGATAATATCTAGTTTGATAAACATAATATAATTTCAAATTATTTGGCTTAAGTTTATTTTCTCCCACACTTCACATCATAGAACTACTTGGTTTGCAGTGTCCATGACCTTCTTGAACATTACTTCATTCCAAACTATTTCAAATTACATCAACTTTCCATCTATTCAAATAATGGTCTATGTCAAGCAGATTTATGACAGTATCCTCAACGTTTAAGTCTTTTTTTCTCAAGTCGTGTTTTCCCTGACAACAAGTATTGGATGTCTCTCAACATTCTTTTCCTCCCGTATCTCAATACTAAAATGCCATTGGAGAAAATTACACATTTACCTAGATTATGGCGCTCTGAATCTCACCTGATCAATACGAGTTTCCTGAAAGTTACCTTGAACAGTTACCTTCCCCATGTGAGTTATTTCAGTTTTTTACCAATGTTTTCATATGCCTCACATTACTGCCACTCCTGTAGAAGGTGAAAATAATCTTAGCAAAACATGTGGCCATCAGTCAAATTCCCCCAACTTCCTGTCCTAATCTCCTTATGAAACAAGTGAAAATGAAAAACCACAGAACTGTAATTGTACTCACTTTCCCATCTCTTTCTCCAGTCACAGAAGATGAGCTGTTCATCATTTTTCTTTTCAAGGATGAGTTTCCAACCAGTGATTCTGATCTCTATACTTCCATTTCTTCCATAACCTGGATTCTAATCCCAAATATTTTCAACTTCTGTTCAGAAAATAATTCCTATTGTCAAGTCTCTCTTATTTTCCTCTCTCAGTTTCCTCTCCTTTCCTTTGCACCCAAGTTCTTGAAAATAATACCCCACACATTGGTTTTCAAAACTGACTAAATATTAGAATCACCTGGGTAAACTTTGGTAGCTCTTGACAACCAATCCCCCTCCCCAGAAATTTTGATGCAATTGCTCTGGAATAGAGCACAGGTATGGTGGGTTTTAAAATCTCGCCATGTGATTCTGATATCTGATCAGCTTTTAAAACCACTGTTCTACTAACTCGGGCTTCCCTGTTGGCTCAGATAGTAAAGAATCTGTCTGCAATGCAGGAGACTTGGGTTTGATCCTTGGGTTGGGAAGATTCCCTAGAGAAAAGAATGGCAACCCACTCCAGTATTCTTGCCTGGAGAATTCTGTGAACAGAGGAGCCTGGCGGGTGACAGTCCATGGGGTCACAAAGAATCAGACACGACTGAATGACTAAGCGCGCACACACACACACACATACATGTTCTAATAACTCAGACTGCTAGTAGCTGCTCATTCCCCATTCATTTACTCCAATTAATTTCTACTTTTATACTTCCCCTGAAACTATTCTCTTATAGCAGGGGTCCCCAAACCCCAGGATCTAATGCCTAATGATCTTATGTGGAGCTGATATAATAATAATAGAAATAAAGTGCACAATAAATGTAATGTGTTTGAATCATCCCCAAACTACCCCCCTCAACCACTTGTCTGTGGAAAAACAATCTTCCATGAAACTGATCCCTGGGGCCACAAAGGTTTGGACATGCTGTCTTAAGGGACACCGATATCTACTTGATTTCTACATCCAGTTAAATATTTTTTTGTTTTCACATCAACTTTTCATACCTAGCCTCTGTCAAAATTGATCAATCTATTTTTATTCAAAAGTTTTTGCTTTCTATCCTTCATACTGCTACAGAAAAACCTTGCTTATGACTTAGTTTTTGCTGATCTAAGTATGGGCCATGTAACAGTGAAACCAAAATGACAGAACAGATCTCTTGTGTTTTGTAATTATAAAAAATGATGGTTCTATGTGCATATTTATGTGCTAGTGGAGGATTTCCTTAAAGTGAAGCTTCACTTAAGAAGATGGAGTGAATCTTCATTTAGGAAGCTTAGTTATAATCAAATGGTAAGAAGTAATGTACATGTTGAAGAAAGCATCACAATGGAACTGTAGGAGCCCAAATTTAATACACTAGCTTTAGAAAGTCTAGAATATTCCATGTTTTATTACTTAACATAATTATCTTAACTTTTTGTCAGAAAGATTTTTGTACGCAATAAAATATTGACAGAAATATCAACCGTTTTATAAGACATGAATTTGAAGGCAGAATTTAGAAATAGGAACACTAACTGGGAGATTATTTCATTAATCAAAATGTAGAGGATTAAGTCCTTGGGTAAAAATCTCAACAGTTAAAATGGATAAGAAGAGACAAATGTGAAGGAGATTAAAGTGATAAGTGGAATAACTCAATAACAGATCAAAATTTACAGTGAGGAAGGAAGGGAGAAAAATGATTTCAAAATATTTAGCCTGGTAATGTAAAGATTTGTGTAACAGGTGACATTATAGGGTAGTTGGATAATAAACACAGTGATTTGGGATAGGAGAAATTACTCCAGCTAAGATCACTGTGAACCTAATGGCTGGCCACCTATTTGACTATTGAGACTCAGTTTCCTGTCAACATGGACTGCAAGAGATGAGAAATACCAGGACTGGAGATACTGCTTTAAGTGTCACCCCTATAGGAGTGGATATTCAAATCTTAAGAGTCGATGAAATTTCCAAATGGGTAATTATAAACAGTAACAGCAAGAAAGCCAAAGAATGTTGAGAAACACTTGCATTAATGGAAGATGCAAGTTGGTATGATGAGAGAATGGAGCCTCTGGAATCAGACTGACCTGTGTTTGAATTCTTACTTCAGCACATACTAATTATGTGACCTCAGACTTGTAACTAGTCAGCTTCATTTCAGTCATTCATAAATTGGGGATAATATTATTTCCTCAGAGGACTGTGGGAGTCTTTCTGTCCACATTTGTGAGTGTGTATGTGTGTTTAGACAGAGAGAGAGAGGGAGATGTTTTTATTTAAATGCAGTTTTGGTTGGAAAAGTGATGTATGGATGGAACAAAAAATAGAGCATGAATAAACAGAGAATGTTTATGTACCTCCTCCCCTTTTGTGTACATACCTCCCCTTTTCTCTCCCACCCTGTATTTCTCCACAGTTGAGGAGGATCGTTCTCCCAGATCTTTTCTTGTTTTTTTCCTCCTCTTCCTCTCCTTTTCCTTCTTCAAACTGCCTAATACCATGCCAAAATGCATTTGCTTAGTTTCTTATTGATGGACACTTGGGTCCATCTGTTAAACCTCTGTGAAATGTATTGAGTCTCATAATTAACAGAAAGCTTTCATATGGTAACTGGAACTGTAAGAGAAAATTGCATTTTCTTCCCCTCGGCTGTGCCCACAAGCTGAAGGCTAAACTGATTCTAGAACTATCCGTGCATTTCTGGGTTTTCACTCTGGTGAACTTTAATTCAAAAAGAAGGGGAAGGAAGGGGGAGAGGATAAATTAGGAGTTTGGTATTAAAACATCTGTATATAAAATAGATAACCAATAAGGACCTACTGTATACAGCACAGGGAACTATACTCAATATTTTATAATAACCTATAAGGGAAAAGAATCTGAAAAACAATATATATATAGAGAAAACTGAATCACTATGCTATATGCCTGAAACTAATACAACATTGTAAATCAACTATGGGCTATGTTCTTAGTTGCTCAGGCCTGTCCCACTCTTTGTGAATCCATGGACTGTAGCCCACCAAGCTCCTCTGTCCCTGGGGATTCTCCATGCAAGAATATTGGAGTGGGTTGCCATGTCCTCTTCCAGGGGATCTTCCCAGCCCAAGGATCAAACCCAGGCCTTCCACATTGCAAGCAGATTCTTTACCATCTGAGCTACCACAGAAGCCCAAGAACACTGGAGTGGGTAGCCTACCCCTTACCCAGGGGATCCTTCCAACCCAGGAATAGAACCAGGGTCTCCTGAATTGCAGGCAGATTCTTTACCAGCTGAGCTACCAGGGAATTCATAAATCAACTATACTTCAAAAAAAAAAAAATATAAGCAGACATTGATTGGTAACAATTTCATCATATCATACTGTAATGTACAGATTGATAACATAATTGGACACTGATATAATTTAGAAAAAGGAAAGCCAAAGAAAAAGGGAAATCATTTTGAAGTTAGTACATACTGAAACTTCCAAATTCAGTATAACAACACAGAAGTTGCATTGGAAGACATTAGAATTTTCAGGATAGGATGGGTAGGGAACAAACCTGATATATGGGACCCATATGGGTGAGTAAATTCCACTTGTATCTTTGACTCAGCAAGACATTTTGATTGACCAATGCCGTGTGTTCAAGGGGTATATTTATCTAGTCTAACATGAAGACACACGTGCAGCCCAGTATGTTAAAGCAGATGAATAAAACTGCATGATGTAGGTGGGCTGGTCTGTCTTCTAAGTGTAGTTCCTGCTCAACAAAACATAAATTCCTTATTTCTGTTTCCAAATTTTAGGGATCTCAAATATGAGAAAAAATAATGCATAATTCTTTGTCTTTTGTGATTTGAAACCAAAGGATCATAGAATTGGCAGAGGATTATTTGGATGTGTATAATTTACAGATATGGCCTCCAAAATAATGATAGCTTATCACAGTTTCATTTTTCCACCTTCAGAAGAATTGGTTATTATTATTATTTTTATGGAAAGGGGTGATTACAAATTAGAATTAAGCTGAATGAAGTGAAAAGAGAAATCACAGCATCAAATTCTCTGGCAGGAAAGAATTATATTTGCACAAATAGAAAGTTTTTTGCAATTCTCACTAAGCTAACTTGTATTTTTAGTTGTGTCAGTAGATTTGCATCATTCTGAAAATAGTCATGTCCTAGATCTGCATTTTCCTTATAAAAACAATGTTTACTGGGAGTAAGTTTCTTCCTGAGATTCAATGTCTGAATATTCACAAGGTGAAGCTTGTATTCACATTTATTCAGATGGGGGTTCTCTGAACTGCAATTGTGTAGTTATTTCATACATTGAACTTCAGATAGAACATATCACATTTAAATGGTACATTTTAAAAGAACTCAAATTGTCCATGTGTGTGTGTAAAGTCTGTGTCAGCATTGCATAGAAGCTATGTGGATGGTTAGATAAAAAAATACAGAATCATATACCAGATGCATAGATAATACTTTCCAACAATTAAAAATGAGATCATTTTGAAAATAATACACCAGAACATTTAAAAATCTTTGTTTTTTAAAGTTCATATGTGATCATTTCTACTGTTATCTGTTTTCTTCACAAGAGCTTCTAAAAACTAAGTAAAGGAATATATATTTGAATTTTTATTTGCATACTAATATTTGAATGTTGCCTATTTTATATATTTCTCAGTAGAACTTATATTAAAACAATGATTTTGTTTTTTAACAAGGAGCTTAAAGATATCAAGGTGTTAAATTATCACTACTATTTGTAATATAAACACATTTTAAAAAACCTAAATGTATATTACAAAAAGAATAGTTAAATAGGGATATATCTGTGTTAAGAAATGATATAATGATATAGATCTATATATGACATAGATCTATACATGTTGACATGAAAAGGGTATTTGATATATTGATAAATTGTTTCTTTGAGTGAAATTTATTCTATTTGTATAAATATAAATTACACATCTGCAGGGCTGTAGCATTGTGAAACCCTAGCAGGTATGTAATTCAGTAGCATCAGTATTATATATGCATTATGGGTGTTTATGCATACAAATACATAGTTAAAAGAAATTATTAGCACTTTAAAAATGTATTTATACTTATGTAGAAAAAGTTATAGTAGTAAACAGTGCAAATTATTAACAGTACAAACCCTTAATAGGTAGGATGGTGGAAAGGATAGAGATGAGGGTAGTTTTGCTTTTCATTTTTGCTTTACATATCTTTGTACTGCTTGAATTTTCAACTGAGTTTGCATTAACTCCACAATGTATTTTTAAATATAACTATAATTGGAATTTTACTTTGTGAATTGCATGTCTATTTAACTCATGTTCTTTACCTTTAATCATCAATTTCTACAAGGACTTCACAAAGCTGCCATACTTCCACCAGTTAAAAAAACCACAAAATTAAAAAGAAGCAAAATAAAGAAGTAAGCAAACAAAAACCAAACCTTCTCTTAGGGACATCACCTTTTGTGTCAGGCTTTGAGATTAGATGGTAAAAGCTAGCTTTTGACTTCTTTCTTTCCTGAAGTTGTCTGACTTGAATGATCAACTCCAAACTCTTGCAAGTCCTACAAAGTTATCCTTTACTCTACATTCCTTCTAAAATCTTACTTACATTTAGTAGCTTCTTCACTTGTTTCCTTGGCTTCCATTTCTTACCTTGGCAATCACCCCTATACATTGCTATAGTGTTAGTTTCCTGAATCACAGATTAAATCATGTTGTTACACTTATTAAAATATTTCTGGACTCTATCATTCACAGAATAAGATTAAAATTTCTAGGCATAACATCTAGGATATGTCCTGATGCCAAATTGCTTATTAACATGACTTTTAAACTGCACCCATTCAATAATTTCCAAACTTCCATAAATATAATACATTCATGCTGCTAAGTCTCTTTACTATATAGTTAACTTCTCTTACTCTCTTCATCACCACAAATACCACTCTTTCTAGGAAGCAAATTATTTTATATGACAATGGAATTAAACACACCAATTCTCCTACAGGACTTTGCTTGATGTATATTAAAGATATTATGTCACCTGCACTTATCTTGGATGGTTTTTTATTTGTTTTGTTCTTCATTAAATAATCTGCTTCTTAGGTCCTACAATCAACTGATCTATGAATTCTCAGGATTCCTAATAAAATCATGCTCTATGAATTTGTTTGCCTTGTATGTTTGCTCAGTTGCTCAGTTGTGTCTGACTCTTTGCAACCCCATGGATTGTTGCCAGCTAGGCTCCTCTGTCCATGGGATTCTCCAGGCAAGAATACTGGAGTGGTTGCCTTTTCCTCCTCCAGGGGATCTTCCCAACCTAGGGATCTACCTGCAACTCCTGGATATCCTACATTTCCAGGCAGATTCTTTACCACTGAGCCACCTGGGAAGTCCCCGGGAAGCCCCCAGAATTCCTTGAGACACATACTTACTAGAAAACGCAGTTGGTGAGGTTGCTACATATGAACAAGGCTATATTAAAAACCTGTCACCATAATTCTATTCCAAAATAGGTTTATATTCTATAAAATCTGTTTTAATAGATTTGATGTTTCCAACTATTTGGGGATTTGCATTGTTGTCCTTTTGATCTTCTAAAGGTATGCTCTCCAGTAGATAGTAAGTAGACACACATCTATTTATATTTATACTTAAATTAATCAAAATTAAATAAAGAATGCACATCACAGATTTTCTAGGCACATTTAAAAGGCTGTTTCATTATTATATAAATGTCCATAATCACAGAATTTTCTATTTGACTGTGTTCCTCTAAAGTTTAAACTTAAATACAAATTATCCCTTCTACTCAGTTAGTGACATCCTGATGGATAAATGGCATGCTTTGCAATTGAATTTAAACATTGCTTTTGCTTAAGTTGGATGTGTATGTATATATATATATATATATAACTGTACAGCTAGTTTCTAGGCAACTGATATAAAAACCAATATTTCTCTAATACTTCAAAACTAACTTTCAATACCACAGTTGATAGCATATATCCCTTTACACACATATCACATACACTGGGAGGAGGGTGTGAGGAACTGACAATGCATATTTGTGAAATGCGTGTTGTTAAATGAAAGTCCCTGCTCCCTGTGCCAAGAAGATCTAACTATTCTGAATATTCTGTTGGCCAATTTAGCAGAAATGTCAAAGAAGGAACCAAGAGAGAATGGATGTTTAGAACTCAGAATTAAAAAAAAAAAATCCACTTGTTTTCACCTCTTGTGTGGAAATGTCCCATCCCTACAAAAAGTCATCCACAAGGTCATGACTTTAAGCTCTTGTGAAGTTGCTCAGTTGTGTCCAACTCTTTGCAGCCCCACAGACTGTAGCCTGCCAGGCTCCTCCATCCATGGGATTTTCCAGACAAGAATACTGGAGTGGGTTGCCGTTTCCTTCTCCAGAGGATCTTCCCGACCAGGGATCGAACCTGGGTTTTCCACTTTGTAGGCAGACGCTTCTGCCTGCATCTGAGCCACCATGGCATTTACTTTGCTCACTCTTCTCATATTTCAAGGCTCATCTTCAACTCCTGTACCCCCATTTTTCTCCTTGCTGGTTAGGAAGTCTGCAAGTATGAAATGAAATTTTAAAAAAAGAAATACCTCTACTTGGGATGAGGACTGGCTTCTCTTTGATACAATATGTTGAATCCTGTGATAACTGGGTTTTTTATGCAGACTTAATATATATTTGATCATCTAACAGAAAAGTTGAGACTTTGGCATCTGCTGACAACCACCACTTTGCTGCCTCCACTTTTCATCTATAAAAAAACTTGCTGCCCTTTATGTTAACCAGATGAGCTATATTTTTCATTTTGAAAAGATATACCCCTGATGCTTTGATGCTGAGAGACTGCCCCATGACATTTTTTCTCTGCTATTAAGGTACTGCAGTTTTGATTTCATAGTTTTCAGCTGAGGTTCATTTAACAGTGGAGAGAACAAAAATATAACAAAGGAAACAAAGGATCAAATTGTTATTACTAGGGACATAATAACCTCTACCAACTGACCTTCAGTCATGGAGAGACTCCTTGGTGGGAAGAGGGTTTTCATGCTGACAGTTTCCTGATAGAGAACTCTTTGCACATATAATTAGTGAAGTGTATCACTTTATATTTAATATGAAGAGTATAAAAAAATCTTAGAAAGCTATACAACTAAGTAGTACTGTTAGCTTCTTTCAAAAGCAGAAGCAAAAAAGATGTAGGGGAAGGTGATTCCTTCAAAATTTTAGTCTAACCAATTTCCATAAGAATATTTGAAATCTATTTAACCCACAAAATTAATTTTCACTAATTACTTTTACCAACTTCACCTCTGCAATGATCTTTTTATGCGAATAATGTTTCTTTTAGCACATTACATAAAATATCAAGTATATATAAATTACAGTTGAATTGCTTTGAGAATAAGGCACTCTTAAGTATATGTATATTAACACTAACCACAGGAAAAAATAGGGAAAAAAATCACCCTGTGTTTCTCTACTTAGACAACTGATCTCTTATGACTAATATTTGCTTTTATATAACTATACAAATATAGTTATATTCTGCAGAATTGCAGTGCTTAATTTTAATCAGGGACCCAAATGAACAAATATTTTTCATCATTTTAAACCTCTGTATTTTCTGATCACTTTTTTCTGCATTCAGGCTTTTGTACCTTAACCGTAATGTGAAACCTCGAAAGATTTCTCTGGGCGAAGTCTAAAGATAATTTTGTTAGGATTGCTAAACAAGTATATTCAAATGCATTTTCATGACTGAATTTTATTAAGCAAGTTCAGTGTTCATGTTTTCCTTGCCTACATGGAAAATGTTATAGGATTTTTCTGAAAATAACATCATCTAAATAAAAATGTTGAAAATACCCCAAAACACATAAGGCTCATAAAGAGTGAGGGAAGCAAGCGTGCCAGCTAATCTAGTTCACTATTCTCATAAAGGGCAATGGTGGCACTTTAGAGCCAGTACATCTATTCATTTTCATGGTAATAAAACCATTCCTGAAAGTGACTTTGTCCAGAGTAAGTGGCTCTGTGTTATAACATGATGTACTTCAGAGGTGAGTTGTCATAGATCACCAAATAATGTGACCATCTTATATCTTAATAAGTTCTCCATTCATTTAAAATTTTTTTACAAACTGAGCCTGTATTACCATTTTTCCCCAAAATTTAGCCACTCTTTCAATGGAAAAAGGTCTAATATAAATGCCATAATAGCCAACAAATGGAAAGAAATGCAGAGGAAATAAGTATTTCTCTGTTTTTATAAATATTGCATTTAAATAGCATAAGAAAGCTAACATGCTATAAAAGATAGAATACTGATGTAAAGACTATTTGTTAAAAATGAGGATTATTAAAGCAGTAGTTATATGCATTCAGTGGATGTGACTCTCTCCTTTTAGGAGAAGTATATAATTTAATACACTTTCAAAATATATTTATATTGTTAATTACATTACCCTCATTAAGGAGAGTCACTGAAGTACAAAAAAATTGGAATTAACTTTTAACATATGTTTACAAATGAATTCCTCATATGGATCACAAATGTTATATAGACTCATATTTACCCTAAATTTATCAAGTATTTGCATTTTCTGATTATAGCTATATAGGATAGTTATAGATTTGCATTCTCAAGGATATTTTATTATAAATCATAATCATCCATTCTACCAAAAATAAATGAGAAATAGCAAATAACTACAAAGATAAAAGACTAGAAAGATATTAAAGGAAAAAGAATAAAAATGTTCCTAGATTTGTATTAAAATTTTAATTCTGCTCTTACTGCTGATTTAAAACAATGGGAGTCAGTACACCTGCAGTGTGAGTTCAGGGTTACTATGTGTTAACTTGGATTATAAAAGAGGCCAGGATAGGAAAATCATAAACTGGCAACACAATGCTTCTGATTGGGTCATAGTTTTACCACACTGTTTACAAAATACAATTTTCATGGTTCATTGCAACACAATGCTAATTGAGCTCAGTCCTGATGGGTGGTTCAGAGACTAGACTAGTTTATTTCTGAGAATATTAAGATCAGTCACTCCTCTTCTTCCACCAGCAGGCATAGCAAAGCCTAGCAGAAGGCAATTACTACATTCCTCCATCAGATTTCTCTTGGTGCATACATTACCTGGTGCAAAGACTAGTGGCTCCTATTGACTCACTTTGATAGTCTGTCTAAAAGTGGTTTATATTAAAGTGTTAGAAATGACTTCCATGTTGATCTGGTTTAAATATGCTCTTACATTTCAAGAGTTTATAATATAAAGAATTCTTCACAAATTGACAACCTTGTACCAAGTACATTCTTTAGGGTGGTACTAAAGAATGGGTAGAACTAAAGAATGTGCTAACCATCGGACAATTGCACTGATCTCCCATGTTAGTAAGGTAAAGCTTAAAATCTTGCATGCTAGGCTTTGGAATTATGCAAGCCAAGAACTTTCAGATGCCCAAGCTGGGTTTAGAAAAGGAAGAGGACCCAGAGATCAAATTGCCAACATTTGCAGGATCATTGAGAAAGCTAGGGAATTTCAGAAAAATATGTACCTCTGTTTCATTGACTACACCAAAGCCTTTGACTGTGTGGATCATAACAAACTGTGGAAAGCTCTTAAAGAAACAGAAGTACCAGACCATCTTACCTGTCTCCTGAAAAACTTGTATGTGGGTCAAGAAGCAACAGAATCCTGTATGGAATGACTGATTGGTTCAAGATGGAGAAAGGAGTATGACACGGCTATCTGCTGTCACCCTGTTTTTTTAACCTATAAGCTGAGCACATCATGAGAATGCTGGGCTGGATGAGTTACAAGCTGGAATCAAGATAGGCCGGAGAGGCACCAACAATCTCAGATATGCAGATGATACCACTCTAATGGCAGAAAGCGAAGAGGAACTAAGGAGCCTCTTGATGAGGGTGAAGGAGGAGAGTGAAAGAACTAGCTTAAAACTAAATGTTTAGAAAAACTAAGATCATGGCATCCAGCCCCATTGCTTTATGGCAAATAGAAGGGGGAAAGGTAGAAATAGTGACAGATTTCCTCTTCCTGGGCTCTAAAACCACTGCAGATGGTGGCTGCAGCCATGAAATCAAAAGAAAATTGCTTCTTGACAGGAAAGCTGTGACAAATCCACATAGTGTGTTGAAAAACAGAGACATTACTCTGCCAACAAAGGTCCATATAGTCAAGGCTATGGGCTTCCCAGTGTTCACATATGGTTGTAAGAGCTGGACTGTAAAGAAGGCAGAGCACCGAAGAATTGATGCTTGGAACTATGGTGCTGGAGAAGATTCCTGAGAGTCTCCTGGACAAACTAGTCAATCTCAAAGGAAATCAATCCTGAATACTTGGAAGGACTGATGCTGAATCTGAAACTCCAGTATTTTGGTTATCTGATGCAAACAGCTGACTCATTGGAAAGTTCCTGATGCTGGGAATGATTGAGGGCAGAAGGAGAAGAGGGTATCAGAGGATAAAATGACTGGATGGCATCACTGATACAATGAACATGAACTTGTGAAAATTCTGGGAGATGATGAGGGACATGAAGCCTGGAAAGCTGCAATCCGTGGGGTTGCAAGAGTTGGACACAACTGGATGACTGAACAACAAAAACAGAGCACATTCAGTTCTGTAAAGATGCCTAATTTTTTGCTGTTGGAAAGCTCAAATGATTGTAAAATCTTAATATATTCATCATTACAAAATTAAACATTGTTTCATGTTTGCCTTCTGAAGAAATACTGAGAATTTGCTTCTGTATTTGACAAGTCACACAATATTTCAGATTCTGTGAATGGGCTTCCCTTGTGGCTCAGCTGGTAAAGAATCCATCTGCAATGTGGGAGACTTGGGTTCGATCCCTGGGTTGGGAAGATCCCCTGACGAAGGGAACGTCTACCTACTCCAATATTGTGACCTGGAGAATTCCATGGACTGTGTAGTCCATGGGGTCAGAAAGAGTAGGACACAAGTGAGCAACTTTCACACATGGTAGCTATAGTTTTGCTCCTCCACCTACTTCTTCATCTTGCATTTATTTTAACATTTTCCTTGGAGATCATATCTTGATGCTAGGTAGTATAGACCAGGATTTTTCAAGCTCAGCACTATTGACATTTCAGGCCAGAAATTACACATTGTTGGACAGTGTTCTGTGTATTATATAAAGTTTGGCAGCATCCATGTCCTCTAACCACTAGATTCCAGTACCCACCTCTCCCCTTTGATGACAACCAAACACTTCTCCAGATACTGCCAAATGTCCCTTGACAAGGTAATCACAGAGCATGCTTCCCCAAACCACACAAAAAGAATTCCTTGTCATCAGGAGAATTCATGGCGAACTCCATTTGGGTTGATAATGTCTGTGACTGACATCATCAGCTTTGTCCCCCAAATTATTGTTTTATATTTATTAAGAGAAGTATGATTGGTAGGAATATGTTGAAAAAAATTCCCAATTTCCTAAGCAGATAGGAGAAGAAGTTGTGGCAAATGTAAAGCAAATAGGAAGTACTAGGTGATGCTTCTAGGAAAGCCTTTTGAAAGGAAATTGTCCAGCATCATTTGTTCTGTTCCTGGTATACTTCCTACCTAGGCTATAAGTACAGTGTTAAGTTTTAGAAGCCATGAGGACTAAGAAAGACTCTAAAATATTGGAGAAAGAAGATTTAGAAAATCTAGGCCCTTGATCATGTCCTTGGCTTATTCTTGCATCAGCCCAGAACTAGCTATTCCAGATATCTTGTTGGCAGGATGAATAGTGGAAGGGAGTGTTTTTTTTTTTTTGTTTTTTTGTTTTTTTTTTTTAATCCAGTACTTGGCTTAAGGAAAAAGTAAAACAGATGTCCATATTACAACTATCCCAAGCCTCTTCTCATGTTTAAGATGTTTTTATATATACTTATTTACAGTCAACTGGAGAAGGGAATGGCAAACCACTTCAGTATTCTTGCCTTGAGAACCCCATGAACAGTATGAAAAGGCAAAAAATAGGACACTGAAAGATGAACTCCCCAGGTCAGTAGGTGCCCAATATGCTACTGGAGATCAGTGGAGAAATAACTCCAGAAAGAATGAAAGGATGGAGCCAAAGCAAAAACAATACCCAGCTGTGCATGTGACTGGTGATAGAAACAAGGTCCGATGCTGTAAAGAGCAATATTGCATCGGAACCTGGAATGTTAGGTCCATGAATCAAGGCAAATTGGAAGTGGTCAAACAGGAGATGGCAAGAGTGAACATTGACATTCTAGGAATCAGTTAACTAAGATGGACTGGAATGGGTGAATTTAACTCAGATAACCATTATATCTACTACTCTGGGCAGGAATTCCTTAGAAGAAATGGAGTAGCCATCATAGTCAACAAGAGTCTGAAATGCAGTACTTGGATGCAATCTTAAAAACAACAGAATGATCTCTGTTCATTTCCAAGGCAAACCATTCTATATCACAGTAATCCAAGTCTATGCCCCAACCAGTAATGCTGAAGAAGCTGAAATTGAATGGTTCTATGAAGACCAACAAGACTCTCTAGAATTAACACCCCCAAAAGATGTCCTTTTCATTAAGGGGACTGGAATACAAAAGTAGGAAGTCAAGAAACACCTGAAGTAACAGGCAAATTTGGCCTTGGAGTACAGAATGAAGAAGGGCAAAGGCTAATAGAGTTTTGCCAAGAGAACGCACTGGTCATAGCAAACACCCTCTTCCAAAAATACAAGAGAAGACTTTACACATGGACATCACCAGATGGTCAACAATGAAATCAGATTGATTTTATCCTTTGTAGCCAGAGATGGAGAAGCTCTATACAATCAGCAAAAACAAGACCTGGAGCTGACTGTGGCTCAGATAATGAACTCCTTATTGCCAAATTCAGACATAAGTTGAAGAAAGTGGGGAAAACCACTAGACCATTCAGGTATGACCTAAATCAAATCTCTTATGACTATACAGTGGAAGTGAGAAAAACATTTGAGGGACTAGATCTGATAGACAGAGTGCCTGATGAACTATGGATGGAGGTTCATGACATTGTACAGGAGACAGGGAGCAAGACCATACTCAAGAAAAAGAAATACAAAAAAGCAAAATGGCTGTCTGAAGAGACCTTACAAATAGCTGTGCAAAGAAGAGAGGCGAAAGGGAAAGGAGAAAAGGAAAGATATACCCATTTGAAGGCAGAGTTCCAAAGAACAGCAAGGAGAGATAAGAAAGCCTTTCTCAGTGACCAGTGGAAAGAAACAGAGGAAAACAATAGAATGGGAAAGACTGGAGATCTCTTCAAAACAATTAGAGATACCAAGGGAACAATTCATGAAAAGATGGGATCAATACAGGATAGAAATGGTATGATTTAACAGAAGCAGAAGATATTAAGAAGAGGTGGCAAGAATATACAAAAGAACTGTACAAAAAAGATCTTCACAACCCAGATAATCATGAAGGTATGATCACTCACACTTACCTAGAGCTGGACATCCTGAAATGTGAAGTCAAGTGGGCCTTAGGAAGCATCACTACAAACAAAGCTAGTAGAGATGA
The DNA here is from genome assembly GCF_002263795.3 of Bos taurus. Taxonomy (NCBI): domain Eukaryota; kingdom Metazoa; phylum Chordata; class Mammalia; order Artiodactyla; family Bovidae; genus Bos; species Bos taurus. Next base: position 38,200,777 of record NC_037348.1, on the reverse strand, counting down.
TGGAATTCCAGTTGCTGCTGCTACTGCTGCTGCTAAGTTGCTTCAGTGGTGTCAGACTCTGTGTGACCCCATAGACAGCAGCCCACCAGGCTTCCCGTCCCTGGGATTCTCCAGGCAAGAACACTGGAGTGGGTTGCCATTTCCTTCTCCAATGCATGAAAGTGAAAAGTCAAAGTGAAGTGGCTCAGTCGTGTCCGACTCTAGCAACCCCATGGACTGCAGCCTACCAGGCTCCTCTATCCATGGGATTTTCTAGGCAAAAGTACTGGAGCGGGGTGCCATTGCCTTCTCCAGAATTCCAGTTAGGCTATTTCAAATCCTAACAGATAATGCTGTGAAAGTGCTGCACTCAATATGTCAGCACATATGGAAAAGTCAGCAGTGGCCACAGGGCTGGAAAAGGTCAGTTTTCATTCCAATCCCAAAGAAAGGCAATGCTAAAGAATGCTCATACTACCGCACAATTGCACTCATCTCACACGCTAGTAAAGTAATGCTCAAAATTCTCCAAGCCAGGCTTCAGCAATACGTGAACCATGAACTTCCAGATGTTCAAGCTGGTTTCAAGAAAAGGCAGAGAAACCAGAGATTAAATTGTGAACATCTGCTGGATCAGTGAAAAAGCAAGAGAGTTCCAAAAAAACATCTATTTATGCTTTATTGACTATGCCAAATCCTTTGACTCTGTGGATCATAATAAACTGTGTAAAATTCTTCAAGAGATGGGAATACCAGACCACCTGACCTGCCTCTTGAGAAACATATATGCAGGTCAGGAAGCAACAGTTAGAACTGGACATGGAACAACAGACTGGTTCCAAATAGGAAAAGGAGTATGTCAAAGCCATATATTGTCACACTGCTTATTTAACTTAAATGCAGAGTACATCATGAGAAATGCTGGGCTGGATGAAGCACAAGCTGGAATCAAGATTGCTGGAAGAAATATCAATTACCTTAAATATGCAGATGACAACACCCTTATGGCAGAGAGTGAAGAAGAACTAAGGAGCCTCGTGATGAAAGTGAAAGAGGAGAGTGAAAAAGTTGGCTTAAAGCTCAACATTCAGAAAACTAAGATCATGGCATCTGGTCCCATCACTTCATGGGAAATAGATGGGGAAACAGTGGAAACAGTGGCTGACTTTATTTTTGGGGGCTCCAAAATCACTGTAGATGGTGATTGCAGTCATGAAATTAAAAGATCCTTACTCCTTGGAGGGAAAGTTATGACCAACCTAGATAGCATATTAAAAAGTAGAGATATTACTTTGCCAACAAAGGTCCATCTAGTCAAGGCTATGGTTTTTCCAGTAGTCATGTATGGATGTGAAATTTGGACTATAAAGAAAGCTGAGCACAGAAGAATTGATGCTTTTGAACTGTGGTGTTGGAGAAGACTCTTGAGAGTCCCTTGGACTGCAAGGAGATCCAACCAGTCCATCCTGAAGGAGATCAGTCCCTGGTGTTCATTGGAAGGACTGATGTTGAAGCTGAAACTCCAATAGTTTGTCCACCTGATGTGAACAGCTGGCTCATTGAAAAGACCCTGATGCTGGGAAAGATTGAGGGTAGGAGAAGAAGGGGATGACAGAGGATGAGATGGTTGAATGGCATCACCGTCCCAATGGACATGAGTTTGAGTGAACTCTAGGAGTTGGTAATGAACAGGGAGGCCTGGCATGCTGCGGTTCATGGGGTTGCAAAGAGTCAGACACAACTGAGCTACTGAACTGAACTGAATTGTTTTTCAGTCATTCCACATTTATCCTGTGTCACTTATAAGGAAGGTATTCTACTCAGTCCAAAATAGAAAGATATAAACAAACAATATACTCCTTCAGGGAATTTCTTAGGATAAGGAAAACAGTTTTATGGGACTGCTTATTGTTATTGTTCAGTTGCTAAGTCATGTCCAACTCTTTTGCTACCCCATGGACAGCAGCCCTCCAGGCTCCTGTGTCCATGGGATTTCCCAGACAAGAATACTGGAGTGGGTTTCCATTTGCTTCTCCAGGGGATCTTCTCAACCCAGGAGTCAAACCCACATCTCCTGCATTGGCAGAAGTATTCTTTACCATTAAGCCACGAGGAATTGCTACCATCTGCACCGAAGAATTGATGCTTTTGAACTTCAGTGTTGAAGAAGACTCTTGAGAGTCCCTTGGACTGCAAGGAGATCCAACCAGTCCATTCTAAAGATCAGCCCTGCGTGTTCTTTGGAAGGAATGATGCTGAGGCTGAAAATCCAATACTTTGGCCACTTCATGCGAAAAGTTGACTCATTGGAAAAGACTCTGATGCTGGGAGGGATTGTGGGCAGGAGGAGAAGGGGACGACAGAGGATGAGATGGCTGGATGGCATCACCGACTCGATGGACATGAGTTTGAGTGAACTCCAGGAGTTGGTGATGGACAGGGAGGCCTGGCGTGCTGCAATTCATGGGATCGCAAAGAGTCGGACACGACTGAGCAACTGAACTGAACTGAACTGTTATAATCATGTGCAAATTATCAGGAGAAGAAAAGTATTAGACAGGATAGATGATGAACTTCAATAAGAAAGATGAAAAACAGTAATAATAAAACAATAATAAAATGTCAACATTGAATCATTCAAAATGTATGATAAAAACAGGAGTGGCTGTTACCGGAAAATTCATAATTTTAAATCTGTGACCTCACCATCATATATAAAAGGAAATAAAACAAAACCTAAGTTTAAATGTTCCCATATTGACTGTTGGCTATACGTTTGATTGGTCTTTAACTGTACAGGCATATATGTCAAAGACTAGAGTATTTTTAAGTGCCATTAGGTTCAATTTGTTATTGTTGTTTCATGAGAATTTATATCTTCACCTCCAAAAAACTTTGCTAAAAAACCAACAAATGTTGAGAAACCAACAGATATGCTGTTTGGATAAAGCTTTCTACTAAAGAATCCCTGACACATGTGTGGGTGCTCTCCTGACTTCCCTGTGCATATCTTACTGATTGCATTCCACTCACTCCCATCAGCAGATTTGCTTCACGAACACTAGACTGTGTCATTAGTTATGACTCATCAGTTGTGGCATAATCATATCAATTCGTGCCCAGTGTCTTCTGTCCTCATTTAAATACAAATTTTTCTTCTATTGCCAAGCTATCAAATATGTTTTATTCACTGAGTCTTGTAATAAAATGTGAAACAGCACAGTCTGCCCTCAGCAGCAAGATAAAAAGAAAAAAAAGCAACATCCAAATTACTGAATGCAGTTTTCTGACATATTTCTTGTTTGAAAACCTAACAACTATGCCATCATATATGTATATATATGTATATGCACATATATACATATGTATCTAATTACAGTTAGTAACATGAGTAAAAATTTATGAAAAAAATCAGGAAATTGTCAATCATATGATTGTCAATCATATCATTTTTTCCCCCCCCAGGTACTCTGGAATTGATACAGAATGTAATAGGTCCTGATGATTCTCTCGATTAGTAATGCTTGAATTTCCACCTATTAAAGGAAAAGAAACTCCACCCTTTTTAATCTGAAAGTCCAACATACTCTAGTAAGTGGAATTTCTTTATTTGTAATGCTGACAAAGGTCCATCTAGTCAAAGCTATGGTTTTTCCAGTAGTCATGTAAGGATGTGAGAGCTGAACTATAAAGAAAGCTAAACGCTGAAGAATTGATGCTTTTAGTCTTCTGTGGAAATTAATCTTCTATGGAAAAAGGTAATGTAAACCAGATTTTTTTACCTTCTTATAAGAATCTTCAGCAGCAATGAGCATCATTTAAATGTGCGTATGTGTATGTATATATGTCTATACAATAAAATACTACAACCTAAAAAAAAAATTACCGATGATAGGAACAAGCCCAGATCCAAATATTAGGGTTGTCACACTTTAAATGCTTGTGATTAAATAAAGAAACGTAAGGAAACTCTAAGCATAAAATTGTAATCAAAACTAGGGAATAAATAGGCCAAATAGCACTTATATGCAGTAACATACATTTAGAGTTAACTAGAATTAACTAGTAAATAGAATTCCGGAAGGAAACAAGAGATATAATGGGTAATAGTCACTTTTAAACAGATAAAGGCTTAGAAACTTTCTTAAGTGATGAAAAATTTTAAGTCACACATTCAGGAAATAATGCAATGAATCAAGACAAATACAGAGATACCAATATAGCTCCTAATTTAAAACTAAATAAAACTAATGAAAAAGATTCTATAATAAAAGTTTAAAAAAAAGATTCTATAATAAAAGTAGTTCTAGAAAAAGACACATTACTTACAAAGGAGTGACAATATGATAGAGATGATTTTTCAAAACTTTGTCACACACATGCAAAACTGTAGGTCCCATTTCAATAGAGAATTCTTCAAAATTTTAAGAAAGAAATAAAACCAAGCTTACATGTATTTCCAGAGATAAAAAGGAAATACTTCTTAGTGTGTTTTATGAATCTTGCATAACATTAATTTAGAAACTTGAGAAAGATGTTACAAGAAAAGGCAATTAAAGACCAATCCTTGTTATGAACATAGATGCCAAAATTCTAAATTCTAAATCCAGCAATATATGAACTATCAGAATTGTTGAATTTGCTAAAGAAATGAATATATTTCCATATCCAAAATTTGACATAATTTATCACCTTAGTTGGAGAAGGCAATGGCAACCCACTCCAGTACTCTTGCCTGGAAAATCCCATGGATGGAGGGCCTGGTGGGCTGCAGTCCATGGGGTCGCTAGGAGTTGGACATGACTGAAGCAGGAAAATTATATGTAATTCTCCATAATTAAAAAACAACAAATTCTAAATGTTACTCATGGTAAAAACTATTAACAAAACTATGAATGAGAAAACAATCCCTAATTTATTGAAGAAATCCCCAATTTATTATTTAGGGAAAGAATTCCTAATTTATTAAATGCTATTATTGCAAATGGCCATAACAATCATCTTCTGTAAAATGACATATTGGTCATTTCCCGCTTAAAACTGGGGACAAGAAAATTATAGCCTCTATTATCAATTTTGTTCAACATTTTACCTGATTATATGGACAGCAAAAAGGCAAGGAGGAAAAAAATATAAGAACTTTAAAAGAAGAAATGAAACTATATTTGAATAGAAGATCTTAAATAATCACAAATAAACTATATTAATATATATATATATATATATATATATATACACATACAAAGGAGTTAGCTATAAAATAGAACCATCAATTGTATTTCCATTAACCAAAAAATAAAATTTGAAAAAATTACTGTACTAATATTAGTATAAGAATCAATTATCTAGAAACTAAAAGCAATGGCACCCCACTCCAGTACCCTTGCCTGGAAAATCCCATGGACAGAGGAGCCTGGTGGGTTGAAGTCCATGGGGTCACTAAGAGTTGGACACAACTGAGCAACTTCACTTTCACTTTTCACTTTTATGCATTGGAGAAGGAAATGGCAACCCACTTCAGTGTTCTTGCCTGGAGAATCCCAGGGACAGGGGAACCTAGTGGGCTGCCGTCTATGGGGTTGCACAGAGTTGGACATGACTAAAGCGACTTAGCAGCAGCAATCTATTAGATAGAGTATAACACCTTAAAACAGAAACCTAGAAAGCATTATACAGAAATTTTTGTAAAGCAAGATATCAGTTACCTAGAACAGGATAGGTAGAAATTATCCTAGGAAGAAGTTGAGAGGGATTCTGGATTGTAGTAGCATTTAATTTCCTAATATATGTGATTATTATCTTTACTGTAAAATTCTAGTCTATTTTTCTTTTTATTTTGTGATACCTATTGAAATGCTTATTATGTTCTATTCACCAAGATATATAGTTATTATTTGTGAATATTTTTATATTCATGTGAAATATCAATAGAACATTTATTTTAAAAATAAAATAACAATAAATTTTATTAAACATTCTAGGATTTGTACATTCTATATCTTTTGACATGCCATCTATATTGATTTTCTTATTTGAATGCTTTCTTCAAAAATATTTTCCATATTTTTATGTATCAAGCCAGTTCAGGCTGAATGTGCCTGGGAATATTTTTTTAATATTCTCAGTGTTCTATAGCATTTTACTTGGATATAAACTTCTTCACCAGAGTTGTTTTCCCTCAATACTTGAATAATATCCCATTATCTTCTTGCAACCAGGTTGCAGGTATCAAAACTTGATAGAAAGCTAATTTTCAGTCCATTGTAGGTGATCGACTCTTGTTCTTTTGTTGTTAGAATTTTGTTTTGATTTAACTTAATTGAAATAACTATAGAAGTCACATCCTTTTAAGAACACACAGGATGCTTTACAAAATAAAATAACCATATGCTGGCTGTAATGCAAGTCTAAATAGATTTCAAGGTATTTAAATCACTCAGATATGTCCACTGGCCAAAACACCTGGAAACAACCATCATATTTTATTTCTTTGTTTCAAATTCTACAGAGTATAGATGTCTAATTTCTGACAAACATCATGTAGTGTTAAATCGGTTTAACTCCTTCTGGTCTTTTTGGTCATAGCCTTACAGTTTTTGGTTTTGTTTGCTTTTATTGCTCTTGTTTATTCTTTTGGTGAAAGCCCATTTTTTCCCCCCTCAGATTTTAAGGTTTACTTGTTTCTATTTCTAAAGTACTATTGACATTGATCACGCTAACATATTTAATGATTATATGCATCTCTCATCATTCCTTCAACCTTATGTTAATTTTTTTTCACAGTTGACACTGATGGTTAATTTCTTCCAATGCTTACATTTACTTACTATGCTTTAGAGAATAGTGAGGAAAACACACACACACACACACACACACACACACACACACACACACACCAAAAGTAGACTAGAAGTTTGCAATTCAGAAATCAAATAATGAGGTCTTTGGAAAAGACAGTAGCTATAACTTGGGCTTCCCTGGGGTTGCTAGTGGTAAAGAACACACCTGCCAATGCAGGAGACATAAGAGACATGGGTTCGATCCCTGGGTCTGAAAGATCCCCTGGAGGAGGGCACAGCACTCCAATATTCTTGCCTGGAGAATCCCCAAAGACAGAGAAGCCTGGTGGGCTACAATCCATGGGGTCACACAAGTTGGACATGAGCAACTCTTGTGACTAAACAACACACTTTTCATTGACTTCTACCAATATCATCTAATTATTACTGGGAGGTATTCATATACTTTGACATAATCGTTCTCCAGTTTGTGGGTCACCTGCTTTGTGGCTCTAAGTTGGGGCTCATGGAGACCTCTTCCAAGAGGATTTATGCCACATGCAGTGCCTCCCAGGTTTGTCACAGCCAGAGCCTCTGTCCCTGCAGTGGCCACTGCTGATCCGTGCCTCCTCAGGAGACATTCAAACACTCAAAGGCAGGTCTGGCTCAGTCTGTGGGGTCTGGGGCACACAGGGTTTTGTTTGAGCCCTCTGAGAGTCTTTGGAGGATATGGGGTTTGATTCTAAAAGTGATTTTGCCACTCCTACTAATTTTGTTGGGGCTTCTCCTTTGCCCTTGGATGTGGGATATCTTCTTTGGTGGGATCCAACATTCTCCTGTCAATGGTCATTCAGCAGAGAGTTGCAATTTTGGAGTTCTCATAAGAGAAGATGAGTGCACTTTGACTCTGCCATCTTGACAATCCATTTATGCAGAACAATTATATCAAAGAAGTTATCCCACTGTTGCAAACATTCTAGGGCCCACAACAGATTCCCCAACCTAAGGATCTGGCAAAGGGACTGAGAACCCAAGGGAATTTGACTTTGAAGTGAAGTGAAGTTGCTCAGTCATGTCTGACTATTTGCAACCCCATGGACTGTAGCCTACCAAGTTCCTCCGTCCATGAGATTCTCAGGCAAGAATACTGACTTTGAAGGCCACTGGAATTTGATTACAGAACTTACACAGGATTGGGGAAAGAGACTCTTGCAGGACATGAACAAAACTATATGTGCACCAGGACCCAGGAGAAAGAAGCAGTGACCCCAAAAGAGAATGAGCCAGACTTGCCTGTGAATGTACAGGAGTCTCTGGTGGAGGCATGGGTCTACATGGCCTGCCGTGGGGTCAGGGGCACTGAATATAGCAGTCCTAGGAGCCACGAGGTGTGCTGGAAAAAGTCCTTTTGAAGGAGGTCACCATTACTGCCATTACTGCACTCCTCAACAGAGGATCTTCCCTGGTGGTTCAGATGATAAAGCGTCTGCCTACAATGCGGGAGACCTGTGTTCAATCCCTGGGTCGGGAATATCTCCTGGAGAAGGAAACGGCAACCCACTCCAGTATTCTTGCCTGGAAAATCCCATAGACGGAGGAACCTGGTTAGGCTACAGTCCATCAGATCAGATCAGATCAGTCGCTCAGTCGTGTCTGACTCTTTGCGACCCCATGAATCGCAGCACGCCAGGCCTCCCTGTCCATCACCAACTCTGGAGTTCACTCAGACTCATGTCTATCGAGTCAATGATGCCATCCAGCCATCTTATCCTCTGTCGTCCCCTTCTCCTCTTGCCCCCATTCCCTCCCAGCATCAGAATCTTTTCCAATGAGTCAACTCTTCACATGAGGTGGCCACAGTACTGGGGTTTCAGCTTTAGCATCATTCCTTCCAAAGAAATCCCAGGGCTGATCTCCTTTAGAATGAACTGGTTGGATCTCCTTGCAGTCCAAGGGACTCTCAAGAGTCTTCTCCAACACCACACTTCAAAAGCATCAATTCTTCGGTGCTCAGCCTTCTTCACAGTCCAGCTCTCACATCCATACATGACCACAGGAAAAACCATAGCCTTGACTAGATGAACCTTTGTTGGCAAAGTAATGTCTCTGCTTTTGAATATGCTATCTAGGTTGGTCTTAACTTTCCTTCCAAGGAGTAAGCGTCTTTTAATTTCATGGCTGCAGTCACCATCTGCAGTCATTTTGGAGCCCCCCAAAATAAAGTCTGACACTGTTTCCACTGTTTCCCCTTCTATTTCCATGAAGTGGTCGGACTGGATGCCATGATCTTCGTTTTCTGAATGTTGAGCTTTAAGCCAACTTTTTCACTCTCCACTTTCACTTTCATCAAGAGGCTTTTGAGTTCCTCTTCACTTTCTGCCATAAGGGTGGTGTCATCTGCATATCTGAGGTTATTGATATTTCTCCCGGCAATCTTGATTCCAGCTTGTGTTTCTTCCAGTCCAGCGTTTCTCATGATGTACTCTGCATAGAAGTTAAATAAACAGGGTGACAATATACAGCCTTGATGTACTCCTTTTCCTATTTGGAACCAGTCTGTTGTTCCATGTCCAGTTCTAACTGTTGCTTCCTGACCTGCATACAAATTTCTCAAGAGGCAGATCAGGTGGTCTGGTATTCCCATCTCCTTCAGAATTTTCCACAGTTTATTGTGATCCACACAGTCAAAGGCTTTGGCATAGTCAATAAAGCAGAAATAGATGTTTTTCTGGAACTCTCTTGCTTTTTCAATGATCCAGTGGATGTTGGCAATTTGATCTCTGTTTCCTCTGCCTTTTCTAAAACCAGCTTGAACATCAGGAAGTTCACGGTTCACATATTGCAGAACCCTGGCTTGAAGAATTTTAAGCATTATTTTACTTGCATGTGAGATAAGTGCAATTGTGCGGTAGTTGGAGCATTCTTTGGCATTGCCTTCTTTTGGGATTGGAATGAAAACTGACTTTTTCCAGTCCTGTGGCCAATGCTGCCTTTTCCAAATTTGCTGGCATACTGGGTGCAGCACTTTCGCAGCAGCATCTTTCAGGATTTGGAATAGTTCAACTGGAATTCTATCACCTCCACTAGCTTTGTTCGTAGTGATGTTTTCTAAGGCCCATTTGACTTCACATTCCAGGATGTCTGGCTCTAGGTGAGTGATCACACCATTGTGATTATCTGGGTCATGAAGATCTTTTTTTGTACAGTTCTTCTGTGTATTCTTTCCATCTCTTCTTAATATCTTCTGCTTCTGTTAGGTCCATACCATTTCTGTCCTTTATCGCGCCCATCTTTGCATGAAATGTTCCTTTGGTAGCTCTGATTTTCTTGAAGAGATCTCTAGTCTTTCCCATTGTGTTGTTTTCCTCTATTTCTTTGCATTGATCACTGAAGAAGGCTTTCTTATCTCTTCTTGCTATTCTTTGGAACTCTGCATTCAGATGTTTAAGGGCAGTGGTGAGGAGATACCCCTCGCCTAAGGTAAGGAGCACTGGCTGTGCTTTGTTGGAGCAGCCGTGAAGAGATATCCCATGCCCAAGGTAAAAGAAACCCAAGTAAGATGGTAGGTGTTGCAAGAGGGCATCAGAGGGCAGACACACTGAAACCATACTCACAGAAAACTAGTCAATCTAATCACACTAGGACCACAGCCTTGTCTAACTCAATGAAACTAAGCCATGCCCATGGGGCAACCCAAGATCGGCGGGTCATGGTGGAGAGATTTGACAGAATGTGGTCCACTGGAGAGGGAATGGCAAACCACTTCAGTATTCTTGCCTTGAGAACCCCATGAACAGTATGAAAAGGCAAAATGATAAGATACTGAAAGAGAAACTCTGCAGGTCAGTAGGTGCCCCATATGCTACTGGAGATCAGTGGAGATATAAATCCAGAAAGAATGAAGGGATGGAGCCAAAGCAAAAAGAATACCCAGCTGTGGATGTGACTGGTGATAGAAGCAAGGTCTGATGCTGTAAAGAGCAATATTGCATAGGAACCTGGAATGTCAGGTCCATGTATCAAGGCAAATTGGAAGTGCTCAAACAAGAGATGGCAAGAGTGAATGTTGACATTCTAGGAATCAGCGAACTGAAATGGACTGGCATGGGTGAATTTAACTCAGATGACCATTATATCTACTACTGCAGGCAGGAATTCCTCAGAAGAAATGGAGTGGCCATCATGGTCAACAAGAGTCAGAAATGCAGTACTTGGATGCAATCTCAAAAAATGACAGAATGATCTCTGTTCGTTTCCAAGGCAAACCATTCAATACCAGAGTAATCCAAGTCTATGCCCCAACCAGTAACGCTGAAGAAGCTGAAGTTGAACAGTTCTATGAAGACCTACAAGACCTTTTAGAACTAACACCCCAAAAAGATGTCCTTTTCATTATAGGGGACTGGAATGCAAAAGTAGGAAGTCAAGAAACACCTGGAGTAACAGGCAAATTTGGCCTTGGAATACGGAATGAAGCAGGGCAAAGACTCATAGAGTTTTGCCAAGAAAACGCACTGGTCGTAACAAACACCCTCTTCCAACAACACAAGAGAAGACTCTATACATGGACATCACCACATGGTCAACACCAAAATCAGATTGATTATATTCTTTATAGCCAAAGATGGAGAAGTTCTATATAGTCAGCAAAAACAAGACCAGGAACTGACTGTGGCTCAGACCATGAACTCCTTATTGCCAAATTCAGACTTAAATTGAAGAAAGTAGGGAAAACCACTAGACCATTCAGGTATGACCTAAATCAAATCCCTCATGATTATACAGTGGAAGTGAGAAATAGATTTAAGGGCCTAGATCTGATAGATAGAGTGCCTGATGAGCTATGGAATGAGGTTCATGACATTGTACAGGAGACAGGGATCAAGACCATCCCCATGGAAAAGAAATGCAAAAAAGCAAAATGGCTGTCTGGGGAGGCTACAGTCCATGGGGTTGCAAAGAGTCGGACGGAACTGAGCAACTTCACTCACTCACTCACTCATTCACTGGCCATAGCATGGCCTCAGGCCAAACTACAGGAAGGGAACACAACCCCACCCATCAACAGAACATTGGATTAAAGATTTACTGAGCATGGCCCCACCTATCAGAGAAAGACCTAGATTCCCACACAGGCAGTCCCTCCCATCAGGAAGCTTCATAAGCCTCTTATCATTATCCATCAGGAGGCATGGATCCAGCCTTGTCTTACTCAATGAAACTATGAGCTATACCCTGTAGGGCCACCCAAGATGGGTGGGTCATGGTGGAGAGTTCTGACAAAACATGGTCCACTGGAAAAAGGAATGGCAAACCACTTCAGTATTCTTGCCTTGAGAATCCCGTGAACAGTATGAAAAGGCAAAAAAGATGGGACACTGAAAGACGAATTCCCCAGGTCCGTAGGTGCCCAATATACTACTGGAGAAGAGTGAAGAAATAGCTCAGGAAAGAATGAAAAGGCTGAGCCAAAGCAAAAGCAACACTCAGTTGTGGATGTGACTGGTGATGGAAGTAAAGTCCGATGCTGTAAAGAGCAATATTGCATAGGAAGCTGGAATGGTATATCCACTAATCAAAGTAAATTGCAAGTGTCAAAAAGGAGATGGCAAGAATGAACACTGACATTTTAGGAATCAGTTCAGTCCAGTTCAAATCAGTCGCTCAGTCATATCCAACTCTTTGGGATCCCATGATTTGTAGCATGCCAGGCCTCCCTGTCCATCACCAACTCCCAGAGTTCACTCAAACTCACGTCCATCGAGTCAGTGATGCCATCCAGCCATCTCATCCTCTGTCATCCCCTTCTCCTCCTGCCCCCAATCCCTCCTAGCATCAGAGTCTTTTCCAATGAGTCAACTTTTCACATGAGGTGACCAAAGTATTGGAGTTTCAGCTTTAGAATCAGTCCTTCCAATGAACACCCAGGACTGGTCTTCTTTAGGATGGACTGGTTGGACCTCCTTGCAGTCCAAGGGACTCTCAAGAGTCTTCTCTAACACCACAGTTCAAAAGCATCAGTTCTTCCATGCCCAGCTTTCTTCACAGTCCAACTTTCACATCCATACATGACCACTGGAAAAACCATAGCCTTGACTAGATGGACCTTTTTTGGCAAGGTAATATCTCTGCTTTTTAATATGCTATCTAGATTGGTCATAACTTTCCTTCCAAGGAGTAAGCGTCTTTTAATTTCAGGGCTGCAATCACCATCTGCAGTGATTTTGGAGCCCATCAGTGAAGAACTAAAATGGACTGGAATGGGTGAATTTAATTCAGATGACCTTACATTTACTAATGCGGGCAAGAATCCCTTCCCTTAGAGTAAATTGAGTAGCCCTCAGAGTCAACAAGAGAGTCCTAAATGCAGTACTGGGTACAATCTCAAAAGTGACAGAATGATCTCTGTTCATTTACAAGGCAAACCATTCAATATCACTGTAATCCAACTCTATGCCACAACCACTAATGCCTAAGAAGCTGAAGTTGAATGACTCTATGAATTCCAACAAGACTTTCTAGAGTTAACACCAAAAAAGATGTCCTTTTCATCATAGGGAACTTGAATGCAAAAGGAGGAAGTCAAGAGACACCTGGAGTAACAGAAAAGGTTGGCCTTGGATTACAAAATGAAGCAGGGCAAAGGCTAACAGAGTTTTGCCAAGAGAACGCACTGGTCATAGCAAACACCCTCTTCAAACAACACAAGAGAAGACTCTACACATGGATATCACCAGATGGTCAATACCGAAATCAGACTGATTATATTCTTTGCAGCTGAAGATGGAGAAGCTCTATACAGTCAGCAAAAACAAGACCGGGAGCTGAGTGTGGCTCAGATCATGAGCTCCTTATTGCCAAATTCAGACTTAAACTGAAGAAAGTAAGGAAAAACACTAGACCATTCAGGTATGACCTAAATCAAATCCCTCACAATTATACAGTGGAAGTGAGAAATAGATTTAAGCGATTAGATCTGATAGAGTGCCTGAAAAACTATGGGCAGAGGTTCATAACATTGTACAGGAGACTGTGATCAAAACAATCCCCAAGAAAAAAAAATGGAAAAGGGCAAAATTGTTGCCTGAGGAAACCTTACAAATAGCTGAGAAAAGAAGAGAAGCTAAAGGCAAAGGAGAAAAGGAAAGATATACCCATCTGAATGCAGAGTTCCAAAGAACAGCAAGGAGAGATAACAAAGGCTTCTTCAGTGATCAATGCAAATAAATGGAGGAAAAACAATAGAATGGGAAAGGCTAGAGAAAATGAGAGCTACCAAGGGGACATTTATGCAAAAATGGACACAATAAAACACAGAAATGGCATGAGCTTAACAGAAGCAGAAGATATTAAGAAGAGGTGGCAACAATATATTGAAGAATATACAGAAAAGATCTTCATGACCCAGATAACCATGATGATGTGATCACTCACCTAGAGCCAGATATCTTGGAATGCAAAGTCATGTGGGCCTTAGGAAAAACCACTATGAACAAAGCTAGTGGAGGTGATGGAATTTCAGCTGATCTATTTCAAATCCTAAAAGATGATGCTGTGAAAGTGCTGCACTCAATATGTCAGCAAATTTGGAAAACTCAGCAGTGGCCACAGGACTGGAAAAAGTCAGTTTTTATTCTAATCCCAAAAAAAGGCAATGGCAAAGAATGTTGAAACTACCACATATTTGCACTCATTTCACATGCTAGAAAAGTAATGCTGAAAATTCTCCAAGCTAGGCTTCAAGAGTATGTGAACTGAGAACTTCCAGATGTTCATGTTGGATACAGAAAAGGCAAAGGAACCAGAGATCAAATTGCCAACATGTGCTGGATATTCGAAAAAGCAAGGGAATTCCAGAAAAACATCTACTTCTACTTCACAGACTATGCTAAAGCCTGTGACTCTGTGTGTCACAACAAACTGTGAAAAATTCTTAAAGAGATGGGACTACCAGACCACCTCACCTGCCTCCTGAAAATTCTGTATCCAGGTCAAGAAGCAACAATTAGAACTGGACATGAGACAATGCACTGGTTCCTAATTGGGAAAGGAGTTCATCAAAGCTGAATATTGTTACCCTGCTTATTTAACTTATGTGAGAAATGCCAGGCTGGCTTATCATGAGAAATGCCAGGCTGGATGAAGTATAAGCTGGGATCAAGATAGCCTGAAGAAATATCAATAACTTCAGATATGCAGATGACACCACCCTAATGGCATAAACTGAAGAGAAATTAAGAGCCTCTTGATGAATGTGAAAGAGGAGAGTGAAAAACGTTGGCTTAAAACTCAACATTCCAAAAACAAAGATAAAGACATCTGGTCCCAGCACTTCATGGCAAATAGATGGGGAAACAATGGAAACAGTGACAAACTTTATTTTCTTAGGCTCTAAAATCACTGCAGATGGTGACTGCAGCCATGAAATTAAAAGATGCTTGCTCCTTGGAATAAAAGCTATGACCAACTGAGACAGCATATTAAAAAGCAGAGACATTACTTTGCCAACAAAGGTCTGTCTAGTCAAAGTTACGGTTTTTCCACTAGTCATGTATGGATGTGAGAGTTGGACCATAAAGAAAGCTGAGTGCCAAAGAGTTGACACTTTTGAGCTGTGGTGTTAGAGAAGACTCTTGAGAGTCCCTTGGACTGCAAGGAGATCCTACCAGTCAAATCTAAAGGAAATCAGTCCTGAACATTCATAGGAAGGACTGATGTTGAAGCTGAAGCTCCAATACTTTGGCCATCTGACTTGAACTGACTCATTGAAAAGATCCTGATGTTAGGAAAGATTGAAGGTGGGAGGAGAAGGTGATGACAGAGGACATGATGGTTAGATGGCAACACTGATTTGATAGACATGAGTGAGCAAGTTCCAGGAGTTGGTGATTGACAGGAAGCCTGGCATGCTGCAGTCCATGAGGTGGCAAAGAGCTGGACATGACTGAGCAGATGAACTGAACTGATTCTTATACTATTGACAACCTTATTATAGATTACCTCTATTGAAAGTTTATAAGAATATACTGAAGGATGTTTTTTCTTTTTATTACTGATTCACACTGCTGAAATTATATACTAAGGGGTTGATTTGTGTAGTTGTAAATAACAAATAAATAGATTAGTAATATCATTGGAAAGAAATTTAAGAGGAAATATGTGTATCTTAATCTTTACTGAAAGATTATACATGAAATTGATACATGAGTATCAACATATAAAAGATCTGATTAGGAGAAGATTAGAACAAAAATATATTTGAAAATAAAACATAAATTTGACCTATTTTATATCACTTTTGAGCTTATATCATTAAAATACAAATTTGAGCTAGTTTATATCACTTTGGACACCAGATGCAAAGAACTGATTCATTGGAAAAGACCCTGATACTGGGAATGATTGAAGGCAGGAGGAGAAGGGGATGACAGAATATGAGATGGTTGGATGGCATCACCGTCCCGATGGAGATGAGTTTGAGCAAGCTCTGGGAATTGGTGATGGACAGGGAGGCCTGGCATGCTGCAGTCCATGGGGTCACAAAGAGTCAGACATGACTGAACTGATATCATTTTTGGGGGAAGAAGGTTTATTTCCAATATTAAAATAAGTGAATTTTATTAATTGAATGAAGTATCACAATAAAAATGTCAAAGAAATCAGTGGAAATATAGGTGATGAAAAAATTATATGATTTAAAGTTAAATAAAACTTGTATATTTATTCAATGTAAGTGGGACAGAATTATATGATTTCTAGAATAGTATACAGAAAGAGGGGCTTCCCAGGTGGTGCCAGTGATAAAGAGCCCACCTGCCAATGCAGGAGACATAAGAGATGTGGGTTCAATTCCTGGGTTGGGAAGCTCTCCTGGAGGAGGCCACTGCAACCCACTCCAGTACTGTTGCCTGGAAAATCCCAAGGACAGAGGAGACTGATGGGCTATAGTCCATTGGGTTGCAAAAAGTCAGACATGACTAAAGTGTCTTAGCACAGCACAGCACAGCACAGCATACAAGAAAGAACAGATAAAATAGGCACAAATGACTGTTACACTATAATGTCAAATAGAATGGATAGTGAAATGAAAGTCGCTCAGTTGTATCTGACTTTTTATGATCCCATGTACTATACAGTCCATGGAATTCTCCAGGCCAGAATACTGGAGTGGGTAGCCTTTTCCTTCTCCAGGGGATCTTCCCAACCCAGGGATTGAATCCAGGTCTCCTGCATTGTGGGATTCTTTACTACCCACAGTGGTAAAGAGCCACCAGGGAAGCCTAAGAATACTGGAGTGGATAGCCTATCCCTTCTTCAACGGATCTTCCCAACCCAGAAATCCAACCATGGTCTCCTGCAGTGCAGGCAGATATTACCAACTGAGCTATGACGGAAGCCCAGAATGGATAGAGTAGAAGTTCAAAGACAAGAAAAAATATTCTCATGAGACCTCTTTACAGGTCATATATGGACTAAATATGTCAGAGAAACATTTGTCATATGGTTGCTTTAATATCCCAATCTCAATAAGAACAGTAAAAGAATATTTGCAGCAGTAATTATAATAAATCACTTAACATAAAAATTCAATTTATAGCTAATGATAGGTTTGAGTCCAAGGTGCTCACCAGGCTTAGCCAACTTGCACTTGGCAGGGGCTGACTCCAGGTTCCTATAAAATGACTGGACCATGTGAAGCTGGAAAGATATGCAACTAAAAAGAAAGGAAAAAAAGCAAAGCAAAGCACAATAACTAAAGTGATTTTAATCATTAAAGACAGGTTACAAAAGCAGAAGGGTTTTAACCAGCTGTTGTCCTATCTGTTGAGCTTCAAGACAAGCTCAAGAATTTCTGTTAACCATCAGCTTCTCTTAACTCTGGGAGGTGGGGGTCATGGTTTCAATAGTTATACATGGTATGTAAGTTCTAGAGATCTGCTGTACATGATGTTGCCTATAATTTCAATACTGTACTGTGAACTCAAAATCATGTTAAAATACACATAAAATCAAACAAAATGATATAAAGGAAACTATTGAAGGTGACGGCTATGCTCATTACATTGATTGTGATGGTGCTATCTTGGGTACATGCATGCATCCAAAATTCATTAAATTGTATTCAATAAATATGTGCTTTTTATACCAATGATAACTCAAAACTGTTTTGTTAAAAGTGAAGGTAAAATAAAGACATTTTCAGACCACACACATACACACACACATAAAGACATTTGGGGGTGACTGACATGTATGAAAAAGACAAAAAGAAGTTGACTAATATAACTAAGCTCAGGAGTAATCTGACTTTAAGTAAAGGTGATTTCAGGGTCCAAATGAAAAAGATTAGAATTCAACTTATTTCCATTTGTTGTCTCTCTTTTCACTGGGTTGGACCTATTTTCACAGAAACCCTCCTCTCACGTACAAGACCATACAGTATCTCACTTTGAAATTTGTGCTGAGAAAAAGCTTTCCACCTATTACAATCAAAATAAAAATTCTGCAACAGGTTCTCTTTATCCCAAAGAGGGTTCTGACACTGGATTCTCCAACTCAGTGAGCACAGGCAAATGAGATAAACAGTAATTTGTGGCCCACTTATCAGTGATCTAGAATGCCTCGCTTTGGGGGAAGCCTGGCGTGCACATTTGAAGGATTCTGATTGTGAAGTGGAAGAATTTGAGTTATATAAATAATATTTCTTTGAGATCACGTGCTCTAGAAACTCCCTGAGCAATAACAGCTCATTACTTCTTGGATTAACTCTGACTGAATCAAGATAATTAATAAAACATACTACTGTCTATATTATTTTAAATGCTCTACTTCTGTACATTGTTGTCTGCAAGTACCATAATCTAACCTGGAGTAGGAAATAGCAACCCACTCCAGTATTCTTGCCTGGAGAATTCCATGGACAGAGGAGCCTGGCAGGCTGTCCTATATTTATTGTATAGGTTAAAGAATGCAATGGACAAAAATAAATAATTTTTCACTTCCCACTTATGAGAAACCTGACTCATCAGTTAGCCAATGTTTTATCATCCATAATGATACTGGAAATACCCCTTCTCTGTAACTCAGAATATGAGATTATATACCCAAAGTATCTTAAGCCCATCTGAACAAAGACACGGTATATATTCAAGTATTATTTTATTCCAGATAGCACTTAGAAATAAGTGTTTGTATTTTTGCATAAAATAAACCAATTTCTATTTACATGGATGGAAGGAATATATACTCTAGAAGAAAGGAAATAAACAGACATTCAAAAATTCCTTCTAGCAAATTTAATTCATCTTTTGCACAGGAGATTACAGTATTTTATTATATAGAGAGATGAAGATGCAATTTAAGTCAGATTGCTAATATTTGGGTAGTGTGCTTACAGCAGAAGTACAGTTTAGAATTCTTTGTTTATTTTTGTTTTTTAAGTCAAAATACTGATTGAATTGTGTTTAATTATTTTTTTCCCAAAATACATAAAACTCAAGACAGATAATGTTTTCAAATGTGAGAAATAATCTGTTTCTCTTGTACTGATAATTAAAGGTTGTTGCAATCATTGAGAAAAATGACAGATGAAAAAAAATAATTAGCTATCCTTTATAGCAATGAAAACTTTAATCTGCAACTCGAAAGCAACAGAATAGCAAAGGTCAAGATCGTACCAATGAGGTCTTATTTAGAATACAACATTCAAAGTCACTATATGCTTTGTTTTTGTATGAATTCTAACTCAGTCTTTAGAAACTATAAAGATGGTAAACACATCAAATAAGGCTTTTATTCTATCTTTGTCAAGTGATTTTAAGTATATTTAGCAAAATGTAAGATAGCACAGACTTCATAAGCAAAAATCATTTTCATATGTAAAAAATACTTCATGAAAATTATTCTTCTTTTGTATAAAATCACTACAAAAATGAGAAAGCTCATTTTAATATTCCCCACTGAATGATACCCCAGTCTCTGATTCCAATTACAAGTTGAATGAAATTCCGAGAATTATATGACTAAGATTCAACAGAAGGAATGGACTTTCTTTTTCCGACACGATCGACACTTAACTCTCAGTCAGTTATGTGGGTCAATCTAAGATTTTAACCTGATTATAATTTTATATGTGATTTCTTTGGTGATATATTTGGCTTTTTATCTCTGAACAGGTTAGCTAAATGAAAAGTTTTTTAAAACATACTGACAAATAATTTTAGTTTCTCAAATTTTCTTTTCAATTATCTATTTTCCTAGATGTCATAGATAATGTAACAACTTTTACAAAACTTTCCCCAAAGAGAGGATAAAATAATTTTTTTGCCACTTTATCTCCTTTTTATTTTGGGTTAATTATCTACCTAGGTACTGTATTGATATGAATACTATGAAAGAACAATAACTTCTATAAACCATAGATTGCTCCATGTATCTGCAATGAAACCATATTTCTTTTCCAGAAAAAAACCTCACTGCTTAAAAGATCAGTAAAGAAACTTACATGGATTTGGCATGCAATAAAGCATGCTTTTCCTAAACAAGCGGTTGCCTAAATTCCCTAACGTTCTTCATAGGAACATCAGCAAAAGTAAATCACAAACTGGGAGCTTTGAGCATAACAGACCTTAGGGCTACGTTCTACTTAATCACTTATGAGTTTCGACGTCTTGTTAATGACACTGAGAAGTGCATTGGAGAAAGAAATGGCAACCCACTCCAGTGTTCTTGCCTGGAGAAACCCAGGGACAGGGGAGCCTGGTGGGCTGCCATCTATGGGGTCACACAGAGCTGGACACAACTGAAGCGACAGTAGCAGCAGCAGCAGTGCATATTCAATTTCTAGCCATTTCATCAATAGATTTGACTTGTGGTTTTGACTTGTGATTTAAGGTTCCATTTCCTATACTTACCCCATGATATTCCATTGGCTCAATAGTAATCATTTCTAGGAGACAATGTAAATACCTTATAAAAGTGAATTAGACACATTCAAGTGCCTGCAGATTTAGGGTGTCACTTTTTTTTTAACCCATAAAGAAGAGATCCATCAGTTTATTACTTAGAAATACAAAGCAATTCTGTTATTTCTATAATATTAATTATGTTACAAAAGAAGATATCATCCTGATGAAATGCACATAATGATTTAGGACAGGATAGCAAGTAGGTTTCAAAACTGCTGTATTTGCATTAACTTCTTCCATATTTTAAAACATCTCTCTCTTATTTCAACTATCCCTCATCTTATCTCACATTAATTTCTCATTCCTCATTTAAGCATTTACTTAATAATAAAAAAAAAGAGCAGAAAGGAATCAATTGACCAATTTTATTAGCATTATGGTCTCTAAAACCTTGTTCAATAAGTAAATCTCTTGTTAAATAAATAAAGTAGGTCTCACTTGATCCAGAAACCATGGATTGATACAGAACTTTGGGAAAATTTAAAAAGAATATTCAGTTCTTATAAAAGAAAGTACAAGCACACATTATAGAATCTCATATTTTAAACAAAGTTCCTTAAAATTCATGCTATTTACTAATTTTCTCTAGAACTTCATATAAAATAGCAGACAAAAATTGGCTATGTAGTAACTTGGGGGATAAACTTTATTTTTACCTTAATATTTTTACATTTTCTTCAATTCCATGTATGTCGTGGAATCTCAGTAGGGAAGTGACTTTTCAAAGTAAGCTCTGGGTTGGTAGCAACAAGGGAGACTACAGTAGCACCGATAATGAAAGTAAAAGTGTTACTCAGTCATACCCGACTCTTTGTGACCCATGGACAGTAGCCTACCAGGCTCCTCTGTCCATGGAATTCTCCAGGCAAGATACTGGAGTGGGTTGCCATTCTCTTCTCCAGGGGATCATCCTGTCCCAAGGATCAAACCCAGGTCTCCCACATTGCAGGCGGATTCTTCATTGCTTGAGCCACCAGGGAAGCATAATGCTGTGCTTCTAAATGTGGAAGGTCAGTTGTATGGTACTGTGGGATGTTTGATTTACACATCAATGGACTATGTAAGAAAACACATGGTCATCAATACGAGTTTTTATTCTAACTTTGGGAATTAGATGTGAAATGATGTTCAGGTTTATTAAATAAACAAAAGGAAAGCTATCAACTAGACATTGGGCTTCTTTAATTTGTACTCATTCTGACAATATCTATCTTTTAGTTGGTGTATTAAGACTCAGTTCAGTTCAGTTTAGTTCAGTTGCTCAGTCGTGTCTGACTCTTTGCGATCTCATGGACTGCAGCATGCGAGGCCTCTCTGTCCATCACCAACTCCTGTAGTTTATTCAAACTCATGTCCATTGATCAGTGATGCCATTCAACCATCTCATCCTCTGTCGTCCCCTTCTCCTTCTGCCTTCATCTTTCCCAGCACCAGGGTATTTCCAATGAGTCAGTTCTTCACATCAGGTGGCCAAAATATTGGAGTTTCAGCTTCAGCATCAGTCCTTTCAATGAATGTTCAGGATTTATTTCCTTTAGGATGGACTTTAAAATGGACTGGAATGGGTTAATTTAACTTAGATAACCATTATATCTATTACTGTCTGCAAGAATCCCTTAGAAGAAATGGAATAGCCCTCAAATTCAACAAAAGGGTCCAAAATGCAGTACTTGGATGCAGTCTCAAAAATGACAGAATGATCTCTGTTTGTTTCCAAGGCAAACCATTCAATATCACAGTAATCCAAGTCTATGCCCCAACCAGTAATGTTGGAGAAGCTGAAGTTGAACAGTTCTATGAAGACCTACAAGACTTCTAGAATTAATACCCAACAAAGATGTCCTTTATGTTATAGGGGATTGGAATGCAAAAGTAGGAAGACAAGAAATACCTGCAGCAACAGGTAAATTTGGCCTTGGAGTACAGAATGAAGCAGGGCAAAGGCTAATAGAGTTTTGCCAAGAGAATGCACTGTTCATAGCAAACACCCTCTTCCAACAACACAAGAGAAGACTCTACACATGGACATCACCAGATGGTCAATACTGAAATCAGAGATTGATTATATTCTTTGTAGCCAAATGAAAGGTTGTTGCTGAACCAGGAAAGACGCCAGGATACTTGGCCTCCTGAGGAGAAGAATTCAATCTGGGGCCAGAGACAAGGCTTGATCACTCAGAGCTTTAGTGCTATAGAGTTTTATTAAAGTATAAAAGGGATAAAGAAAGCTTCTGATATAGACATCAGAAGGCAGCAGAAAGATAACTCCCTTGCTAGTGTTAACAAAGGAGTTATATATTTTTAAATTACTTATTACAGTGAATCAAAAGAATGTCTGGAGGTTGTAAAGACCTTACTAGACCTACTACAATAATTTACATTTTAAGATTACAAGATTAGCCAAAAGGTCTTCAGGAAGGAGAAACTGTCCTCAAGCAGGATACATTGTTGTTATATAATCCTAAAGAATATAGAGGGGGAAAAAAGTTTGTCCTTTCCTCCTCCTTGAGAATTCCAGACCCCTATCTCCACTTCTAGAGCCCCAGATCCCTTTCTCCTCCTTTGGGACCCTGGACTTCTTGTCAATCTGCCTAGGAATTGACTCTCTCACAAAGATGGAGAAGTTCTATACAGTCAGCAAAACAAGACCAGGAGCTGACTGTGGCATAAGCAGTGAAATCCTTATTGCCAAATTCATACTTAAATTGAAGAAAGTAGGGAAAATCACTAGACCATTAAGGTATGACCTAAATCAAATCCCCTATGATTATACAGTGGAAGTGAAAAATAGATTCAAGGGATTAGATCTGATAGACAGAGTGCCTGGAGAACTATGGATGTAGCTTCGTGACATTGTACAGGTGGCAGGAATCAAGACCATCCCCAAGAAAAAGAAATGCAAAAAGGCAAAATGGTTGTCTGAGGAGGCCTTACAAATAGCTGTGAAAAGAAGAGAAGCAAAAAGCAAAGGAGAAAAGAAAAGATATACCCATTTGAATGCAGAGTTCCAAAGAATAGCAAGGAGAGATAGGAAAGCCTTCCTCAGTGATCAATGCAAAGAATAGAGGAAAACAACAGAATGGGAAAGAATAGAGATCTCTTCAAGAAAATTAGAGACACCAAGGGAATATTTCATGTAAAGATAGGCACAAAAAGGAACAGAAATGGTATGGACCTAACAGAAGCTGAAGATGTTAAGAAAAGGTGGCAAGAATACACAGAAGAACTGTACAAAAATGATCTTCACGACCCAGATAATCATGATGGTGTGATCACTCACCTAGAGCCAGACATCCTGGAATGTGAAGTCAAGTGGACTTTAGGAAGCATCACTACGAACCAAGCTAGTGGAGGTGATGGAATTCCAGTTGAGCTATTTCAAATCCTAAAAGGTGATACTGTGAAAGTGCTGCACTCAATATGCCAGCAAATTTGGAAAACTCAGCAGTGGTCACAGGGCTGGAAAAGGTCAGTTTTCATTCCAATCCCACAGAAAGGCAATGCCAAAGAATGTTCAAATTATCACACAATTGCACTCATGCAATTCATGCTAGCAATGCACTCACATGGTAGTAAAGTAATGCTCAAAATTCTCCAAGCCAGGCTTGAATAGTACTTGGACCGTGAATTTCCACATGTTCAAGCCAGATTTAGAAAAGGCAGAGGAAACAGAGATCAAATTGCCAACATCCATTGGATCATCAAAAAAACAAGAGAGTTCCAGAAAAACATCTATTTCTGCTTTATTGACTATGCCAAAGCCTTTGACTGTGTGGACCACAACAAACTCTGGAAGATTCTTAAAGAGATGGGAATACCAGACCACTTGACCTGCCTATTGAGAAATCTGAATTCAGGTCAGGAAGCAACAGTTAGAACTGGACATGGAACAACAGACTGGTTCCAAATAGGGAAAGGATCATGTCAAGGCTGTATATTGTCACCTTGCTTATTTAACTTATATGCAGAGTACATCATGAGGAATGCTGGACTGGATGAAGCACAAGCTGGAATCAAGATTACTGGGAGAAATATCAATAACCTCAGATATGCAGATGACACCACCCTTATGGCAGAAAGCAAAGAAGAACTGAAGAGCCTCTTGATGAAAGTGAAGGAGGAGAGTGAAAAAGTTGGTTTAAAACTCAACATTCAGAAAACTAAGATCATGGCATCTGGTCCCATCACTTCGTGGCACTGGTGGGGAAACAGTGGAAACTGGCAGACTTCATTTCTGAGGGCTCCAAAATCAATGCAGATGATGACCACAGCCATGAAATTAAGAGACACTTGCTCCTTGGAAGAAAAGTTATGACCAACCTAGACAACATATTAAAAAGCAGAGATATTACTTTTCCAACAAAGGTCCGTCTAGTCAAATCTATGGTTTTTCCAGTAGTTATGTATGGATGTGAGAGTTGGAGTATAAAGAAAGCTGAGCGCCGAAGAATTGATGCTTTTGAACTGTGGTATAAGACTATGTACATTTAAAGTGATTATTGAGATAGCTGGAGTAATATATACCATTTGTAACTGATTTCCATGCATGTTATTTGTTCTTTGCCCCTACCTTCTTTTTCTGCCTTCTTGGTTTTGACATTTTATAAGGTTCCTAAGTATATCCTCTCTTAGAATGATAATTACACTTAAAAAATGTTAAGTTGTGCCCTGGGGTTTGTAATGTACATTTTAAACTAATCTCAATCTACAGTTGAATAACACTTAAAAAAATCAAATAACACAAATATTACTTCATGTTTGGTATGAGTACCTTGTAACAGATTATTTTTAATTCATCCCTCCCTTCCATTCATGGACATGGTTGCCATTCGTGCCACTTATTTACATGCTATAATCACCCAAAGCATTATTATTATTTTAAACAAAGTGTTATTTCTTAGATCAATTCAAAATAACAAAATAAAATATTTTACCTTTTTTTTATTCCTTCTATGATAGTCTTCCTTTGTTTTATGCAGATCCAGTTTTTGAACCATATAATTTTCCTTCTCCATGAAGAACTTCTTCTAACACTTCTTGCAAGGCAGGTTTACTGGCCACAGAGGCTTAGTTTGTGTTTGTTTTAGAAGGTCTTTTTTCCTCCCTCACTATTGAAGGATAATTTCACTGAGTATAGAAATCTAGATTATGATTTTTGTATTATAAAAACTTTAAAAAATTTTCACCCCATTGTCTTCTTGCTTGTATGGCATCTGATGAGGAGGCCATTGGAATTTTTATCCTATTGATCTATAGGTAAGGGGTCTAGTTTAGCTTTGGCTCCTTTCAAGGTATCTCTTCATCTTTGCTTTTTTGTTGTTGAGTATGATATGCCTTAGTGCAGAATTTTATATTTATCCTACTTGCTATTCTCTTAACTTCTTGGGTGGTATGTGTTGTCTGGTGTTTGGTATGTGTTGTTAATGCTGGAAATTTCTCAACCAGTATTATTTCAAATATTTCTTTTGCTCTGTCTTCTCTTTTTTCACCTTCTGATATTCCACTTGGCCAACTACTATTCTATGAAAAAATAAAATAGAATATGAAATTAAGTAAAATAAAAAGCATCCTTGAAATGGTTTGAATATGATTTAATCTGTTAAAGAAAATAATCAATCTGCAAAAACATTTACATGGCTTAAGGTTAGTGTGTAATTTAGAATATTTTGAATTAACTAAAGGGTTTTTTTTTTTTTTTGGTTTGTTTATTGTTTTTCAGTAAAAGTAAATCAAGTTTGAATATAGAGTGTTCCCTAAATATTTTTAAAAATTAGCACTGCTTCACTACATTCCTTCCCTTAATTTTATTACCATATCTATGTGTATGAAAATTTTTAGGTCTATAATACTTAATCTAATTCCTGATATGATGTATGTATTCAGTGAACATTTGTTCTCCCTTTCCATTTTGTAATCTGGATGCTGGTCTAAGGATACAGTTGCTGACTAGTTTCTCAGTCATATCAAGGAATGGAGAGTAAACTGTAGTACATTAGTATATCAAGACCAGCAAAGTGCATCATTTTACAAAACTGAGAGTAAAAGTCTTCTATTTAAAAATTACAAGGTTTTTTTAAGATTTGAAACCAACATCAGCAATGCAATGTCAGCTTCTGATTGGTTTATATAGTAGAATTTAAGAACAAAGAAAAGGCATACTGTACCAAAAAAAAAACTTGCACATGAAAGGTTACTGCAGCTTGATTCATAACTAAAGCAACTGAGATGTCCTTCAAAAGGCGAATGGAATACAAAGAACAAACTCTGGAATATCCATACAATGGAATATTATTCAGGTATTAAAAAGAAATAAAATACCCGGCCATGATAAGACATGAAGGATCCCTGAAAAAATATTGCTGAGTGAAAGAAGCCAGTCTGAAAACTCTGCATGTTTTCTGATTCCTACTATTAACATATGAGCTCCTGGAAAGAGAAAACTTACAGGTACATTAAAAAAAAATCAGTTTCTGGGGATTGGTGTGCAGGAGATTTTCAGGGCAATAAAACTATTGTGTCTGATACTCTTATGGTGAATACGTGACATTATATTAATACATTTGGAAAAACCTATAGAGCTGTATAATACAAGGAGTGAATTCTAAACTATGGGCTTCAGTTAACAATAATGTATCAATATTTGTTCATCAATTGTAATAAAAGATCCAGATCAATGCAAAATGTTAATTATAGGGAAACTAGCTAGGGGGAAATGATAAGGGAGAAAGTGTATGGGAGCTCTGCACTTTCTGTAAGATACAGCTGCTCTAATAAATTGTCTAGTAATTAATTTAAAAAAGCAAAAATACTGTAAGCCAAGCATATTGTCATGGTAACATGTAATTTAGTTTTTAAAGAAAATATATAAATTTCCTAAATTTTTTCATGCACGTTAATTCTTTTTCAGGATGTATTTTTAATAACCTCTAATTTAGCTTGGCTCTTTTCTACTGGGTAAAGCTGGCAATTAAATATGCTTTTATTAGTCAGAAGATACAGTAACAAAGAATATAAATCTTTAAGACTATATTATCATATTTATATGTTGTAATATTAAATGAACTTTTGTTTCCAAATGAAACATAACTGACAAGATAAAAGCAAAATTACCCAATGACGAGCATCAAAATGAGCAAAATGGATCAATTACAAACATTTTATCCTCTCAACAATAGACATACTTAGTCTAAAGAAATAAAAACAAAACTTTCTCAAGGCAACTTGAATTACTTACTATGGTTTCAATTTGTGTAAAATATTAAATGTTAATAAATGATCTCAGCATATTTCTCTATATTAATTTTTTGGTGGGACACTGTAACAAAAGAATATAGAATTGTAGAGAACAGAAAAATAGTTTCTTGTGATTTATGATAACAGTGAGTTCTTTAGAAGTTACAAATTATTTTATTATTATATTTCAAACATAGAATATACTTTATTTGAATAGCAAGGGTTACTATCATATCATTTCACTTAGAGATACTGACTCTAATAGTGTTATGGGTTGAACTGTATCCTTCATAAAGATACATTAAAGTGTTAACACTCAGGACTACAGAATGTGACCTTATTTGGGATTATGATCATTACAGATATAATAAGGATGAGTTTATACAGGAATAGAGTCCTCTCTTAGTCGAGTATGACTGATTCATATATAAGAAGATGCAACTGCAATGCCAGAGTTGATTGTTGCCAGTAGAATCTGGGAAGAAGTGAGAAAGAATTCTCCCCGGTAAGTTTCAGGGGCAGCATGATGCTGTAAACAACTTGACCAACAGCCTCCATAACTGTGATTGTATACATTTCTGTTCTTTAAGAAAGTAAGTCTGTGGTACTTTGCATGACAGGCCTAGGAAACTAATACAAATAATTACCTACACAAAATACCACTGTACTCTTTTATTTTTTACATAATATTCCTCATCAATCAAAACCTGAGGTTATATTCTCTATTTCTAAATTATCTTTCTTATCTACTAGACTGTAAATTTCTTGATGGTAGGAACTTTGTTCTTTATTTTATTTACAAAACTTATAACACTGCCTGACACTTCAACATGTATTAGTAATGATAGGTTTGGTTATTATACAATAATAAGAAATGGCTACCCAAATATCAGTAATTTATGCAGGTTTATTTTAGTGTGTGCTTCCTACTCTATATAGGGGCTCTTCCCCCTCAATGTAGTTAGTCAGGGATACAGGCATCTGGAGAATCCATTTGACACCTGTCTCCATGGTCACAGAAACAGAAGAAAGGGAATATGGCAAAGTGACCTGATTTAAAGTTTTTATATTTTGTCTTAGTTGGGGTCTTTTCCAAAGTATTGGAGTTTCAGCTTCAGCATCAGTCCTTCCAGTGAATATCCAGGACTGATTTCCTTTAGGATGGACTGGTTGGATCTCTGCAGTCCAAGGGACTCTCAAGAGTCTTCTCCAACACCACAGTTCAAAACCATCAATTCTTCAGTGCTCAGCTTTCTTTATAGTCCAACTCTCACATCCATACATGATTACTGGAAAAACCATAGCCTTGACTAGACAGACCTCTGTTGGCAAAGTAATGTCTCCTCTTTTTAATATGCCGTCTAGGTTGGGTATAACTTTTCTCCCAAAGAGTAAGCGTCTTTTAATTTCATGGCTGTAGTCACCATCTGCAGTGATTTTGGAGCCCCCCAAAATAAAGTCTGTCACTGTTTTCACTGTTTCCCCATCTATTTGCCATGAAGTGATGGGACCAGATGCCATGATCTCAGTTTTCTGAATGTTGAGTTTTAAGCCACCTTTTTCACTCTCCTCTTTCATTTTCATCAAGAGGCTCTTTAGTTCTTCTTTGCTTTCTGCCATAAGGGTGGTGTCATCTGCATACCTGAGGTTATTGATATTTCTCCCGGAAATCTTGATTCCAGCTTGTGCTTCATCTAGCCCAGCATTCCTCATGATGTACTCTGCATATAAGTTAAATAAGCAGTGTGACAATTTACAGCTTAATGTACTCCTTTCCCTATTTGGAACCAGTCTGTTGTTCCATGTCCAGTTCTAACTGTTGCTTCCTGACCTTCATACAGATTTCTCAAGAAAAAACTTGCATACAGATTTTTCAATTAAAACTTAAGGTTTTAATGTGCAAATGTTCTTGCTTCTAACTTCACTGTGTGATTCATGCCATGTCTCATTTAGTTTTTAAGAAAAATCACAGAAAATCATACTAAACCCCAAATCTTCTGATGGAGATTTTGTGAGAAGGGATCACTATGGAGAAAAGAGAACTAAGAGTCTGTGTAAAGATAATTAGTATTACTGAAGGAAAAAGGAAAGAATTAGTAAAGGAAAAAAAAAACTTTCAAAAATTTAATAAAATATTCTTGAAACATTAGAACACCTGAACATTCAGATATCAGTTACTCAATATATAAGAAAAATGACAGGGTATAATGATTAAGAAGTATCCTGATGAAAGTACTATCCTATGTTAATTAGCAAAAGAATTTTATAGGGAGTTACCGTGTCCATGGAATTAAAGAAGGAAAATAAACAAAAAATAGATTACCTATCTAGTTTTGATAGAAAACAATATTCCTCATATTATATGACTAAAACATAAGAAATATATTCTCTAATACTCAGGAATTATGAAAAGATAGCAAGCATATATTTTACATATAATATGTATATGTATTATACATATAATTATACATATAATTTTACATATAATCTAGCCAATGACCTGTTGAATCAAAATTAAGAAATTACAATAAGGTAGTTGCATCATAAAAAAACCTGATGGCACTTATTAAATTTTTTTTAACTTCTTATAATTGTGTATGAAGTAAAGTGAAGTGAAATGGTAGTTGCATAGTCGTGTCCAATGCTTTGTGACTCCATGGACTGTAGCCTGCCAGGCTCCTCTGTCCATAGGATTTTCCAGGTAAGAATACTGGAGTGGGCTGCCATTTCCTTCTCCAGAGTCCTCCCAGCCCAGGGATTGAATCTGGGTTTCCTGCATTGCAGGCAGATTCTTTACTATTTGAGCCACCAGGGAAGTTAATCATGTATCAGTCTCTTTAATAATATGACCTTTGTGTTTTTTCCATTATATGTGATGAAGCTACAGTAGTCTGCAGAATTTTTCATAAGGATATGTTTTTGTTAAGTTGAACCATATGAAGCTGTAATTTTTGTAGGTCAAAAATGGTTGACATAAGCAATTTCATAAGATTCAATTTCACAGAAAGAATTTTTAGTTACAATGATGGTAAAATAATTCTAAGCATCGTTTTCTTTGATGATTTAGGTCAAAAGTTTTTAAAGTTTATGTTTGTAAGTCTATTCATATGCTATCATATTTCTCTTAAATCCATGAATTTTTATTAGATTTCCTAGTAAGCTCCTTTTTTCAGATTAAAAAATAAATCTTGCCAGAACAGACTAATTAGTTTAATCTTTATTTGATCAAAAGTTCACTTGTAAAAGTCCTTGTGATAATGACATCAGTGTACCTTCTCAATGTTTAACAATAAATTTATTTTCCTTATATTGTTACTTTAAAATTTGATCATTTTCATTATTCCAAGAAAAGACTTACTGTATGAAATAAATTATCTCCATAGCTAATAATTCAGTCACTTGAAAGTAAACATTTTCAATGTAAATGCTTTAAAATTTTGTTTTATTTACAAATCTTTATGAAGAGATAAAAGCCACAACTCATTTAATCTCAACCTCCTGCTATAACAAGAGATCTTTTCTTAATAAGGCATCTGGGAATATGACAACCTGAGTATATCATCCTTACTCTCCAATCCCAACTACAATTTACTTGGATATAGTTAACCACAATCCTGCTAAAACTGGAAAATACTTGGAGTGACAATATCTCTGTTTAATTTTTAAAGGGCTCCCTCAGCAGTCTTGGTGGGGGGTGAGGGAAATCGGTAAAAAGCAGGGGCAGAGCCCAGGCAATAGACCTTAGCTAAGGAAGAGCTAAGCTGTCCAAGGTCTCAAAACTAAACTCTAAAGAGAACTTCAATAAGAATGAGTATGTTGATGCCCTTGACATTGAAAAAAACACCAGGAGAAAGTCACTTGTTTTTGTTTCACCAAATGTGAGATTCCACCTTTACTGATATTCAAAACACAGGCCTCAAATTCAAGGAGCCATAAAAAACCAAAAAGCTACCATTGAACTTATTTGCAAAGACAGAAGGTAGAAAACAATTAAGAAATGAAATAATGAGAGAGAAAAGGACTTCAACAATATCATACCTGTCACGGGAGAAAGAAAAAAGAGACTTAAGCTATTTAAAGGTGAGAAAACTTCTTACTGAAGTATTAATATTTAAAGAAAGCTTTACCCCAAATAATAAACTGATACAGAGAACTTAACGTGGGAAAAAATAAACAGCAAAGGAAAGAGTAGTAAGTGATCCTTGATATTTAGGTATTTAATGGCTAAAGATAGCCTCTTTAGGATCATGTAATACCAATACTAGAAAAAGTTTCCCAAATCAGAAGAGTCACAGAGAATTTATATTAGAAACTAATGATCTGAAAAGAAAAGAAAAAAGAAAAAAAAAAAAAAGCTAGGAAATGAAGGTTGAGAGAGAGGAAGTTATGTACATGTATTCTGAAAGTATAATGGAAAAATGAGCAGAAAACTCATTGGGAGTTTTCCCATAGTCATTCTCATAGTCAATGGGAGGAGAGGAAGTAAAATTATTATAAAGATCATATCCTTCTCTTTAGAGGGAAGTAAAATGCCATGGTATAGGAAAATACACCTCAGTTATGAAAAACAGCTATATTTTTTAAAAACAAATATTGGCCATTCATATCTAATTAGGAGAATAGGTACAAAAAAGTAATTATTTAAAGATACAGGAAATTGGAGTAGACAGAATCTGTTAGGTAGTTAGAATAGAAAAAGGAGTCCAAAATGGCAGTGATTAAAAGACAAAGAAAGGGAAAAGCCTGGGAAAATGGAGCAAAAGAAAATCTGAAGACCAGAGTGAGAACCTCAGGTGAAACAGCCTTCCTGGGTAGCCCAATTTACATAGGGCAGGCTCAGGAGGAGGAGACAAAAACGTATAAAAAGAGGAGCCAAGATTGAGCCTCTCATTTGGGGTTGGCCTGCCCTCACACCTCAAGGGTATACTATCCTTTGCTTGCCAAACAAAATTGAGCTGTAACAGAGATGTAACACTGTTCCACCTTTCAAATCTTTGCTGTGGTGAGACAGAACAGAGGAAATTACACACTCCCCCAACACACCGATAAACCAAACAAAGTCCCTGCTCTCATGGAGTTTACATTCAGCAGGAGGAGAGAAAATGAATTTAGTTTTGGGAGGTGATATTTCTATATAGAAAAATGAAACAGCATGAATGATAGACAATGATGGATGATCAAGCAAAGTGTTTCTCATGGAAAAGATCAAATCTGGAAGCATATTTTGCTGATTTGGAAAATAGACTGTCCTGATATTAAAATAATAATAATAATGAGCAGGGGGTTCAGAAATAAGAGGTCAGAGAAATATTAAGGGCCAACACCTTATCCATAGTGAAGAATAAATTTAAGTGACATGGGAGCCACTGGAAGTTTATACACAGAGAAATGAGATGCTTTATGAATGCTTTTAATGACTCACCTTTGTTGAAAACAAGAGTAGAAGAAAAGGGTAAAGACAGGGTGAATATCCCTATAGATTTTTTTTCTTAATTTGGTAAGTTTCCCATGTATAGAAAAAAAGGTGATGACAAACTCTATGCCTAACAATGACCTCTGCAAGAGAATATTTGCTCTCCAATATCAGCTGATCAAATTCTTTAGAAATACAGCCCCAGGCTTTTTGGTAGGATACATTTCATTTAGCGTAAAAATCGCATTTCCTCCTATACTTAGCAGCCATACATGGAAAGGTGACTATGCTCATAGCAGTAGGAAGGAAACATAAATTTTATACCTCTTCATGAAATTCATGTGTTGCCAGTGCTGGAACTCCTACTGTGGACCATGAAATGACCCTGGAAATTAAACACATGCACAGCAAAGCACAGATAAAAGTACCTTAAATAACTACAACAGGAAACTACACCAGCCCTGGACCACTTACAGCTGGCCTTTTATTTGAGAAAGAAATACACTTCACTATCTTCTTTTAATCATAGCTATTTGGGGTTTCTCTCTGAATATAACCATAAATGATACAATTTAGCAAACAAATTAAAGCATCTGTCTGAAACCTTAGCCAGTGAAAATTTCTCCCAGTACACATGAGCTAAGTACATGGAGCTACTATTACAAATATTTTGGTCAAACATATTGTGAACAATTATAGCAGCAAAACTGCATTAATAACTACAAGTGCACATTTTGAAAAGGAGAATTTCCATTTGTTAATAATCTTTGAGTAAGTGAGATTTACTACCAAGGTTCCAATTAGGACCTCAGGAAAGGATTTATAATCTTCCACCTACCAATCAATTTTGGCCACTAGCAAAATAGATTTTCTTCTCAGGGACACTAAAATAAAGGGAAATGAACTTTTTTTTTTAATAATTAGCATATAATTGATATCCAGTAATGTTCTAAGCATCAGGTTATTGATTCCAGTTTATTTTTAAGCATTCAGATAGTGTGAAACTTTGATTTCCATGGAAATATAAGAAAAAAGGAATTAGAAAGCACTAACTTATTTCATTTTGACTGTCTAATTTTTATGACTTAGGTATAGGGTTTGCGAGTCAGTGCTTAATTTCATGCCTGTCACAAAACTTATAGTTTTGAAAAAAAAAAAGTGTTGTGAAAAATTACAAATAACAAAATTTTCTCAGTGACAGTCAGTCTTGTGATATTCTTGAAGAGGAATTTCATATTTTCTAATTATAAATAAAATGCATACTTATTAACATATATTTGGAAAATACAAGATATTATAAAATCTCTCCTCAAAAAAAAAAAAAACCTTTGGACATATATACAAAATAGTTGTATATTCTCAGATAAACAGTAATTTTTCATTTTGTCATTTTATGAATTTCCTTTATCCATTTGAAATAATTTACTACTAGAATAATTAGAAGATTGCTATTATTTATTTTTGAAACATTGTAAGAGATTTAGTTTTATACTTATTTATAAATGTGCATTTTGAAATTAGAAAAATGTGTAATTGAAAGTGTTACTTGATCCTAGTAAAAATGTCCAGGATGCCTACAAAACACTGGAAAATTTGTTTATATAGGTACCATTCCTTAGGAGAGTCAAATTTGAACTAGAGCACAGCTCTTCTTTTGCTTTAAAAAATGTTAGAAAAGCCCATTGTTCCTACCCTGCTAAAAGAACAGCTCATTGACCTGTGAAACTTTAAAATATAAGACCACAGTAAGACTTTCCCTCATAAAGTTACTAACTTCAAGGAAAAAGAAAAAGAAAACCTACAAAGGTCTAGGAACAAAAAAAAAAAAAAAAAAAGGCTGCCCACAAAAAACAAACCAACAAATAACTGGAATTATTTTATAGTTTTCAATATACACTCAACAACACCAGAAGCCAACCAACAAATAACTGGAATTATTTTATAGTTTTCAATATACACTCAACAACACCAGAAGCCAATAGGTCAACTTTGACAAGTAAGTGTGTGGAAAAAGACACATGCTGATGATCCTTTACCCAATTAAGTTTATTTTTATATGCAAAAGAAATAGAAGATATGTTTAAATGATTTAATGATTCAACATTGTAATCATATACACCTACAGAAACTGATTTGAAGATACAATTTTTCCAAATGAAAGAAAAATTAACTCACAAAGAAGGAAGCCATTTCAAAAAAAGTATGATATTATCTGCAAAATATAGAATTTATCTAAAAGTATTTTAAAAAGATAGGTATTCATTGATATATGCGATGCCAATATTATGTTTTCCCATAATGTTAAATTCAGTTCAGTTCAATCACTCAGTCATGTCTGACTCTCTGCAATCCCACAGACTGCAGCATGCCAGGCCTCCCAGTTCATCACCAACTCCCAGAACCTACTCAAACTCATGTCCATGGCATTGGTGATATGATCTAACCATCTCAGCCTCTGTCATCCCCTTCTCCACCTGCCTTCAATCTTTCCCAGCATCAGGGCCTTTTCCAATGAGTCGGTTCTTTGCATCAGGTGGCCAAAGTATTGGAGTTTCAGCTTCAACATCAGTCCTTCCAAAGAATATTCAGGACTGATTTCCTTTAGGATGGACTGGTTGGATCTTCTTGCAGTCCAAAGGACTCTTAAGAGTCTTCTCCAACACCATAGTTCAAGAGCATCAAGTCTTTGGCACTAAGATTTCTTTATAGTCCAACTCTCATATTCATACTTGACTACTGGAAAAACCATAGCTTTGACTAGACAGACTTTTATTGGTAAAGTAATGTCTCCTCTTTTTAATATGCTGTCTAGGTTGGTCATAATTTTTCTTCCAAGGAGCAAGCATCTTTTAATTTCATGGCTGCAGTCACCATCTGCAGTGATTTTGGAGTCCCCCAAAATAAAGTCACTGTTTCCATTGTTTCCCCATCTATTTGCCATGAAGTGATGGGACCATATGCCATGATCTTAGTTTTTTGAATGTTGAGTTTTAAATCAACTTTTTCACTCTCCTCTTTCACTTTCATCAAGAGGTTCTTTAGTTCTTCTTCACTTTCTGCCATAAGGGTGGTGTCATCTGTGTATCTGAGGTTATCGATATTTCTCCCAGCAATCTTGGTTCCAGCTTGTGCTTCATCCATCCTGGCATTTCGTATGATGTACTCTGCATATAAATTAAAAAAGCAGTGTGACAATATACAGCCTTGACATACTCCTTTCCCAATTTGAAGTCAGTCTGTTGTTCCATGTCCAGTTCTAACTGTTGCTTCCTGACCTGTATACAGATTTCTCAAGAGGCAGGTCAGGTGGCCTGGTATTCCCATTTCTTTAAGAACTTTCCACAGTTTGTTGTGATCCACACATCAAAGGCTTTGGAGTGGTTAATAAAGCAAAAGTAGATGTTTTTCTGGAACTCTCTTGCTTTTTTGATGATTCAGTGGATGTTGGCAATTTGATCTCTGATTCCTCTGCCTTTTCTAAAACCAGCTTGAACATCTGGAAGTTCATGGTTCACATACTATTGAAGCCTGGCTTGGACAATTTTGAGCATTACTTTACTAGTGTGTGAGATGAGTGCAATTGTGTGGTAGTTTGAACAATCTTTGGCATTGCTTTTCTGTGGGATTAGACTGAAAACTCACCTTTTCCAGTCCTGTGTCCACTGCTGAGTTTTCCAAATTTGCTGGCATATGAGTGTAGCACTTTCATAGCATCATATTTAGGATTTGAAATAGCTCAACTGGAATTCCATCACCTCCACTAGCTTTGTTTGTAGTGATGTTTCCTAAGGCCCACTTGTCTTTGGATTCCAGGATGTTTGGCTCTAGGTGAGTGATCACACCATCGTGGTTAACTGGGTCATGAAGATCTTTTTTGTATAGTTCTTCTGTGTATTGTTTCCACCTTTTCTTCATATCTTCTGCTTCTGTTAGGACCATACCATTTTTGTCCTTTATTGAGCCCATCTTTGCATGAAAATTTCCTTTGGTATCTCTAATTTTCTTGGAGAGATCTCTGGTCTTTCCCACTCTTATTTTCCTCTATTTCTTTGCACTGATCACTGAGGAAGGCTTTCTTATCTCCCTGGCTATTCTTTGGAACTCTGCATTCAAATGGGTATATCATTCCTTTTCTCCTTTGCCTTTAGCTTCTTTTCTATTCATAGCTATTTGTAAGGCCTCCTCAGACAACCATTTTGCCTTTTGCAGTTCTTTTTCTTGGGAATGGTCTTGATCTCTGCCTCCTGTACAATGTCACAAACCTCCCTCCATAGTTCTTCAGGCACTGTGACTATCAGATCTAATCCCCTGAATCTATTTGTCACTTCCACTGTATAATTGTAAGGGATTTGATTTAGGTCATACCTGAATGGTCTAGTGATTTTCCTAAAATGTTATATTAATAAACATAAAAATATACTATTTGATTCCCAAATAATTTAAATATATGGTAAAGTTAAAAACTCTTGCTTGGAATGTCTTATTGACTCATTCAAGTCCCACAGTCTCTGTGCTTCCAATTTTTTTGCTCCAGTTTAATGGATACATCCTCTGTGTAAATTTCAGGTATCTGAGAGAGAATGATTTGATACATGTTGATATTGTACAACTATCATTAAAATAAGTTTTGTTAACATGTCCATCACCTCACACAATCACCATACTTTTTCCTGTGGTGATACCATTTAAGATCTCTCTTAGTAACTTTTGAGCATATAAGACAGTATTGTTAAGTATAATGTTCAGTATCTAATCTTGTATATCCAACCCCAGCTGCTCCTCTCCCTAGTCTGGTAACAGGCAGCAGTTGGATTAAGATTTTGAAAATCTAGATTAGATACTGGAACCCCTTAGACTAAAATCATCCAAGCACTTCTAATTTCACAGAGAATAAAATTCAATTTTGTAACCAGAGATTATGAATCTCTGTGATCATGCATCCATTCATCTCACCAGCCTCAATTCTCTTTTGTTCAGTGAGCTCTAGTCACATTTTGTGGACTTCATTTTCCCCCTCAAGGCTCTTAACTTAAACATCCATTGGTTTAGAAGTATCTTCTCATAGACTGATTGTTTGACTGATTTCTTCTTATCCTTTAACTCAGCTAGAGTTTCACCTGCTCAGAAAGGCTTTACCTCATCACAAAATGTTAAATATGTTCTCAGCATTTAATTCTGTGGAAGTACCCTGCACACTTTAATCACAGCAGTGATGTTTGTAGTCTTTTAGTTTTTTTCCATAAAATTACATTTAATGTTTTACTACTATTTAGGCTTTTAGATTAAATTGTAAACACACACATATGTATATGTCAGTCACATATATAGTTTTAGATAAATCACTCCCTTCAATATAGAAAGTGATTTAGGTAGAAATAATATAAAAGATTTCTATGACAAATGCTGCTTAAGATGATGAATGCTATATTAAAAGTAAATTAATATTGCTATGGAAGCATTGAAGACTTTCATTTGAATAGTTTACTAATCTGGACATTTAGAGATTTTTGCAACAGTATCATTTCTACATTTATCTTCCCTGCCTCATTTCACTGAAAGCTTTTACTTTGAAATAACATTTGGGATTATAAACCTTTGAATGATATTATTAAACATTACTTTCATCTTAAATGCAAGAATCTTACTGATCATCATACCTCTAATTGTATTTTGCATTCAAAAATCAAAGACATAAAATTGTAAGATACATTGAAATTATGAAAAACAAAAGTCATATTGACCTTTGAATAACTAAAATGCACATTAATAAACATTTCTTCCAAGTGAAAAATCCTCAAAAATAATTTTGATAACAGCAAGCTATTTTTAGTGTCTAATAGTTTTGAAAGGGCAGAAGATTAGAACTGATTTTTAGTAATAAAAATTTATTAGTGCATAAAGGTATAATAATGTTAATATTTATCATTGATGAGATTATGATTATTTTTAATGTTTTTATTATGCTTTGTATGTTTTCCTATTTTTTTTAGAATTAGTATTAGTTATTTGCATAATAAAGTGTTAGTAATATAGTCATTCACTCAAAAATATTTGTGAGCAACTGTATGTTTTTTAACTTCTAGGTTCTTGGGTACATGATTGAATAATACAGAAAATATCCATTGCCCTTGTGATTTTATATTTTATAAAGAGGTGAGGGACAATCAGGAATAAACACAGTAACTAAAGTATAGAACATACTAAAAAGTTAAAAGGGTTGTGGAAAAACAGGAAGAATCAAGAGAGACTGTGATGCAAAGTGACATTTGAGTAAAGTATGCTAAGAGATGGAGAGAAAACCACATGTACAACCAGGAAGAGATTGAGCGCATCTCAGGCAGAGTGAATGACTAGAGTGACCCTAATTGCGTGCCATATTTGGGGAGGAACGGGAGGTCTCAGGGGAGAGTGGGAGAAGAGGAGATAAGAGTTAGAGCTACTACACATGAAATAATTGAATGACATTTTGTCTCTTCCCACTCTAATATATATCTAAGCTATAACTATCTATGTGATAGCTATAACAAACTAACAAACTAACCCTCTTAAAGAATATTCTTTGTCCTAGGTATTTCCTCAAGCCCTGTGCCTTAAGCTGGGGCTCTGATGGTGCAGGGAACCCCTATTGAATGAAAAGGCTTTACCATCAAAGAGATCTGCATTTAAGTCCTGGTTTCACCATTAAGGAAATAATGTTCTTACACAAGTATTTACTTTTTCTAAGCCTCCATCTCCTTATATGTAAGACCTAGAAAATCATACTACCTGCTTTATAGTTTTGTCCTAAGAATTAACGTAGATGGTATTTAGCACAAAGACATCATATAGTACTTACTTCATGGTGTGTACACATGTGTTCAGTCACTTTCAACTCTTTGCAACCCTATGAACTGTAGCCTGCCAGGCTCCTCTCTCCATGGGGTTTTCCAGGCAGAAATACTGGAGTGGAGTTACCATTTCCTCCTCTCATCATTATTATTGCTATTATAATTTTTGCTACCCTGTCATCACAACTACTTCATTATTTTCTCCATATTAGCTCCCACTGTCCTCAGGCCATTTGCTAGAGATAAGCTGAAATAAATGCCAATTCTACACTATGTTTATATCTCTTTTATTTTATCTAAATTCTAACTATCTTTGTGCCTTACAAAGTCCATGGTGTTCATTTATGTGAATTTTCTATATATTTTCCCTCACCTTGAAAATCTTCCAGCCCTTGATCTCTATACCATTAATTTGGCACTAGTCAGTTGCTAGACTCTATTGTTGGTTTTATTTTATAGTTTATAGCCTGCTTCCCCAAATGTCTTTAAGCTCCTTAAAGACAGGAAAACTACTTCTAAATAGTTATTATAAAAATGTCTTATATATGGTAGGCACTCCATCAGTTTTGTTGATTTAGTGTTTGAGGAAAAGATAATGCATCCCTTTTATTACAAAATGGAGTAGAGTTTGCAGTTATGGCTGGGGTCACTTTGTTAATAAAAGAACTACTGGCAGGATGTTTAAATTATAGTTATGCTTCTAATGTATACTGCAAAATGAAGTACTACAGTTGTGTGCCTTACTTCTTCATCTGGTCTAGAGAGAGAGGTGGTAGGTAGTAAAGCTGTTGGGGGTGATATAAAACTTTTAAAAACCTGCTGGAAAACCACAGAAAACAAAGTGGGAACCGGGACTAGAATGGCAGGAACATAGGTCTAGTTGCCAAAACTATTGTAAAGTAATAAAAGTCTTTCTACCAACCTCATTTAGATCACTATCATCTGCCCCAGCTGCCTAGGATGGTATAAGTTAACTATTGGCACACCCCAAACCTGGCTGCTGCTGTGATTACACCATTTACCTCTGTTTGCTTCCCAATAGGTTTGCCAATGCACGTCAATCCATACGCTAAGTCTCAATTGAAATACTGACGGAAAGGTCATGCTTTCCCCCATATACATTATCTGGACGTGAAGAGTGAAAACATAAATTCCAGTGCCAAGACTGTTTTAGTCTGGTCTTAGATCTGGAATGGAAAGTGGAGGAATACAAACTTTAAACAAATAAAGGTTGAAAGTTTGGTGACTCTAATATAGTATTAGAATATTCTCAGGAGTAATACTCCATTGTGTATATGTACCACAGCTTTCTTATCCATTCATCTGCTGATGGGCATCTAGGTTGCTTCCATGTCCTGGCTATTATAAACAGTGCTGCGATGAACATTGGGGTACACGTGTCTCTTTCCCTTCTGGTTTCCTCAGTGTGTATGCCCAGCAGTGGGATTGCTGGATCATAAGGCTGTTCTATTTCCAGTTTTTTAAGGAATCTCCACACTGTTCTCCATAGTGGCTGTACTAGTTTGCATTCCCACCAACAGTGTAAGAGAGTTCCCTTTTCTCCACACCCTCTCCAGCATTTATTGCTTGTAGACTTTTGGATTGCAGCCATTCTGACTGGCGTGAAATGGTACCTCATAGTGGTTTTGATTTGCATTTCTCTGATAATGAGTGATGTTGAGCATCTTTTCATGTGTTTGTTAGCCATCTATATGTCTTCTTTGGAGAAATGTCTGTTTAGTTCTTAGGCCCATTTTTTGATTGGGTCATTTATTTTTCTGGAGTTGAGCTGTAGGAGTTGCTTGTATATTTTTGAGATTAGTTGTTTGTCAGTTGCTTCATTTGCTATTATTTTCTCCCATTCTGAAGGCTGTCTTTTCACCTTGCTAATAGTTTCCTTTGTTGTGCAGAAGCTTTTAAGTTTAATTAGGTCCCATTTGTTTATTTTTGCTTTTATTTCCAATATTCTGGGAGGTGGGTCATAGAGGATCCTGCTGTGATGTATGTCGGAGAGTGTTTTGCCTATGTGCCATTAAAAAGAATACATTTGAATCAGTTCTAATGAGATGGATGAAACTGGAACCTATTATACAGACTGAAGTAAGCCAGAAAGAAAAACACCAATACAGTATACTAATGCATATATGTGGAATTTAGAAAGATGGTAACAATAATCCTGTGTACGAGACAGCAAAAGAGACACTGATGTATAGATCAGTCTTATGGACTCTGTGGGAGAGGGAGAGGGTGGGGAGATTTGGGAGAATGGCATTGAAACATGTATAATATCATGTATGAAACGAGTCGCCAGTCCAGGTTTGATGCATGATACTGGATGCTTGGGGCTGGTGCACTGGGATGACCCAGAAGGAGGGTATGGGGAGGAAGGAGGGAGGAGGGTTCAGGATGGGGAACACAGGTATACCTGTGGCGGATTCATTTCGATATTTGGCAAATCTAATACAATATTGTAAAGTTTAAAAATAAAATAAAATTTAAAAAAAATAAATAAAAGAAGCAGTCCTGGGATCTCAAAAAAAAAAAAAAAAAAAAACCTGTGGAAAGGATCACTCAACTTTAAAAAAAAAAAGAATATTATCAGGAGTTCTTAATTATAAAATGGTTTATTAAAAATATTCAGCATAAGAGATTTCATTTTAAAGTTTCTGATAAATATCTAAAATCATAACATATCATGGTCATTTATTTTAAAAACTGCACATTTTACAATATTATTTTGCAAAAGGATACCAGTTTAGAAACACAATGTGTCAATTAGTCTTACTTTTAAATCAAGGTCAAACCTTTCTAATGCATCATTATTATGGGACTGATTAAACATAAATGTAAACCCTAAATGTGGCCATATTTTGTAAACTAATGATACAATAAATTGTTTCAACAACTGGCAAATAACTGTAGCAGAAAAACAGTGATGAAAACTTTGATTTATTTTCTCCCCAAAGAGAATTAGCAAGCAATGTACTGAATGGCTGATTGTGGATCAGTTAGGCAGGCCTCCTGAGAGCAAATGACATCTTAAACATCGACTGTGCCCTTCTGGGTGATTTAGTTAGAAGCACATGGGCTCTGGTGTTTTCAGAACCTGAGATGAAATTCCTGCTTTACCACTTGTCACCTTTATAAACAATCAAGAAATGGGACCACTTCATGTCTCATTAAAAGAGATAATGAGAGCAGTAACTAATTGTGACTTTTGTGAGTGCATACGAGGTAATCTATTTAAACATAATACTTAAGGGTTTGATATCAACAATTATTGTGACGAATAAACATGTGAATCATGGCACCTAGAATTCAGTTTCATCCATTAATATTGATGTTTAGGTCTTAAGGATTCAAAACCTTTTGGAGTCTTGGAAATGAAGTTAAGATGAGACACCATAAACAACATGCACTTAAGATGGGGTCAATTATCTAAGCACAAAGCGAGAATTGTAAGATTCAGCAAAATTGGAAAGAGATTCACAGAAGTCTTAACTTTACATAAATTCCAAAATGTTTTTACTGTTCTTTATAAGTAGAAATGTAATAATAATAATAATTAACAATAAACAATAAAGCCTTTAATTAATCTCTTTTTCTTCAGGAAAACAGCAACTTAGCTTAAGGAAACAGAATCTCAAATAGATTTTTGTTCATGACAAGAAAGAAATCATACTTCATCATTTTAACACCACTGTTTTTACAAAGTGATAAATCTTCTTTCCTCCAAGCAAATGGGTTTTAAACCTGTACCAGAATTAGGTAGTTTTAGGTAGAAAATTAGGTAGAAAAATTTAACAACATACAAATCACTTTTAAATGATACATTTCATTATGGAGATGTGCTTGTAAAAATGCAAGGATGGTCTATTTAACTTTTAAAATAATTATTGGTTCAATGCATGTACATTTTATTACAGCATATGAAATTAACTGAAAAGTGGAAAGTCAGGCATGGTAAAAAAAAAAATACCCACAGAATCCATAAAAGAAATCATATGAGATGGAAATGAAAAAAAAATATGTCTCCTATTACTCTTGTGTAGAAAAATTAAAAAGAAGAAATAAAGAAAGACTGGAATCAGTGTGCTAAGTACTCTAAGTATGAATGGGAGTTAAATATGCTCCAGTGCAGGAATGGAGAAAAGTCTGAAATACAACTAAGACATTTGTAAAAAATAATTTTGTAGAAAGTGACAATGATGAAATTTGAAGTAAATAATGTTTGGGCTTCCCTGATAGCTCAGTTGGTAAAGAATCTGCCTACAATGTGGGAGACCTGGGTTTGATCTCTGGGTTGGGAAGATCCCCTGGAGTAGGGAAAGAGTACCCACTCCAGTATTCTGGCCTGGAGAATTCCATGGACTGTATAGTTCATGGGGTTGCAAAGAGTCGGACACAATTGAGTGACTTTCACCACCAATGTTTGGGTGAGTACAGCTATGTAAGAAATAACATGCCAGTGTTTTAACTTTTATTTGATTTCAGAATGAGTCACACATAAAATCTGAATGACACATGAAACAGAAAGTTTCCAAATTAAGAAATATTTTTAATGTGACACATGCCTTTTTTGATATAAAATTACATGTGTAGTTTTAACTCTCAAATACATGTTATAATTTGAATAAAATACAGATACTAAGTTAGCTGAGGTGGGCAGGGTGACCCTATGTGAACGAAAAACATAAAATAAA
This sequence comes from Bos taurus, assembly GCF_002263795.3. Classification (NCBI taxonomy): domain Eukaryota; kingdom Metazoa; phylum Chordata; class Mammalia; order Artiodactyla; family Bovidae; genus Bos; species Bos taurus. Next base: position 38,155,876 of record NC_037348.1, on the reverse strand, counting down.
AATATTTTTGCCACTAGGAAGATTCAAGATTAAACAAACACAGAGGCGGTAGTGTACTTAGAATCAAACTCTTGGATCATTACATGTGAGAGGCTGGATTTGGTGGGAGTAAGGCAACAATAACTACAACAGTCTAAGAGTCACATTTCAAAGGTGAATTAGCAATTCGAACTCCCAGGACACAGAAGCAGAAGAACAATGCGTACAACAGTGAAAAGTAATTCTCCTAGCATAATCACAGGGCTCTGTACAGGCCTGCACTCACTAAGTTAAAAAGACCTTGGAAAACTTGAAGAAGGTTTAAGGACAAGCAATAAACATGATTAATAGCTTGGAAAATAGAATCTCAGAGGAAAGGTTAAGGGAACTAATATTATTTAAGTTGGAAAATAGGCTGGGGAAACAAGTTGGTTTTCAATTACATGAAGGATTATTACATAGAAGGTGCTGATCGTACTCTGATGCCACAGAGGGCAGAACAAGAATAAGTGAGCTTGAAATGTTGTATAAAGTGATTTAGGTTGGCTAAAAGAAAGAACTTCCATCAGGACTGCAAGCCATTAAAATGGAAAGTACTAAATTTCTTTCTGTATAGACCTTTCAAAATGCACTTGAAACTTATTTGTCTCGGAAAGTTTACATGAGGCCCAGCCCAGTGGGTGAGGAGTAAAAAGAAACACAGGAAGTCTTCACAAGGACTGTTTTTTCCAAGCTTCCTGCCACTCTAAATGGTGAATATTTGCATTATGGATTCATTATGGTACATATAGCTTAAGTGTGCACACACTCTTGTTTAATATAGCAAACTTAAGAACTGCAACTCTAAAACTTCTTGGTGTAGCTTTTCAAGTAATTTTATCTTGCTTACGAATTTAAGTTCTTGAGATTACTGGCAACTAATTGCATTTTTGTTTCTGGGTTTCTCAATCCCTTCCTTGCAATACATTTTTTGCTTGTTCTTTTAGAAATGAATCAAACCAATTAAATATTCTTTCATAAGGTAATACAAATAATGTATTTTCTTCCAAAAGATTTTATTTACTTAGAAAAATAGGCTATTCTCTGAACACCTGCACACTTAATTCTCTTAGAGTTAAATTATACAAGAATTCCATACCACTGATTTCTGAAGCTTGTGCTAACAAAGATAAATGAAAGCAGGAATTGCAATAAAATTTTGCAAACAATTCTGTTAGAGCTTGTCAAATACACACAAGATATGGGTTCTAACTCCTTTCATTTATGTGTCAACGTTATGAACATCACTAAATGAAAATATGGACTACTGCATACAGTCTGTACTGTACAACAGGATAAAAATGAAAACTCAAGCAGGAAGCTTTTAACTATTTCATTGGTGATGATGTTTATTTTTCTGCTTGTAAAATATTTCATTTTCTTTAAAATACATCATAACTAAATGAACATTTCTACCAAATACAAATAGGCAGTATAAACTTTATTTTGAAAAAAGACTTTTTTACTTTAAAGAACATCTGTTACTTTAAGTTTGGGAAGTGCTTTGTGGTCACTAAATTTAATTCTTTACAATGTCAATAGGAAAGAAGGCAAGTGATAGGTATCACTTCTTCTTCTAAAATGAGAAATGGAGCCATAAAAAAGTGAATTACCATATTTATATAATAAGTTGTTGAAAAGATGGAATTGTAACTCTAAGTTCTTGACTCAAAGTTTTTGTGCTGTGATTCTACAAAGAGACTCAGAAAAGCTGTTGCTGTTCAGTCTTTTGAACAACAAAACAACTGTTGTTGTTGTTGTTCATCGTTAACTTGTGTCCAACTTATTGAGACCACATGGACGATAGCATGCAGGGTTCCCTGTCCTTCACTGTTTGCCGGAGTTTGTTCAAATTCATGCCCATTGAGTTGGTGATGCTATCCAACCATCTCATCCTCTGCAGCACTCTTCTCCTTTTGCTTTTAATCTTTCCCAGCATCAGGATCTTTTCCAATGAATTGGCTCTTTGCATCTGGTGGCTACAGTGTCAGAGCCTCAGCATTAGTCCCTCCAATGAATATTCAGGGATGACTTTCTTTAGGGTTGACTGGTTTGATCTCTGCTGTCCAAGGGACTTTAAAGAGTCTTCTCCACACCACAATTCAAAATCATCAATTTATGAATTCAAAAACTATGTGTGGCATATTACCATCATGAGATCATTACTTAAAAAGTATCAGACTTGGTTTTTATTTCAAAGTATCATATGATGTCTTCAAACTGTGGTGCTGGAGAAGACTTGGTTTTTATTCAAAGTATCATGATGCCTTTCGAAGTATCAGTTTGATGCCTTTGAACTGTGGTGCTGGAGAAGACTCTTGAGATTCCTTTGGACAGCAAGGAGATTGAAACAGTCAATCCTATAGGAAATCAACCCTGAACATTCACCAGAAGGACTGATACTGAATCTGAAGCTCCAATACTTTGGCCACCTGATGCGAAGAACTGACTCATTGGAAAAGACTTTGATGCTGGGAAAGATTGAAGGCAGGAGGAGAAGAGGATGAGAGAGGATGAGACAGTTGGATGGAATCACCGACTTATTGGGCATGAGTTTGAGCAAACTCCGGGATATGGTGAAGGACAGGGAAGGCTGGCATGCTAAAGTCCATGGGGTCGCAAAGAGTCAGACACAAGTGACCAAGTGAACAACAACATCATATGAGAAGATGTTCAAATTCCTTACTCAAAGGAACTTACTTTCATCACCAAGGGATAGGACTGAAATGAATCATCCTTCTTAATGTTCTGATTCTAGGTTCCTAAGAGTTCTTTGCCATTTGGACATAATATAAAAGACAGTGAATTGGACTTATTCAATTCAAATTTGTCAGCAACAAAATTATTTTAGCTATTTCTGAACAAAATCATTACAAGCACATACCCAAATCTTTTCAGAATTATAGGTAAAAAGCCAGCAAGTAAAGTACTTCCTGCTGCTGCTGCTGCTGCTAAGTCGCTTCAGTCGTGTCCGACTCTGTGCGACCCATAGATGGCAGCCCACCAGGCTTCCCCATCCCTGGGATTCTCCAGGCAAGAACACTGGAGTGGGTTGCCATTTCCTTCTCCAGTGCATGAAAGTGAAAAGTGAAAGTGAAGTCGCTCAGTCATGTCCGACTCATCGCGACCCCATGGACTGCAGCCTACCAGGCTCCTCCGTCCATGGGATTTTCCAGGCAAGAGTACTGGAGTGGGGTGCCATCTCCTTCTCCAAAGTACTTCTTACCATTAACCAAAATTCCCATTGTATGATAACAATCCTTACATAGGGCCTTAGAGTTCCAGATGAGAAACAAGTGGAAAAGACCAGAGGCCAACGAGAAATACTGTGGAACTGTCCTATGTCATACTCTTCTGAGGAGAGGAAGTCCACACTTAAATGCATGAAATTTGAGGTTGTTGCTGTTTCTCAGTCACTCAGTCATGTTCGACTGTTTATGACCCTATGGGCTGCAGCACTCCAGGCTTCCCTGTCCTTCACCACTTCCCGGAGCTTGCTCAAACTCATGTCCGTTGAGTCAGCGATGCCAGCTGACCATCTCATCCTCCATCATCCCCCTCTCTTCCTGCCTTCAATTTTTCCCAGCATCAGGGTCTTATCTAATGGGTCGGCTCTTCACATCAGGTACCCAAAGTATTGGAACTTCAGCTTCAGCATCAGTCCTTCTAATTAATATTCAGGACTGATTTTTGTAGGAATTTGAAAATGCCGAAAAGCTGCCATGCTTTCTTTTTGTGTTTCTTTAGCTATAAAATGGTGGCATCTGCATACAGATTTCTAACCCTATTAGAAAAGAAGCTCATTCAATACTGATCAGGGAAGGCTTTGATTTTTATAAGAAGACATGCCAAACTTGTAGCAAATTGTTAGAAAATAATCTAGGAAATGCCAGTCCTCTCCTTTCAGAGCTACTCTAATTTCATTCTTTTTGATTTTAGTTTTTGACATTGACAAGCTTTTCTTCTTTGTTACTTCACCAAGCTTGGACATAATGTCATATTCTTGTTTTTTTTTCCCTCATTTCTCCTCACATGGCTTAGCGAGCCAGTCCACATAGCAAAATGCATATTCTTACAGCACTCTCATCCTTTACCAAGTTCTGCTTTTGAAGAGTTTGCAAGAACATGATCCTTTATACACTGATATTAACTCATTTCTATATTTTTTATTTATTTTTAATTATTATTATTATTATTTTTTACTTTACAATAAAGTGCCACATTTTACAGAACATGTTAAAATATATTAAAAGCCAAAATAGCTAGCATGCAAATAACACCAACATTTTCACATGAACATTTTACATTCCAGCAAGTGATGCTGATAGTCTTCAAACTTCTGAATTTGAATTCTTTATGAGTTCCCATTGCTTTGCTAAAATACTTGTTTTAAGGCAAAAGTATTTGGAAGGAACACCTTTAGCAGCTAGCATATAAAAAAAAGTTTAAATATTATCATTTTCTATCAGTGACTTAATTTTCCCTAAGATATGCCTCTAATTTCTTTGTTTTCAGTTTATATGAGCAGATTTAGATTTAAGTCACAAAAGACAGAAATCATATGCTTTAATCTTTATGTCCCCTCTGCCTATAGTATCATCTAACAGTGTTTGAAGCCTTCCTTTACATATTATTTCATGCTGCTGCTGCTAAGTTGCTTCAGTCGTGTCCGACTCTGTGCGACCCCATAGACGGCAGCCCACCAGGCTCCCCCGTCCCCGGGACTCTGCAGGCAAGAACACTGGAGTGGGTTGCCATTTCCTTCTCCTATGCATGAAAGTGAAAAGTGAAAGTGAAGTCGCTCAGTCGTGTCCGACTCTGTGCGACCCCATGGACTGCAGCCCACCAGGCTCCTCTGCCCATGGGATTTTCCAGGCAAGAGTACTGGAGTGGGTTGCCATTGCCTTCTTATTTCACAAAATGTTTATAAAAACACTATTATTTTCTTCATTATAAATATGAAGAAAATGCAATAGATACAAAATAATTTCATCACATTATAGATTTTATAAGCAGTGGAACAAAGAAGAAATACAGGGAGTCTGATATGAGAGAGCAGAACTACTTTCTATGAACTACTATGCAATACTGAAGTAGTTCTATCCACATGTACCTTCCATAGAGTAAAAGTGTGTGTGTGTGTATGTATATATATATATATATATATATATATATATATATATATATATATATAATGGGCTTCCCTGGTGGCTCAGATGGTGAAGAATCTGCCTACAATGCAGGAAACCTGGCTTTGGTCCCTGGATCAGGGAGATCCCCTGGAGAAGGGAATGTTTACCCATTCCAGTGTTCTTGCCTGGAGAATGCCAAGGACAGAGGAGCCTAGTGGGGCTATAGTCTATGGGATCGCAAAGAACTGGACATGACTGAGTGACTAACATTATCACATACACATATATACACACAATGGCACACATTCATGCAGATAGATTTGAATCTGGCAAATACATAGGTCAACTTGCTACCTAGTGAAAGATATGTTTACTTTTTGGAGAGTCCTAAAAACACAGTCCCACCTCAGTAACCCACTGAGGGCTAAGATAAATATTTTAGCCCTCTTGAGATTGTGATTACACACAACTACCTGTGGTTATATATGCAAAATAGAGTGAAATTCATTTCACAATAATTTTTAAACAAGGAAAGACCTCTGGTTAGAACTGCCTCCATGTTCTGGGGAATAAGAAAAAATGTATAACATCTTGTTTTGGGGTAAAATCAATTAACAATGAGCAGCAAGAATTTTCCTAAGTTGTGAACTATAATCCATAATTTTCTCTTAAGCTTCACTTTTCAAATGTTGTCAGTGTTTTTATAAGAACAGTATCACCAGAGATGAAAATATATATATATTGGTGGGACTCATTCTAGCCTTCTTCAAGGAGAGTCTCTCAGGCTGCAATCATGCAGTATGAAAAATTGTCAAGTATCTAGACTGACCTGGATTCATATCAAATCTGAAAATCATCTCCCTAAGATACAAATGAAGAGGGTTGACAAACAAGGGAGATAAAGCAAAGGAATCATTTTGTTAAGTTCTCCTACAAGTCAATAACAATTTTTAAGCTTGTCCTGTCTATGTTCTACTACATTTTTCCTCATCAGATTATTATATTACATCACCACAGAATTACAGTGAGGAAGATTAATAAGATGCATTTGAATATAGCATAATAAAATGGATTGAAATATTATTTATAGGGATAAAGAGTTAAGAAGAAAAAAATTATGATATTTAGGCAATGACAAATTTAGAAATGAGTAGGCTGTAAGAGGATTAAAATCCAAAGAGATACATAATGAATGGCAATAAAGTTACAAAAATAAGGCACTGAGGAAAAAGTAAAAGGTGAGGTAGGCTGTTGAATGTTAATTCAAACTTTGAGATGTAAAGACATATATATGACTTAATAGTCCATTTTTCATAAGTTAGAAATTTAGTATATACTTTCTAAAGTAGAAGGAGCTTGATCAAATATTATTTAGTTGATGATGAAACAGAGACCAGTATCCTCAATTATTAAAAAATCAGAATTTTCTCAACAACACATATATTGTGTCTGTGACAGAGGAAAAAAGAGAAAGCAACTATAAATTAACAAATAAATAATTTTTTTAAGTTTGGTCAAAATTATGATATCAAAATTAGATAACTTGTGTGTGTGGTATTTTTATTTGTAAATATTACACTTGCTAAAATAGTACAATCATGTTTAAGTGAATGATGGTTTTGAATAATTTGTGATAGTATTCATTTTATAAATATGTTTTATATCTACTTTATGTCAAGAAATATACTAGGACAAATATACAGGGTATAGAGAAATACCCATTCATGGATCACAGCCTTGTCATGGTGAAGAGGCTTGTATAACTCAATGAAGTTATGGAGCCATGTCGTGCAGGGCAACTCTAGGCATACATGTCATAGGAAAGAGTTCTGACAAAATGTGGTCCACTGGAGAAGGAAGTGGGAACTGACTCCAGCATTCTTTCTTGGAGAAACCCAAGCACAGTATGAAAAGGAAAAAAAGATATGACACTGGAATATGAGCTCCCAAAGTCAGAAGGTGTCCAGTATGCTCCTGGGGAAGAGTAGAAGGCAACTACTAATAGCTCCAAAATGAATTAAGTGACTGGGCAAAGGCAAAAATGAAGCTCAGTTGTGGATATGTCTGATGGTGAAAATAAAGTCTGATGCTGTAAAGAAAAATATTGCATATGAACTGGGAATGTTAGGTCCACGAATCAGGGTAAACTGGATGTGGTCAAACAGGAACTGGTAAGAGTGAACATCAACATCTCAGGAATCAGTGAACTAAAATGGATGAGAACAGGCAAATTTAATCCAAATGACCATTATATCTACTACTGTGGGCAAGAATCCCTTAGAAGAAATGAAGTAGACATCATAGTCAATGAATGAGTCTGAAATTCAGTGCTTGGGTATAATCTCAAAAACGACAGAATGATCTCAGTTTGTTTCTAAGGCAAACCATTTAACAACACAATAATCCAAGTCTATGCCCCAACAACTGATGTCAAAGAAGCTGAAGTTCACTGGTTCTATGAAGACCTACAAGACCTTCTAGAACTAACACCAAAAAAGATGTCCTTTTCATAATCAGTTCAGTTCATTTCAGTCACTCAGTTGTGTCCAGCTCTTTGCGACTCTGCAACACCATGAATTGCAGCACGCCAGGCCTCCCTGTCTATCACCAACTCCCGGAGTTCACTCAAACTCATGTCCATCAAGTCAGTGATGCCATCCAGCCATCTCATCCTCTGTCATCCCCTTCTCCTCCTGCCCCCAATCCCTCCCAGCCTCAGAGTCTTTTCCAATGAGTCAACTCTTCGCATGAGGTGGCCAAAGTATTGGAGTTTCAGCTTCAGCATCAGTCCTTCCAAAGAACACCCAGGGCTGATCTCCTTCAGAATGGACTGGTTGGATCTCCTCGCAGTCCAAGGGACTCTCAAGAGTCTTCGCCAACACCACAGTTCAAAAGCATCTATTCTTCAGCGCTCAGCCTTCTTCACAGTCCAACTCTCACATCCATACATGATCACAGGAAAAACCATAGCCTGGACTAGATGAATCTTTGTTGGTAAAGTAATGTCCCTGCTTTTCAATATGCTATCTAGGTTGGTCATAACTTTCCTTCCAAGGAGTAAGTGTTTTTTAATTTCATGGCTGCAATCACCATCTGCAGTGATTTTGGAGCCCCCCAAAATAAAGTCTGACACTGTTTCCACTGTTTCCCCATCTATTTCCCATGAAGTGATGGGACCAGATGCCATGATCTTCGTTTTCTGAATGTTGAGCCTTAAGCCAATCTTTTCATTCTCCTCTTTCACTTTCATCAAGAGGCTTTTGAGTTCCTTTTCACTTTCTGCCATAAGGGTGGTGTCATCTGCATATCTGAGGTTATTGATATCATAGGGGACTGAAATGCCGATGTAGGAAGAACAAAGATACTTGGAATAACAGGCAAGTTTGGCCTTGGAGTGCAAAATGAAGCAGAGCAAAGGTGAGAATTTTTTCAAGAGAACATGTTGGTCATAACAAGTTCCCTTTTCCAACAATCCAAGAGATGACTCTACACATGTACATCACCAGATGGTAAATACTGAAATCAGATTGATTATGTTCTTTGCAGCCAGAGATCGAGAAGCTCTTCAGAGTCAGCAAAAACAAGACCAGGAGCTGACTGTGGCTCAGATTATCAGCTCCTTATTGCACAACTCAGGCTTAATTTGAAGAACACAGGGAAAACCACTAGGCCATTCAGGTATGACCTAAATCACATCCTTTATCATTACACAGTAGAGATGACAGACGGACTCTAGGGATGGGATCTTGTGGACACAGTGCCTGAAGAACTATGGATGGAGGTTGGCAACATTGTACAGGATGCAGTGATCAAAACTATCCCAAGGAAAAAGAAATGCAAGAAGGCAAAGTGGTTGCCTGAGTAGGCTTTACAAATAGTTGAGGGGAAAAGAGAAGCAAAAGGCAAGGGAGAAAGGAGAAGATACACCCAACTGAATGCAGAGTTCCAGAGAACAGCAAGTAGAGATAAGAAATCTTTCTTAAATGAACAATACAAAAAAAAAAAAAAAGAGGAAAACAACAAAAGGAGAAGGACTAGAGATCTCTCCAAGACAATTAGAGATTGCAAGGGAACATTTCATGCAAGGATGAGCAAAATAAAGGACAGAAATTGTAAGGATCTAACAGAAGCAGAAGAGATTTGAAGAGGCGACGAGAATACACAGAAGAACTATAAAAAAAAAGATCTTAATGACCTTGACAATGGTGTGGTCACTTACTTAGACCCATACATTCTGGAGTTTGAAGTCAAGTGCTTCTTAAGAAGCATTAACTACAAACAAAGCTAGTGGCTGTGATGGAATTCCAACTTGAGCTATTGCAAATCCTAAAAGTGATGCTGTTAAAGTGTTGCATTCAATATGCCAGCAAATTTGGAAAATGGAGCAGTGGCCACAGGACTGGAAATGGTCAGTTTTCATTCCATTTCCAAAGAATGCAATGCCAAAGAATGTTTCAACTACCATACAACTGCACTCATTTTACATGCTAGAAAATACTCAAAATCTTTCAAGCTAGGTTTCAGCAGTATATGAACTAAGAACTCCCAGATTTATAACCTGGGTTTTGAAGAGTCAGAGGAAAGTGAAAGTGAAAGTGAAGTCCCTCAGTCGTGTCTGAGTCTTTGCAACCCCATGGACTGTAGCCTATCAGCCTCCTCCATCCATGGGATTTTCCAGGCAAGAGTGCTGGAGTGGATTTCCATTTCCTTCTCCAGAGGATCTTCCCGACCAGGAATCGAACCCATGTCTCCTGCATTGCAGGCAGATGCTTTACCATCTGAGCCACCAGGGAAGCCAGAGTCAGAGGAAGCAGAGATCAAATTGCTAACATCTGTTGGATCACAGAGAAAGCAAGGGAATTCAAAAAAACACCTACTTCTGCCTCATTGACTAGGCTAAAATCTTTGACTGTGTGGATCACAAGTTGTGGAAACTTCTTAAGGTGATGGGAATACCAGACCACCTTACCTGCCTCCTGAGAAATCTACAGATGAGTCAAGAAGCAACAGTTAGAACAGTCTGACTGTTCTAACAACTGTGGAACAACTGATTGGTTCAAAATTTGGAAAGGAGTATGAGAAGGCTAATTACTGTCACCCTGGTTATTTAACTTCTATGCAGAATACATGGGCAAAATCCTGGGCTGGATGAATGTGAAGCTGGAATTAAGATTGCTGGGAGAAATATCAACAACCTCAACTATGCAGATGATACCACTCTAAAGGCACAAAGAGAAGAGGAACAAAAGAGACTCTTTGATGAATGTGAAAGAGGAGAGTGAAAAGCTGTAATTCAACATTCAAAAAACTAAGATCATGGTATCTGGCCCCATCACTTCATGGCAAATAGAAAGCGAAAATGTGGAAGTAATAACAGATTTTATTTTCTTGGGCTCCAAAATCACTACAGATGCTGACTGCAGCTATGAAATTAAAAGACACTTGCTTCTTGAGAGCTATGACAAACCTAGACCGCATATTAAAAAGCAGAGACATTACTTTACTGACAAAAGTGTGTATAGTCAATGCTGTTTTTTCCAGTAGTCACCTGTGAATGCGAGGTTTGCACCATAAAGAAGGCTGAGTGCTAAAGAACTGATGCTTCTGAATTGTGGTTCTGGAGAGGACTCTTGAGATTCGCTTGGACAGCAAGGAGATACTAAAGGAAATAAATGCAAAATATTCATTGGAAGGACTGTTGCTGAAGCTAACACTCCAATACTTTGGTTACCTGATGGGAAGAGCAGACCTATTAAAGACTCTAATGCTGGGAAAGACTGAAAGCAAAAGGAGAAGGGAACAGCAAAGGATGGGATGGTTTGACAGCATCACCAACTCAATGGACATGGATATGAGTAAACTCCAAGAGACAGTAAATGACAGAGGAGTCTGGCATGGTGTTGAAAGAGTCAGATATGACTTAGTCAGTAAACAACAACAATAGAGAAAAAATTGGGATGTAATAATCTCTTCTCCTTACTATACAGTTAAAAAATAGAAGGCAAGTGAAAAGATAAATTATTAAACAGAAGTGTAGAAGAAATTAAAAATATTTGCTAAGTAGCTTAGTATTTGAAACTTTAACAAAAGAGCAAGAGTTTCATCAACCCACAAATGAGGAAAGCTACTAATATTAAGGAAATAACTGGGAGACTTCAGGGAGATGTGAAATACACTTCATTTTCAGAAAGAAAAGATTAAGTTGCATGTTTTGTTCAATTTCATGTTTATCATGAGAAAACTTAAGATCAGTGACCACATGAGACTTGTACACAACTTTAGTTGAAAAACCAGTGCAGAATTACTTAAAGACAGATTTTTTTTTTCATGTTAACTTCTCAAGTGCCTAAGAAACTCTAGATTGCCCAAATTACTAGTCAATGGATACCAATATCACAAGTATTGAGCATAGTTAATTGACTGAAAAAGCTAAGCTGATGCCAGTATTGTATTTAAGCGCAATAGACATAGACAAAGAGACACATATATACATTTGTATACAATACCTTAATATTTGTAGAATAAATGTTTAGAGCAATAAACATGTTGATCTTCTTTTCTCTAACATGCTCCCACACTGTATTTGAGCTGGATTTGCGAGGATTACCTAACTTCTTTTGGACCTCCAATCCCTCTTCCACTCTTGGAGGTAATAATACCTGACTCATTAGATACCTAAAAGATGAAATGAGGCCACCTATGTAAACTTCTCACATATTATCAAACACGCTGCATGTCTGATACGTGAAGGTAAGTACAATGTTTAAAGGGAGACCCTCTAGTCTCTAGGTTTCCTTGTGAAAGGAATTCAGTCAGAAAATCTGAATTTTCTTCTTATCCCTCACCCTACTTGGTAAGAATGAGTGAAGAAACTCAACTTTGACTCTGCATTTTCTAGGCGTTCTTTCTTTTGAATCGATCTGCTTATACTCCCCTGCAACCCCCAAAACATTCTGTCCTACATTCCTATGTGGGAAGAGTAATGGTGACCCCTATGTCTCACAGGGGCATTATGTCTCCCTAAATCTAACATGTGATTGCTATTATTTTATTAAAACAAGCGACCATTATGAATTACCTCTTACAAGTTAAAATTCAGAAATACTCTCTGTAACGCCTTTTAAGCAGCCTTTTTATACATTTTCATTTATAATTATACTTAATAATGATATCTTTAAAAAGTTTAACATGATCTCAGGACAATACAAAGTACACTGTAATACATGAGAAGAAAAAGGTAACATTAGAAATGTCATCCTAGAAACAGTGTTATTTGAATAGTAAAACTTAGAGATTTATAACATTAGCAGGTATCACGGGGTGATAACGACAAGAGTATTGCTTATTTATATGACATTGTGTGACAGAGATGGTTAACTCAATTAGATCCTGGTGGTATTAAAGTTAAGGTCACATATTTAATTTCCATATGGGCCAGTATACTTCTAATTGGGAAAACTCTGTTCTCTACTCACAGACTGCACCCCTAACCCCAATCTGTTATTTCTCAATTATGTGCCATTAATTGATGCAATATCCTACTGATCGTGGGTCATCTGTGCCGTCTGCTTAAATGAAGGACAGCATGTCTATGAAGCAGCCGACAGAGAACAACTTGAGGCCAATAGTACCAGAAAATTCACTAATACCCTGTAGTTTTTCTTCAGGGGAAAAAATAGCTCCAAATATTCCAAGGGAGAATTTACTGCAAACATTATTCAAAAGAGGGTTGGAACCAACTCACAGTCAATTTTTGTAAAAATGAGTCAAATAGCAGCTCAATAACCCTAGTATGATTTTTAAAAATTTTCTGTACTTATATCCAGCACATATTTATCTGAAAGGAGATGTTGTCTCATGTAGCACATTTCCTAACAAAGGAGACTTTCTTTTTAGTTTGCTATGACTGTTTATTTACTAACTCTGTGCTCCCTTCTATTATTCTAAATCCTCATGGGAAATGTTAATATTTTCCCAGTGCCAGCCATTAGTAAGTGTAATGTAGCACCACGTATGTGATTAACAGGCACACTGTACATACACAGGGAACAGTTAGATATTTCTTCTTCCTTACTCACTAATGAGAGATCTAAGTTCTATACTCTGGCAGAGAACTGAGTCAATGTAATATCATAACACAAAGTCTATAAATCAAGACTTATAGTTTGAATAGATGTATGGAGACTAGATCTAAGCTCTAATTTCCATGTTTTCCTCCTCATTCAATAATTCTCCAAATAAGCTTCTTATCAAAACTTTCTTTAAGGAAGAGACTGATTTAAACTATTCTTAATTTATGCTAGAAATGTTTTATCTATGAGAATAGGATTTGAGGTACCATCTAAGAGATAAAAACATCTGTCTTCTATTAATAATTTCAAGTAGCAGTCACCAGATGGAACATAATTTTCTGTGTATGTGTTGGGAGACATCAGAACACTGTAGACAAGTATTTCTTGAAAACATCTATGCTAGCAGTAGATTTAACAGAATATAAAAACATGAAAGTCCTTATGCTCAAGGATTTGACTTTCTAATGGAAAAGAAAAGTACTAGTAACAATTAAAAAAAAAAAAAACTAACAGAGAGGCTATTACTGAGATGAGAATCAGTATCTGTAAGAATCACATTTTTAATTTTCAAATTTAATTTTAAACATTATGAAATTGCCCTGAGCAAGTCTCATATGGGAAAACAATATGATTTTGATTCCACCATAACTAACACATTTCAAAATTTTTAAGTTCAGATTCCCTACCTTATATCTTTCTTTCTGTGAGTACTTTTCCCCTTCTGTTTTCTTTTTTTTTTTTTCCCCCTTCTGTTTTCAATCAAACAAAATTCTGCCTCAGTATCAGGTTTGGTTTCTACATCATCTACAGACCATTTTCCAACCACAAAATGGAGAAATCTCTCACTGTTTTGGTTTTCTCAAGACATCCAGACTCTATCTCTATTACTGGATTCATGAGAATCTATGCTTGCACTTTTTTGCTTTTTTTCTCTGGCTGCCTAAGATAGCAATGCCCAAATTGCCTGTGAACCCCACACGTACTGCAACATTGCAGCCTCTGTCAACCGAGCCATTAAATGAATGTGTGGAACTGAACCCAATCCCCATCTTGTAATCAACTTGAACTCTTAGAAGAGTTATGGATAAACTGTTATGTTGAAAGAGTTACGTAGTTTTGGATATATCAATATTATAAGGAATTGGCTCATGTTGTTCTGAAAAGTCCCAAAACTTAGAGTCAGCACGCTGACTAGAAACCCCAGAGAGCTGATGATATAGTTTCAGTTCAAGTCTGAGGGCAGAAGACCATTTTTCAGTTCAACCTCAGCCAGGCAGAGAGGGTCAATTCTCCCTTACTCTGCCTTTTTATTCTATTCAGGCCTTCAATGGTTTAGATGAAAACCACCCACATTGGGAAGGGCAATCTTCTTTGCTCAATCTACAGGCTCAAATACTAATCTCATTCAGAAACACTCAAAGACACTCCCAAAATACTACTTTATCAAATATCTGGGCATTCCATGGCCCAGTCAAGGTGACATAAAATTAAACATCACGGAATGTATTCTCTGAAACAGAGCACATTACTATGATGGCAACCTGACCAGTGAACAGTACGGCAGACTTATTATCTCCTTTATTTTAGAGATTATATTTCTACTAATACAACCTAAATCCAAATTATACTTTTTGGAAGCTGCAGTACAACTACATTACGCTTTCTCAGAGCCACACATTTCAGATAGTTGATCAGCAAATCACTTTACTCACAATCTTATTCTCATAGCTTTGAAAGTGAAAGTGAAGTTGCTCAGTCGTGTCCAACTCTTTGCGACCCCATGGACTGTAGCCTATCAGGCTCCTCAGTTCATGGAATTTTCCAGGCAAGAGTACTGGAGTGGGTTGCCATTTCCTTCTCCACAGGATCTTCCCGACCCAGGGATCGAACCCAGGTCTCCTGCATTGTGGGCAGACACTTAACCATCTGAGCCACCAGAGTTAAATCAGACCATTATTATAAGGTAAGAAGATGGTTTACGTTAAGTTTAATCAAGATAAAACTGTAATCAAAAATTGATTTTAGATATCATTCCATACAAGAATATAGGAAAACATGCCTTTTTTCTGCTGTAAAATAATCATTAATTTTTAGCTCAAATAGAACATATAGGAGGCTACAAGAAAGAAATAACACGAAAACCAAACACTGCCTATGTTTACATTGTGCAGGCTAAAAAAAAAATGCGGTGCCCATCAGGCCATAACCTCTGCTATAAAGTGTTTCAGTCCTTGCAGCTGAGTTTCCACCCCTCCAACAAACAGATAAACAAAACAGGTCTTATTTGTCTCATAGAACAAGTGGGCTATTTAACTATACAAGTGTCTTTGGGTAAAGCAACAAGGCATGAGGGAGAGGATTAACAGTATCATAAATAGAACAGAGCTAAGGTAAGTTCTCTTAACTGCTCTCTGCATATTTCTTCTGCAGGCCTCTTCACTATGATATCTGATCTTTGGATAACACCACTGTTTTTCCACTCCTGTGCCAAAGAATTAACTTAGAACTGTCTCTGGTTTCTCAGCCCTTAGAAAATCAAAGAGAAATCAGCATGGTAGATTATGTTCAAGTTCCTTTAATGACAAGAAGGCTAGACTGGTGAAAAGAAGCTACTTCAGCATACCAGTGAACATAAAATCAGATTTGACAATTCAGGAAATATTTATAACACTACAGTAAGAAATTGCTCATTCCTTTAGAATGAGGTAGTAATCTAATGAACCATGTCAATCCATGTTCTAGGCCTATACTCTGCCATTCATCAGGTGACATGTGAACACTGTTTAGTGTCTTTATAATTAAAAACTTAAGCCACTTTGAAGTATCAGGCTGGAAATTATTTATTCTTAAGTATCTTATTCTTAAGTATCTGGTTATTTTTTATTATATGTCATAATTTACTCTTCCATCTTTAAAACTGTAAAACTTCATGGGGTGAGACATTTTCTCTGATTGTATTCACAGCTGCTGCTGCTGCTGCTAAGTTGCTTCAGTCGTGTCCGACTCTGTGCGACCCCAGAGATGGCAGCCTACTAGGCTCTTCTGTCCCTGGGATTTTCCAGGCAAGAACACTGGAGTGGGTTGCCATTTCCTTCTCTGATGCATGACAGTGAAAAGTGAAAGTGAAGTCGCTCAGTCGTGTCCGACTCTTCGCGATCCCATGGACTGCAGCCCACCAGGCTCCTCCGTCCATGGGATTTTCCAGGCAAGAGTATTGGAGTGGGGTGCCATCGCCTTCTCCGGATTGTATTCACTAATGTAGTCCAAATGCTTAGAGCAATCAGTGGCATATAAGAGATGTTTTATAAACAGCTAGTGAATTATATGAAAGATTGAATGAATTATTTGCTGGTCATCATACTACAGTCATACTCACCTTCTTTCTGTTATTAATATGCCAGTTACTTCTGGTTTTAGGGACTTTGCACAAGTTCATCCTTTTCCTTGGAGTTCTTTGCATCCAGCTATCCCTTACTCATAGGTAGGTCTGTCTTTCATCTAATAGCACTTTCTCCATGGCGGCCTTTCCTGAGCAGAGCCATCTGTTTCTGGACTATCTCTAAGACCATTCTCTACTTTATGCTCCTCATAGCATGTCAGTTTTAGTACAATGGAAAATATGTATTTAAAGACTGCTACTATATTTCTCACCATACTCCACCGCTCACAAGAGTGTTTAAGGAAGATTAGGTGTTTGAAATATACTTGCTGGTGGATTTAAAGACCTCTCTGGGCTTGACCCTACGCTCATACTGAATGTACACTAGTGAACAAATTACTTTCATGGAACTAATAGGAAGAAAATGAGCAAAAAGCCATTTTACCCCAAAATTACTATAAGAATTATGAAAGAAAAGAATATTATAATAAGACAGATGATAAAAAAGGAATCTATTTAGATTTTTTGATCAGCAAAGACCTCTCAGGTGGTGACACAAACAAAAACCTTGAGGATGAAGCAGCAGCCATATGGAAACCTGGGGAAAGATCTCTATAGGAGGAGCAAACCATATGTCTCAAGGCCCAACACAGAAAAAACAAGGTGTGTTTGAGAAACAGTAAAAAGACAGGTGCCTAGGGTGAGGCCAGAGATGTATGCAAAGGCCAGGTCAGATACAGAACTAAAGAGTTCAGGTTTGATTGTAAGACAGTGAAAACAACAAAAGATAGGCATCTGCTTTGCTTTAAGAACACTGCTGCGTCCACTGTATAGACAAAAGATTTGAAGAGGAAAAGGGTAATAGTGAAGACAGAAACTGTTCCAGAGGTCTGTTAGCTGATCCAGAATGATGGAGTGGAGATGGTGAGGCTGGATGCCACAGATGTGTTAGAGGGAAAATTAACAAGACATAATAATTAGCTCTAGGAAATCCTAGGTGATTATGGTGCCATATAATTGTCATCTGTATGGGACAATTTTGACAGGAAGATGAAAAAGTAATAATATTTATGCCTGGACAATAGAAGGTATGGTCACCCTCATATTTTTCAAGTTATTTGATAATATTATTTTTCATTAAAATGGCAACATTTGAGGAAGGAGAAAGTTTATGGGGACTTCAGCTAAAAATTATTGTCTGGGTAAACAAAATAGAAAGATCTAAAGTGCAAAAACACCAAGATGGGGACAACATGACAGGCTTTGGACTTCTCAAATACTTTGGAAAAAACCAAAATTTGACCAGGGGTTGAAACAGAGGGGCTAATATTCATCATCTGCTATCATTAATTACTAATTTTGGGGCATATGGGTTTATTATATTTGCCTTACATATTTTATATCTGAAAATAACACATTAAAAAGCTAGTATAGTTTTCTAATTGCTGAAATTAACATTTTAAGTTCCAGTAGCTTAATCTCCCAATAGTCTTAAAATGAATCATGATTCGTTAATTATAAATACTTAGAGATACTTAAAAGAAAATTGGAGATGCAAAGAATTTATTTTGCTGAATTTCTCTTGGAAAAAAAAACAAAGGGACTAATAGCAAACCTTATTCATACACTAAAAACTTTTAGAATAGAAAATATTGATGAGTTTTTGATGTAACTCGAATTTAAATGCCCACAGAGACTCAGAAAATCCCTACATCTATTTACTCAGATTGGACCTGAGTCTATTTTCATTCAATTTCTTAGCATTATTAATAGTGAAATATAAAGCCACGATGACTGACCTAAGTGAGCCAACAGACTTAGAGGAACTCATACATCACATAACTTTGAATACAGATTACCAGGCAAGTGACTGTTATTTTGAGTTGTCAAGTTTGATAGGGTTTTTATGAGTGGCTCAAGAAATGAATTACTGAGGTTCATCTTTACAGAGAATTTGTTCACTGCAGCCTTAATATGAAAGTCAGATTGAAAATTCACATCCATAGCAGGTACAGTAAATGGAGTTTTTTCCATAGATTAGAAAATGGAATTATTATTACAAACTGTTTCCATTAAAAAATTGCTTTGATGTCAGAGCCCTGATAAGACCAGACTTATTTATTTACTTAAGTTTTACCTTCCTAATTCTGGATCATTGTTTAAGTGCTTAACAGTGTGCACATGTGCTGTTCTGATGGATTAGCCTGGGGAAGATATGGTATAGCTAATGAAAAGACGGTACAAACACTTAAAAGATACATAAAGATTTATGAACTGATAAGAAAACCTGTACCCCAAAAAAGTTGTATTATGCTGATTATGCTTAAAGGATTGTGGTTCCAAATGTTTCCTTTTTTCCTTTTCTGTTTGGAATCTTCTAGTATCTCTACACGACTAAAGAGATAACTGCATAAAATAATTTTCAGAATTACTTTGGTGCAGACTTCTTAATAATTTTTGCACTCTTCATCCATGAATAAAGTCTACAAAGGAGAGTGCACGAATCATTACTGTAGAGTCTGGAAATTTTGTGAACTCAATGCACCCACGTGAATGGTACCAAGATTAAGAAGCAACATTACCAGGAACCCCTTGCAGGCAGTCACATAACAAAGATTAACTGCTCTTTGACTTTTAATGTACTGAAGCCACATCTTCTATTTTCGAATTATATCAGTTCAGTTCAGTCGCTCAGTCCTATCCGACTCTTTGCGACCCCGTGAATCACAGCACGCCAGGCCTCCCTGTCCATCACCGACACCCGGAGTTCACTCAGACTCACCTCCATCGAGTCGGTGATGCCATCCAGCCATCTCATCCTCTGTCGTCCCCTTATCCTCCTGCCCCCAGTCCCTCCCAGCATCAGAGTCTTTTCCAATGAGTCAACTCTTCGCATGAGGTGGCCAAAGTACTGCTGGGAATATAGGTAGTTTTAGTTTTTAGTTGTCATATGCAATGCTGCTGTAAACATTCTAATAAATTCATTTAGTGAACATATGTACACACTGTTGTTGTATATGTACTTAGATATGGAATTACTAGTGTATGCAAATAACTAAATAGTGCCAAGTCAGGTTTCAAAGTGATTTTATCAATTTATGTTCCAACAACCTCACCAACATTTGTCATTGGCTTCTGTTTCACTTTAGTGTAGTGGGAACATGCTACATTTACATTTTGAAATTTCTTGAAGGTAAATGAATTTAAAAACCTTTACATATGCTTATTTGTCCTCTGAATATCTTTTAAAAGTCTTGTCCAAATTTTTTTTAAATTTTATATTGGATTTCTGTATTTTTGTTATTGATTTTAGGGGTTATTATATATATATATATATAGTAACAAATCATTTACAAATAAATATATTGCAAATACCTTATCTGACTCTGTGGGGCTGCCTATTCACTCTCTTACTAGAGGAATTTTATGTTAATGTAGTCTAATAAACTATTTTTATTTTGGTCATAATTGAAGCATTGTTCATATCATTTAAGAACATTTTGCATACTTCACGGGTTATAAAGATATTCTCTCAGGTTTTCTTCTAAGATATTTATTGCTTTACTTTTCACACTTAACTGTGCAATTCCTTTGGGACTGATTTTTATGTACAATGTAAGACAAGAATTCATTTTTTAAATATGGAAAATCAATTGACCTAGCACTTTTTATTGAACCGTCATTATTTCCTCACTACCCTGAAGTGTCATCTTTGTCTAAAAGTGAGTGCATATATATAGTGATATGATCCTGCACTTTCTATTCTTTATCATTGACATTTACTCTATTATGCATGAGAAGAGAAGTAGGAGTTATAGAATTTTTAATAGCCTTTATGTTACTTGCTGTAATAAAATGCACAAAGTTTGAAAAGTAAAATGCAGTATAAAGCTAGAAGTAAATTTTATTTCCAGGCCTGTTTTTATTTCCTAAGTTTACTTTTCTGGAGGTAAATGTAGATACCGGCTTTGTGTATTTCATAGCATTTATTTTCCACACAAATTCAAATATGTAAGTGCACACACCTCTATTTTTACACAACTAGCATAATAAACACATGGTTTCTCATCTCTGCTTTCCCCCACAGAGCAATAGAGCCTGATACTTCTTTCTTTCCCACATCAGATATGTGTCAGAGACAGAGGTCACCAAGTACTTCATCTACTCTCTCCCATTCTCCAGCCTGTTGCTATTATGCAGTTATCAAACTAGCTATGTCCATTAGGCATAGAATGGACAGAGTAGTATATTTTACTTCCTTGCCAAAGCTTAAAGAAGCTGGATAAAGATTCCATATAACCACCCGTTTGTTAAGTCAGTGACTAGGAAAGATATTTTTTCTAGATGGTACAATTCAGAGATGTTAAATACTGAAAATTTAAAGCATTGTTTAAAAAAATTAAAAAGGACCTAAATAAATGACAAGAGAGCCTTTGTTCTTGTATCTGAAGATATAATATCATTAAGATGTACCAGCAATAATCTCCAAATCGATCTACAGAATCAACACAATTCCTTTCAAAATCTCAGCTGCCTTTTTGTATGAATGGACAAGTTCATCCTAAAATTCATATGAAATTGCAAGGAACACAGATTTTTCAATAAAGAAGAATAAAGTTATAACATTAATACTCCATGATTCAAAACTTACCACAAGGCTATAGTTATCAAAGCAGTGTGGTGCTGGCATAAACAGATCTATAGATCAATGGAACAGAAACTAGAGCCCACAAATAAATACTTGCATTTATGGCCAAATGATTTTTGACAAATATGTCAAATTTTGAGAAGTGTGGTCATCCAATGGAGAGTGAAAATCTCTTCAATGAATGGTGTGGGGACAACTGAATATCCACATGCAAATAAATAAAGTTGGATCCCTACTTCACTTAATCAAATTTGATCACAGACCTAAATGTAAGAGCTAAAAGTATAAAACTTTGGAAAAAAAATAGAAGTAAATTTTTCTCACCTGGTTAGGAAATGGTGTGTTAGATATGAAACCATAAGCACAAGCCAAAAAAATAAATAAATAAAGATAAATAAGACTCATCACAACTAAGTTTTGTGTTTCAAAGGATATCATTTTTTTTTTTTAAGTGAAAAGACAATCTGACAATCCACTGAATGGGATAAAATAGTCCAAGTTACATAACTGATAAGACATTTGTATCCAGATTATAGTAACAATAATCACAACTCAATATAAACAGCAACCCAATTTAAAAATGAGAAGAGGATTTAAATAGACATTATTCCAAAGAAGATATATGACTATCCTCTAATCACTGTATGTGTATATATGTGTGTACTTAGTCACTCAGTCTTGTTCGACTCTTTGCAACCCCATGGATTTTAGCCTGCCAGGCTCTTCTATCCATAGGATTTCCTAGGCAGGAATATAGTAGTGACTTGCCATTTCCTCATTCAGGGGATCTTCCAGACCCAAGGATCAAAGCTTCGTCCCCTGGATCTCCTGTATTGTAGGCAGATTCTTTACTTGCTGAGCTATCAGGAAGACCCTCTTAAGCACATGAGATAATGCTTTACACCATTACTTAGTTGGGAAATGTATAATCAAAATTGCACTCAGATACCACTTTATGTGTAGTAGGGTGGTTTAAACAAAAGACTATGTAGACTCAAGGAATGTAGGCGGTAGATGCCATATTGGTTATCCCTCTGCCTTATTCTAGCTCACTGGTATCTCCAGAAAAAAGTAAGAACTTTTAATAGGCCACTTATATCAATGGATGGATCAGCTAAACAGAAAAGTAATAAGGAAACATCAGCCTTAAATAACACATTAGGCCTGACACACTATATGTATATACGCAGAATATTCTATCTAATTGCAACATAATACATACTCTTCTCAGGTGCACATGGAACATTTTCTAGAATTCATCATATGTTAGACCACAAAAGAAGTCTTAATATAATGAAAATCATTATGAAATTATAAAAATCATATTAAGCTTTTTTTTCTGACCACTGTAGCATAAAACTACAATTACACAAAATAACTAGAAAATTCACAAACATGTGGGAATTAAACAACATGCTACTATACAAATAACAGGTTAAAGAAAAAAATTTTTAAAGTAACTGAAACAAATTATAATGAAAATACAACATACCAAAACTTGTGAAATGCAGAAGAAACAGTTTGAAGATGGATGTTCATAATGATAAATGCCAATCACTAGAAATAAGAGAAGTTTCAAACTACCTAGCTTTACACCTCAACAAACTAGAAAAATAAGAACAAATGAAGCCCAACACCAGGAGAAGGAAAAAAAAAATAGCAAAGATTAGAGCATAAATTTAAAATAGATACTAAAAAGACAATAGAGAAGATCAGCAAAACTAAGAATGCGTTCCTTGAAAAAATAAAGCGACAAGCATGTAAAGTCAACAAGGCAAAAAGAGAGCATTCACATAAAATCAGAAATGAAAGAGGAGATGGTACAAATGATACCACAGAAATATAAAAGATCATAAGAACTATTCTGTACAATTTTATGCCCATTAATGGAATAAAGTAGAAAAAAATGAATAAATTCCTAAAGACGTACAAAGTAAGACTAAATCATGATGAAACAGAAAGTCTGATTAGACTGATTATTAGTAATGATATTGCATCAGTAATTAAAAAAAAAGAAAACCCAGCAAACAAAAGTCTAGAACAAGACTGCTGCTTCACTGCTGAATTCTACCAAACATTTGAAAAAAGAGTATCAGTTCTTCTCAAATTTCCAAAAAATATAAGAGGGAATTCTTTCAAATTCAATTTTATAAGGCCTGTACTACCTTGATACCAAAAATGAATGTCGCAAGAAAAGAAAATTATAGGCCAATATTCCTGAGGAACACAGATGTAAAAATTCTCAATAAAATATTAGCAAACCAAATTCAAAACACATTAAAAGGATCATATACAACAATCAAGTGGGATTTATGCCATGAATGCAAGGACAGCTCAAATCAGTCAATGTGATAATAAATAAAATAATAAAATAAAGGATATAAATCACATGATCATCTCAATAGATGCGGGACAGCATCTGGAGTACATGCATTTAAAATAATTCTCAGCAAAGTGGGTACAGAGGGAATGTACCTCAACATCATAAAGGGCATTTCTTTCAAGACCACAGCTAACATTACACTCAATGGTGGAAAGCTGAAAGTTTTTCCTCTAAAATCAGGAATAAAACAAAAGTGCCTACACTAGTTACTTTTATTCATTATATACTTGAATTCCTGGCCACAGTAATCAGACAAGGAAAAGAAATAAAAGTATCCGAGTTGAAAAGGAAAGAGAAGAACTGTGACTACCTGCAGCTGACAAGGTAACACAAGAGTGCCCATGTGGTTGGCGCCTGGTGTGAAAAATGAGTGAAGTGGTCAATAGGTAAAAAACAAAACGCTGCCAGAAAGCAAACAGCAATTACCCATTTTCATAAGAATGTGGACAAATTAAACAGGCACACTTTGGAAAACAGTTTGGCAGTTTTGCAAAAAGTGAAACACAGCAATTCCACTCCTAGGTAGAGTCTCAAGAAAAATGAAACCTTATTTCCACATAAATACTTGTACATGAATGTTCACAGCTGCTTTACTCCTGCCTAAAAATTGAGGACAGAAACACAAAATGTGGCAAATCTATATAATGGAATATTATATTTTTTATGAAATAAGAAGGTCTCATATCTTAATATTAAATACTATAAATGACCTCAAACTTTGTCCACTTGTAGCTTCTGCCCTTTGGTATAGGAAAAGAGTGGTTATGGAAGTGACATATATTTAAGCAAGCACTTTGATGTATGGAGGAGTAAAATATTTTCTGAGGTTGTGCCATAACTCTGCAAAACAGTGGTCTTAACAATCGTTTATGAAATCAAATAAAAAGTAGCATTTTAAAATTTTATAAAATCATGCTCATAGGCACATAAGACATATACCAGATGTAAAGTAGTGCTATATTTCAAAGACTAGATTATGAGAAGCAACGAATATAGAAGTTTTGCAAGTCGTTTGAGTTGTATTAATGATGAGTTTTAAAGTGCCCTCTTTACAGTGCTTTTTCAATATAACATACAATATATTATAATGTCTGAAAATTAAGCAGAATGTTTATACATGGTGCAAGACTCTTCCCTTTTCACAATACCATATATTGTCTATCATCATTTTATTTCAAGAGTTTTATAAATTAAATCAATAAATAAAAGCATTTTCAGCAGAAAAAAAATTAATTTCTTTTGGGTAAATAGCAGCCTCTTTGGAAATAGCTAAGAATGAACCTAAAGAGACATAAAAATTATAACAGTATGCTAGTGTCTATGGTATATGAAAATATAGTTATCAACTGCATAAAATGTAGATCCAGATAAGTGGAAAATTTTTAATGATTACCACTTTTCCCCCTACACTTCTGTTTGTTCAAATAATGGAGACATGGTGCAAAATCAGACAAATGAACGTGGGCTTCTCAATCTAACAGATTTAAATAATTTCTTACCCCACCACTTACAGATTGTAATACCTTCAGAAATTTCCTCTCTCAGTTTATTATTAATATTAATAAAAGTGAAGACAATAACATATATGTCTCAAGGCTTCCCAGAAAGCTGAATAAGATTAAATGTGAAAGTGAAAACATCTAGGACATTATTAGCTATGTTTTCCCATTAAAGCACATGGAGGAAACAACATGTCTTAAAAGCACAGTCTGTCCGTTCTGCTATAAAGCTTGTTTTGGAAATGCAAATTTATTTCAACACCTGGGAACAATTTGAGCATAAAATACATTTTGAACTTACTTATACACAGTTCCTGGAGAAGGAAATGACAACCCACTCCATCCAGTATTCTGCCTGGAAAATTCTATGGACAAAGGAGCCTAGCAGGCTACACAGGGTTGCAAAGAATCAGACACAACTGAGCACACACACACCCATACATAATTCCATCTATGATGAATAGCAGATGAATGCATAAAAGTGCACCCAGCTGAAACCAGTAACACAGGAATAATATCTCCCATCCCAAACACACCTTGTGTGTGAGTGTGTGTGTGTGTGTGTGTGTGTGTGTGTGTGTGTGTGTGATGAGGAATACCCATCTACATTTTGCATTATGACTTCTTGTCTGATCTCAGAAAGTCTCCTTCTATCACTTATTGATGTCTATAACTCAAATGCTGCAACCCTTCCTGTGACCACTTTCAGAAGAAAACTTCATGTCTTTTTCAAGGCAAAGTGACATATTCATTGTAGTATCGTGCATTTTCTTAGCAGTTTGACATGTGTAAAACTGTTCATGTTTTTATCATGGCCCATCTTCATGTGTATGTGTGTGTCTGTGAGTCCATATGTGTCTTAGTCTATTCAGACTACTATAACAAAATACCACATATTGAGTAACTTACAGAAAACAGAAATTTGTCACAGTTCTGGAGGCTGGAATTCTAAAATCAGGGTGCCAGTGTGGTCGGCTTCTGGGAAGGCCCTCTTCCTGGTTTTAGACGGTTACTTCTCACTATGTCTTACATGGTGGAAGGGAAGAGGGGTGATTTCAGGCCTCTTTTATAAGGGCACTATTCCCATACATGAGGGATTTGCCTTCATAGTCTAATCACCTTCCAAATGCCGTACCTCCTAATTCCATCACTTTGTGGGTTAGGATTTCAACATGTATAAATTTTAGGGAGACACAAACATTAGTAATGTGTCACTAAAGAAGTTTTTGAATGTTGTGTCCTTAACTCTATTTTTTCCGTATGGTATATAGTCTTCATTGTACTATTTTGTATAGCACAGTAATTTTTAGAATGCATATGTCATACTGTAAGATAGCAATGGCCCATAGCTATTATATATACTATCAATATTCAATGCTTTTCCAATTTTTCCTATCTCTACAATGAATTTTTTTTTCACTTAGCAAATATATCATGGAGACATGAATACCTTAAGTTTAGAGTTAAAAAGATTGATTTATCTATGCATTTCTTGAATAATCTCCAATAGACACTTCTTAATTCTCATGGAATATGATACTCCATTATTTTAAATGTTGAACACAAATAAACAGCTTTAATAGACACATGTCCATGCTAGTTAAGCTTTCTGATTCTAAAACTTGTAGCAGATAACTCTTCATTTGAGATCATTTTCTTTAGTAGAACTTGATCATAAGTATCTCAGTAAATAAATGCATGTTGTAGTCATCTCAAAATAAGGTAGATTAATAACACTAAGGAGGACTTTTTGTTTGTTTCTAACGGAATTCACTTTCCAAGTATTCAGTATGATTTATAATAACTTGCTTATAATGTTGAAGACGTTTCATCATTGATTTTTCCATTTTCTTATTTGTTGTTGTCAGTAGTATTAAAACTCAAAGTTTGATATGGATCATAAAACTTTCCAAGAAAAACCAGGCTGGTATATCTATCCCTACAACATAAATACAAGATCAAATGATGAATGCTTGTTGATTTGAACATCTTGAACAGGGAGTAGAACAATTGCTAGAGGAATGCTTGAGGCTAAGTCTGTGTATTAGGAAACGTTCACACCACAAAGATTTTTGCAGTAGTTTCAAAATTCCTTTTTTGTTGCACTCTGACAAATACTAGAAATGGTTTCTCTTTTCAGCTGAAAATGTCTGCAGATCAGAGTTTTCTTCCTGTTTTCAAGCAAGTCTGATTCCTGATAGAAAACTTTCTATGAAGCGTGACTATTTTCCTATTACTGGCTTTTCTTCACAATGAGTTTTTATCTTATCATTCATCTTCTAAGTGAGGCAGACAAGTAAATCAGTAATAAGTATTATGATAAATTTTTCTATTGGGTAATACAGAAAAACATTGGAGAAGCATGTGGCACTGGTATGTGGAATAACATGAAACACTGATTGTCATCAAATGCAATTTGATTTTCTTTTGCCATCTCATTAAATTTTATTCAGTGGAGGTAATCGTACTCTGCCATTAGATCTCAACTCTGGCAAGCTCATAACTTTTCTGTCCACTGTTAAATAACATACAGTCCTATCATCCCATTAAGTAAGAAACAGTCTCAATTTTAAATTAAAAAAAAATTAGAATGCCAAGCCCTATGTAATAATTAAAGCTTAAAACTTGACAAAACATTATATATTTTACTTTCTTTGCTTGGGCCTGCTTCAGACTGGAAGCCTGATGTAAGAAAGATGAATATAAGGGTTATATATTATATGTTGATATGTTCAGTCTCTAAGTCATGCCTGACTCTTTGCAACCTAATGGACTGTAGATCTCCAGGCTCCTCTGTCCATGGGATTTTCCCAAGGGGATCTTTCAAACCCAGGCTTTGAAACTGGGTCTCCTGCATTGCAGGTGGATTCTTTACCACTGAACCAGAAGTGAAGCCCAGTTCTTTATTTTTGTGGGAAATTTTTATACACCTTGTATAGGTCCCTTCTAGACTTGTCTTTTTCCAAATTTCCTTAGTCCAGGCATCTAAAACCCAATTACTTTATCCTGAGGTCTTTTTAGCCATCAAGTAGCTCTACTAAAGGACTTCCCAAGTGGTAAAGAATCTGCCAGCCAAGCAGGAGACGTGGGTCGGGTCCCTGGGTTGAGAAAATCCCCTGGAGAGGAAATGGCAACCCACTCCAGTATTCTTGCCTGGAGAATTTCATGGATAGAGGAAACTGGTGGGCTGTACTCCATGGGGTCACAAAGATTTGGACACAACTGAGCAACTTAGTACAAGTAGTATGTAGCTCCACTAAAAAAAGAATCGAGATAATTTCACATGGTTCTCTCTCCCACAGGGCACACATCTACTCCGTAGTTAATCATCACATACTCCTTGCCTTCCTCAACTCAACACCACAGAGCAGCACTCTGTTGGCTCCCTTATCAAAGCAGCTGGTCAGCCTTTCTCTGCCTTCTTGATTTTCTTGGGCAGCAGGCAGTATTCAGTCCAATATTCACTTTCAGTTTCAGTTCAGTTGCTCAGTCCTGTCCAACTATTTGTTACCCCATGGACTGCAACATTCCAGGCCTCCCTGTCCATCAACAACTCCTGGAGCTTACTTTAAATCCTGTCCATTGAGTCAGTGATGCCATCCAACCATTCATCCTCTGTCATCCCCTTCTCCTCCCACCTTCAATCTTTCCCAGCATCAGGGTCTTTTCTAGTGAGTCAGTTCTTCGCATCCGGTGGCCAAAGTATTGGAGTTTCAGCTTCAACATCAGTCCTTCAAATTAATATTCAGGACTGACTTCCTTTAGGATAGACTGGTTGATCTCCTTGCTGTCCAAGGGACTCTCAAGAGTCTTCTCCAACACCACAGGTCAAAAGCATCAATTCTTTAGTGATCAGCTTTCTTTATAGTCCAGCTCTCACATCCATACATGACTACTGGAAAAACCATAGCTTTGACTAGATGGACCTTTGTTGGCAAAGTAATGTCTGCTTTTTAATATGCTGTCTAGGTTGATCATAACTTTCCTTCCAAGGAGCAAGCACCTTTTGCCAAATTGCCAATATCCACCTAGGAATCTCAAATATTAGTTTGTTACCATCTTATGCTCTGTGTATTACTTCTATAAGAAACACATTTCAAAGCTTCACAAGGCTGTTAAAGGCACAGATATTTTTTTTAAAAAGTCTTATTTTGACCTATATAATATTAGCTTTTGAGCAGCTTTTCCTTGAATTAATGTGCAATTCACTACCCCTTTTTCATATTCTTTAAAATCTAGCTCTAGATTTAAGATCCCCAGCAGGTTCTTGTCTTAAGTCAGTTAGCATTCCCCAGTGTCTGAACAAGGAATTCTGTGTGATGAATACTGTGGAATACAAAGAAAGAGAAAGAGTCCATGCAATGAAACTTATAGATTAAAAAACTCAAAATGGTTTTGAAGCCATTTTGTTATTATTGTTGTTGTTTAATAGTCTAAAAGAAGAGACTGGAAAGATGCCTGTGCTGTGCTCAGTCGCTAAATCATGTCTAACCCTTTGTGATTCCTTGGACTGCAGCCCACCAGGCTCCTCTGTTTGTCAGGTTTTCCAGGCAAGAATACTGGAGTGAGTTGCCATTTCCTTCTCCAGAGGATCTTTCTGACCCAGGGACAGTACCCACATCTCTTGCATAGTAGGTGTTTTTTTTTTTTTTAATTTTATTTATTAATTGAAATAAAATTGCTTTATAGAATTTTGTTTTTTTTCTGTCAGACATCAACAAGAATCAGACATAGGTACACATATGTCCGCTCCCTTTGAACCTCTCTCCCATATCCCTCCCCATCCCACCACTCTAAATTGTTACAGAGCCCATGTTTGAGTTCCCTGAGTCATATAGCGAATATCAGCTATCTTTTTTACATATAGTATTGTAAGTTTCCATGTTACTCTCTCCATACATCTCATCCTCTCTCTCCTCCCCCCCACTGTGTCCATAAGTCTGTTATCTATGTCTGTTTCTTCATTGCTGCCCTGGAAAAAAATTCATCAGTGCTATCTCTCTAGATTCCATATATATGTGTTGAAAGTGAAAGTGAAAGTGAAGTCACTCAGTCGTGTCTGACTCTTTGCGACCCCATGGACTGTAGCCCACCAGGCTCCTCCGTCCATGGGATTCTCCAGGCAAGAATACTGGAGTGGGTTGCCATTTCCTTCTTCAGGGGATCTTTCCAACCCAGGGATCAAACCCAGGTCTCCTGCATTGCAGGGTGCTTTAACCTCTGAGTCACCAGGGTTAGTACACCATATTTATCTTTCTCTTTCTGACTTACTTCACTCTGTACAATAAAACTCAATACCAGAAAAACAAACAACCCCATCAAAAAGTGGGAAGAAGACCTAAATAGTAGGTGAACTTTTTACCACTTAGCCACCAGGGAAGCCCCAGAAAGATGTCTAAATACCTATTAAAATATTCTAATACACCCGAACATTGACAATAGACTTGAAACTCACATTACCACAATTTAACTGCATGCCTTGGTTAAGAAAATTAAGCAGAAGAAGTGGAAAAAACAATTGATATCCTCATTTATAAACAATAAAATGGACTCTTATCCCTGCATGAATTATCTGTTGTTAAGGGGTTTAGTTACTCTCTGTCACTGGTTGTAGGGCCACCTCAGTTCTTTCCACTCCACCTTTTCGTAGGACCACACATGAAAACTCCCTTTCATCAGAGTGAACAAACAAGAAAGCAAGATACGGAGAGATAGGGGAATAAGAGAGAAGTCAGTCTTTGTAACCTACTCTTGAAAGTGACATCCCATAATTTTTATCATATTCTATTAATTATAAGCAAATCATTAGGTCCAGTAAACACTCAATAGGAGATGACACAGAGCATGAAAAATGGGAAATGAGGTTATTTGAAGTCATTTTGGAAGCTGAATCACAATTCTCTCCCTGTTTTAATATTCTTTGATACAAAGACTGCTTGCTTTCTTAATAATGATACAATATCTACTGAAAATTAACAATACCATAAATTCCAATTTATAGTAATGATAAAACTCCTACTGGCCAGCTGCTGCTCTATAATAAATGTTTAGCTAGGAAGAGTTGCAAATTTTCTAATTTTGTTGACCAGTCAGAACAAGCCAATGAGAAAAACTCACATTTTCCACATACTCTAATAATTAAACTCTTTTACCCAGGGTCACAGGCATGAGATATAAACATGAGGAAAAAAGAAAGGTAAAAGTAAAGCAAAAGTAAATGGGGGAAAGCAAAATAATGATAGTGATTTTTCTCCTTTACAACTATTCTGGGCTTCAGAAAAGACAAAAAATGCAAGAGAAAAAGGAGACATGCTAGAATGATAGGGAGACAAGAACTCCAGAACATTTTAAAGCTGATTATAAATGGGAGACGAGACAAGCTGCATAGGAAGAACTATTAAGGCCAAGACTAAGCCATAGCTAGCCTTGAATATGTGTCTTAGTTTTATTGTTGAAATTTTAAGTCGCTCAACAAAATAATACATTTATTTGCCATTCTGGAAACACAAGTATTTTGATGATTACACACACACACAAAAATCCACACTGTGTAAGAGTGAGAATTTTGCTGTTTTAAAATTAATCTTTAAAAGTCAGATGCTAAGCT
This sequence comes from Bos taurus, assembly GCF_002263795.3. Classification (NCBI taxonomy): domain Eukaryota; kingdom Metazoa; phylum Chordata; class Mammalia; order Artiodactyla; family Bovidae; genus Bos; species Bos taurus. The sequence goes on along the minus strand of NC_037348.1, from coordinate 38,124,138 downwards.
TTGACTTGCATAAACTTTATGAAAAACAGCTGTCTATGAGAACATTCTTAATCTAGAAGATACATACTTTTTATATATTGATTAAATAAGTTATGATTATCTCAGTGAGTTAATTATCACAAGATAAATGAGCAAATTCAACTTCTCACCACAACTGTTATACAAGTTTAAGTAAATAAATATAATTCTCAAAATCAAAACACCCTAACAAATGCTGCTTTTTACAAATATATGAATAGTTTCAAATATACCAGTTATTAATCTTTGAAAGTTAACTATATGACATCTATTCAAAGTCACAGGAAAACATATCCTATTTTTAGTAAACAAATAGAAACCTATCTACATGATGAAGAGCCACAAAAAGTATACATTATTGTCCTTTTTTTGAATGTAGGCAAATATTTGCTGACCTTTAAGGCTTTTCTGTGCAAATCACAAGGACAAAGCTAGTGCTCTGCATTCTAACTAGGACTTTTGTCAACAACCTCTTTGTTCCCAATGATTTAACTAATTGTAAGGAACATGTAGCTAGTAATTTGATGTTCATTATGATTATTTTTGCAAACATAAGTGAAAACATATGTGAAAATTGAAGATGAGGTGGCAGCTCAAGATGGCCAAGCAGGAAGATCCTGAGCTCATCTCTTCCCATAGACACACGAAAACTATAACTACATGTAGAACAACTATTTATGAAAATGACCTGGAGACTATCAGAACAGATTTTCCATAACTAAGGAAAAATAAAAAGGGCATATTCATTTGGGTAAGAGGAGCAGAGAGGGGGTCTAGTCAGAACCCACACTGAACTGCAGTGACAAATGAACAGGAGAGATATTACAGAGTATCCATGAACAGCTAAGGAGCCCCACATCAAGTCCCCCTGCACTGGACATAGAAGCCCCCAGAAAAATCTGAATTTGGCTTTGAAAACCACTGGGGCTAGGGAGGCCTGAAGTGCTGCGATTCATGGAGTTGCAAAGAGTCGGACATGACTGAGAAACTGAACTGAACTGAACTGGGGCTTACATCCAGAAGAACCAGAAGGCTTGGGAAACTGGGACTCCACTCTTGAAGGGTTCAAGCATAAAGTCCCTCCCTCACAGTCCCAGTGTACAGGCAGCAGCTTGAAAACTATGTGGGTCATACAAAAGGCAGAATCATTACTAAATTCAGGTTGTGTGCTAGAGGGCCAGGATCTGGTGGAACATTCTCTGGGAATAAAAGCATTAGCAGGCACTTTTTTTTTTTTTCCCCCTAATATAAGACTTCTTCCACCTAGTTGTCCTGGTATTGGCCAGTGCCTTTTTGGCCATTCCCTGTCAACCTTGCTAACATCTGGTGTTCCTCTGAGAAACACACCCACCCAATTTGCTCACCCCAGCTAGCTCCTCCAAAGAGGCTCCCACCTGACACCACCAGTGGGGTCTGTGCCAGGCACTAGCACACCTCCAAAACAGCCACAGTTCCACAAAGAGAGCCCCCACCCCACCTGGAAGATGGCACTGGATGGCACCAGTGACCCTCCAAATCAGCTCCCACTCGATAGGGCCAGTCCTGCATACCATGACACGTGCACCATCTGTGGCCAGATCTGTCAGCCAGTCAGTCTGGGGTCACACCCACAGCAATCATGGCCCAACCAAAACAGGAGGGTCAGATCAGATCAGATCAGTCGCTTAGTCATGTCCAACTCTTTGCGACCCCATGAATCACAGCACGCCAGGCCTCCCGGTCCCTCACCAACTCCCGGAGTTCACTGGGACTCACGTCCATCGAGTCAGTAATGCCATCCAGCCATCTCATCCTCTGTCATCCCCTTCTCCTCCTTCCCCCAATCTCTCCCAGCATCAGAGTCTTTTCCAATGAGTCAACTCTTTGCATCAGGTGGCCAAAGTACTGGAGTTTCAGCTTTAGCATCATTCCTTCCAAAGAAATCCCAGGGCGGATCTCCTTCAGAATGGACTGGTTGGATCTCCTTGCACTCCAAGGGACTCTCAAGAGTCTTATCCAACACCACAGTTCAAAAGCATCAATTCTTCGGTGCTCAGCCTTCTTCACAGTCCAACTCTCACATCCATACATGACCACAGGAAAAACCATAGCCTTGACTAGATGAACCTTTGTTGGCAAAGTAGTGTCTCTGCTTTTGAATATGCTATCTAGGTTGGTCATAACTTTCCTTCCAAGGAGTAAGCATCTTTTAATTTCATGGCTGCAGTCACCATCTGTAGTGATTTTGGAGCCCAGAAAAATAAAGTCTGACACTGTTTCCCTATCTATTTCCCATGAAGTGATGGGACCAGATGCCATGATCTTCATTTTCTTAATGTTGAGCTTTAAGCCAACTTTTTCAGTCTCCACTTTCACCTTCATCAAGAGGCTTTTGAGTTCCTCCTCACTTTCTGCCACAAGGGTGGTGTCATCTGCATATCTCAGGTTATTGATATTTCTCCCGGCAATCTTGATTCCAGCTTGTGTTTCTTCCAGTCCAGCGTTTCTCATGATGTACTCTGCATATAAGTTAAATAAACAGGGTGACAATATACAGCCTTGACGTCCTCCTTTTCCTATTTGGAACCAGTCTGTTGTTCCATGTCCAGTTCTAACTGTTGCTTCCTGACCTGCATACAAGTTTCTCAAGAGGCAGATCAGGTGGTCTGGTATTCCCATCTCTTGAAGAATTTTCCACAGTTGATTGTGATCCACACAGTCAAAGGCTTTGGCATAGTCAATAAAGCAGAAATAGATGTTTTTCTGGAACTCTCTTGCTTTTTTGATGATCCAGCGGATGTTGGCAATTTGATCTGTGGTTCCTCTGCCTTTTCTAAAACCAGCTTGAACATCAGGAAGTTCACAGTTCACATATTGCTGAAGCCTGGCTTGGAGAATTTTGAGCATTACTTTTTTCAAGGGATATCTGTGGAGCATCTGGTTATAGTGCCCAAAGTGGGATCGTGCCCATGGGCCCTACAAGATACATTCAATATAAGGTCCGTCTTTTAAGACCTGCAGATACAGATGATATACCTGAAACACAGAAACAAGTATAAGAAGATAGAAAAAAATGAGATAAACAGAAACATTCTAAATGAAAGAACAAAACAAAGCCTCATAAACAGAACTAAATGAAACCTTGCCAGATAAAGAGTTCAAGGAAATGGTCATAAAAATGTTAACTGAACTCAAGAGAAGAATGAATGAACTCACTGAGAACTTCAACAAAGTGATAGAAAACATAAAAATGAACCAAATAATACAGTAACTAAAGTGAAAAAATATACTATAGGGAATCAACAGCAGATTAGAGGATGGAGAAGCATGGATCAGAGATCTGGAAGATAGGGTAGTGGAAATCACTCAACTGGCACAGAAAAAGAAAAAAAAATTAAAATGAGGATAGTTTAAAGGACCTCTGGAATAAGAGCAAGCATACTAACATTCACATTATAGGGGTCCCAGAAGAAGAAGAGAAAGAGAGAGAGAAAGGAACAGAAAACCTACTTGAAGAAATAATGGCCGAAATCTTCCCTAATCTGGTGAAGGAAGCAGATATCTAAGTCCATGAAACACAGAGAGGTCCAAACAAGATGAATCCAAAGATATCCACACTGCTGTTGTTTTTGTTCAGTTGCTAAGTTGTGTCTGACTCTGTGACCCCATGAACTGCAGCACTTCAGGCTTCCCTGTTCTTCACTGTCTCTTGGAGGTTGCTCAGACTCATGTCCATTGAGTCGGTGATGCAATCTAAACATCATCCACTACTGCCCGCTTCTCCTTTTGCTCCAATCTTTCCTAGCATCAAGAGCTTTTCCAGTGAGTTTGTTCTTCGCATCAGGAGGCCAAAGCTTCAGCATCAGTCCTTCCAATGAATATTTTGGGTTGATTTCCTTTAATATTGACTGATTTGATCTCCTTGCTGTCCAAAAGATTCGCAAGAGTCTTCTCCAACACCACAATTCAAAAGCATCAATTATTCAGTGCTCAGCCTTACATGGTCCAACTCTCACATCCGTACATGATTTGACTGTACATAGCTTTGACTTTACGAACCTATGTCTCTGCTTTTTAATATGTTGTCTGGGTTTATCATAGCTTTCGTTTCAAGGAGCAAGCACCATCCACATTGATATTGGAGCCCAAGAAAATAAAGTCTGTCACTGTTTTACTTTTTCTCCTATTTGCCATACGGTGATGGGATTGTATTCCATGAGCTTAGTTTTTTGAATATTGAGCTTTAAGCCAGCTGTTTCACACTCTTTGTTCACCCTCATCAAGAGATTCTTTCATTCTTCTTCCCTTTCTGCCATTAAGGTGGCGTTATCTGCATATCTGAGGTTGTTGATATTTCTCTTGGAAATCTTGATTTCAGCTTGTAATTGACCCAGCCTGGCATTTTGCATAATGAACTCTGCATAGAAGTTAAATAAGAAGGGTGACCATATATAACCTTGCCATACTCTTTCCCCACTTTTGAACCAGTCCATTGTCCCATGTCTGGTTCTACTGTTGCTTCTTGACCTGCATACAGGTTTCTAAAGAAATAGGTAAGGTGGTCTGGTATTCCCACCTCTTGAAGAATTTTCCACAGTTTGTTGTGATCAATATAATCAAAGGCTTTCACATAGTCAATGAAGCAGTAGATGTTTTTCTAGAATCCCCTTGCCTTTTCTGAGATCAAACAAATGTTGGAAATTTGATCCCCAGTTACTTTGCCCTTTCTAAACCCAGATTGTACATCTGAAAGTTCTTGGTTCACATACTGCTGAAGCCTAGCTTGAAGGATTTGAGCATAACTTTTCTATCATATGAAATTAGCACAATTGTATGGTAGTTTGAACATTCATTGGCATTGGCCTTCTTTAGGATTGGAATGAAAACTGACCTTTTCCAGTCCTGTGGCTACTGTTGAGTTTTCCAAATTTGCTCATATGATGAGTGCATGCTAAGACACATTATAAGTAAAATGTCAAAAGTTAAAAATAGAGACTCTTAAAAGTAGTAAAAGAAAAACAACTATTTACATACAAGGGAACCCTCAATACTATCAGCTGATTATTGAGCAGAAATGTTATAGGCCAGAAGATACTGGTATTATATATGTGTGTATATACATATACACATATATTTATATACAGATATGTTCAAAATACTGAAAAGAAAAGAAAATGATAACCAAGAATATTCTACTTAGGAAGGTTATGATTCATTATTGAGGGGAGAGAAAGAAGTTCCCAGCAGATAAGCTGAAAGAAAGGAATTACATAATGATAAAGGCATCAATCCAATAAGAGGACACACACTTCTAAATATCTATTCACCTAATATAGAAATACTTATATATATATAAAGTATATATTAACAGATATCAAGGGAAATACTGACAGTAATACAAATATAGTAAGAAACTTTTACACCCCACTTAAATCAATGGACAGAATACCCAGACAGAAAATCAGGGAAAACTGGCCTTAAATTACACATTAGATAAGATTCTACTCCAAAACAGTAGAATACACATACTTTCCAAATACAAGTGGAACATTCTCCAGCACAGATCATATGATAGACACAAAACAAGTCTCAATAAATACAAGACTGAAATTATATCAAGCATCTTTCCTAACCACAATGGTGTAATACTAAAAGTCAACTATGAGAAGAACGGAAATATGCAGATGCTAAACAACGTACTACTAAACAAACAATGGGTCAACAAAGAAATCAAAGAGGGAATCCAAAAATTGCAAGAAACAAATCAAAATGGAAACACAGCTATGCCAAACCTATGGGACAGAGTAAATACAGTTCTAAAGAGGATAGTTTTTGATGATATAAGCCTGCCTCAGAAAACAGTAAAGAACAAAAACCCCAACAAACCTAACCTTAAACTTAAAGGAACCAGAAAAATAACATACAAACCCCAAACTTAGAAGAAGAAAAGAAGTAATAAAGATTAAAGCAGAAATAAAACAGACTTTAAAAAGCTATAGAAGAGATCATTGAAACTAAGAGCTGGTTCTTTGAAAAGATAAAACAAAATGGGTAAAACTTTAGTGAAACTCATCAAGAAAAAAAATAAGTAATGGGGCTCAAATAAATAAAATCAGAAAGGAAACAAGAGAAATTACAATCAATAGCACACAAAGGAACATAGAAGATTCCGACAATGGCATGTCACTAAACTGGAGAACCTGGAAGAAATGAAATAATAAACCTCCAAGATTGAATCAAGAAGAATCAGAAAATCTGAACAGACCAATCTTAGTTATGAAGTTGAATCAATAATCAAAAACCTCCCAACAAATAAAAGTCCATGACCATATGACCTCATAGGTAAATTCTACCATATGTTTAAAGAAGAGTAAGTATATAACCTCAAACTGCTCTAAAATACTGAAGAAGATGGACTTTCAAAATCATTCTATGAGGCCACCATCACCCTAATACCAATACCAGAAAAAGAGAATATAAAAAAATTACAAATCAATTACCCTAATAAACATAGATGCAAAAGTATTCAACAAATATTAGCAAACCAAATTCAACAATACTTTAAAAACATCATACAACATGATCAAGTGATATTTATTCCAGTGATGCGTTGGTTGAATATTAACAATCAATGTGATATACCACATTAACAAAATAAAACATAAAAATCATATGATCATCACAATAGATGCAGCTTCTGACAAAATTCAACATTCACTTATGATAAAAACTCTCCTCAAACTAAGTATAGAGGGATGTACATCAACATAATAAAAATCATATATAACAAACCCACAGTGAACATATACTCAACAATGGAAAGCTGAAAAATTTTCATCTAGGATCAGGAATAAGATGAAGATGCCCAGTCTTGTTATTTTTATTTGGTATAGTATTGGAAGTCCTAGATACAGCAATCAGACCAAAGAGTGAGAGAGAGAAACATAGAAATGCATCCAAATTGGGAATGAAGAAGTAAGACCCACAGTGGTAGATGACATGATGTCATATAAGGAATACCCTAAAGACTCCAAAAAAAAAAAAAAAAAAAACCTGTTAAAACTAATAAGCGAATACAGTATACTTTTTGCAGGATAAAAAAAAATCAATGTGTAAAAGCTTATAGTGCTCCAAAAATGAAAAACAAACTATCAGAAAGAGAAATAAAACAATTCCATTTACAAGTACTGAGGAATAAATTTAACCACGGAGATGAAAGATATGTACAATGAAATACATTAATTTTAAAAGCACCAATACAGTATACTAACGCATATATATGGAATTTAGAAAGATGGTGACAATAACCCTGTGTACGAGACAGCAAAAGAGACACTGATGTATAGATCAGTCTTATGGACTCTGTGGGAGAGGGAGAGGGTGGGGAGATTTGGGAGAATGGCATTGAAACATGTGTAATATCATGTATGAAACGAGTCGCCAGTCCAGGTTTGATGCACGATACTGGAGGCTTGGGGCTAGAGCACTGGGACGACCCAGAGGGAGGGTATGGGGAGGGAGGAGGGAGGAGGGTTCAGGATGGGGAACACAGGTATACCTGTGGCGGATTCATTTTGATATTTGGCAAAACTAATACAATAATGTAAAGTTTAAAAAAAAAAAAAGTTGGAGAAAGCACAGATAAATGGAAATAAGTAGCAAGCTTGTGGATTGGAAGAATTCATATTGTTAAAATACTAGAACTACTTAAAGCAATCTATAGATTCAATGTGATCCCTCTCAAAATTCCAGTGGCATTTTTCACAGAACTATAACAAATAATCCTAAAATTTGTATGGAACCGCAAAAGATAAAATATAGTGAAAACGATGTTAAGTAAGTAGGACATGCAGGCATCATGCTTCTTGATATCAAAATATGCTACCAAGATATAGTATGGTATTGGCATAAAGAGAGAGCTTAGACATAAACCCACATTTATATGGCCTATTAAATTACCACAAAGGAGGTGAGAATATACAGTGGGGAAAATAGTCTGTTCAATAAATGGTGTTTAGAAAACTGATCAGGCTTCACAGCTATATGCAAAAAAATTAAAACTGAAACACTTTCTTACACCATATTCAAAAATAAATTCAAAGTGAATTAAAGACTGAAATCTAAGGCTTGATCCATAAAACCCCTACAATAAAACACAGAAAGTTCATTCTTTGACATCAGTGTTAGTAAAATTTTTGGATCTCTGACCTCAGGCAAGGGAAACAAAAGCAAAATTAAACAAATAGAAACATCAAACTAAAAATCTTTTTCACAGAGAAGGAAACTACCAACAAACTGAAAACTTACTAAATGGGAAGAGAGATTTGAAAATGATGTATCTGATAAGGCATTAATATCCAAAATAATAAAGACCTGACATAACTCAATATCAAAAAAGCAAAACTTGGACTAGTAATCTATTTCACATATGGTAATATACATGTTTTAGTGCTATTGTCTCAAATCATCCCACCCTTGCCTTCTCCCACAGAGTCCAAAATTCTGTTCTTTATATCTGTGTCTCTTAAGAATTCCATTACAGAGGAGCCTGGTGGTCTACAGTCCATGGGGTCACAAAGAGTCAGACACAACTGAGCACATACACAGTGCTCAATGTTCTTTTTCAAATTGAGTTGTTTTTTCTGTTGTTGCCAAGTTTGATGTGTGAAACAGAGCACTCAAAGCCAGCGCACTGGAACAACCCAGAAGGATGGGTTGGGGTGTGAGGTGGGAGGGGGGTTAGGGATGGGGGACACATGTACACCCGTGGATGATTCATGTCAATGTATGGCAAAACCCACCAAAATATTGTAAAGTAATTATCCTCAAATTAAAATGAATAAATTAATTTAAAAGAAAAAAAGGGGAAAACCCCCACAACAATCCAAATAAAAGGTGGGGACCTGAATAGACATTTTACCAAGGAAAATGTGAGATGGCCAACAGGCACGTGAAAGGATGTTCAACATCACTATTCACCAGGGAAATACAAATCAAAATTACAGTAAGATACCACTTCATTCATACCTGTCAGAATGGCTATTATCAAAATGAGAAAATCAACAAGAAAAAAAGACAAGTGTTCTAAAGAATGTGGATAAAAATCAACTTTTGTGCACTATGTATGGGAATGTAATCAGTACAGTCACTATGAAAAACAACATGAAGTTTCCTGAAACATTTAAAAACAGAACTAATAATATGGTATATCAATCCCACTTCTGAGTATTTCTCTAAAACAAGAAAAACACTAATGTAAAACAATATATGCCTTTCATGTTCAAAGCAGCCTTATTTATAGTAGCCAAGATATGGAAGAAACTTAAGTGCCTGTTAAATGAATGGATAAATAAACTGATCAAAGGAATATTGGATATAATAGAATATTATTCAGCCATAAAAAGAATGAAATACCCCCATTTGTTACAAGATAGACTAGATGGTTTTATGCTAATGAAATTATTCAAAGAGAAAAAAATACCTTATGATTGACCTTGTAAATGAAATTTAAATAGCAAAACAAAACAGAAAGAGACTCATAGATAAAGAGAACTGGTAGTCACCAGAGGAAAGGGTGATATGGAGTTGGGCAAAATAGGTGAAGCAGCTTTTGTTCAGTTGCCTAGTCATGTCTGACTCTTTGTGACCCTATGGACTGCAGAACACTAGGGTTCCCTGTCCTTCACCAACTCCTGGAGCTTGATCAAACTCATGTCCATTGGGTCAATTATGCCATCCAAACGTCTCATTCTCTGTCATCCTCTTCTCCTACTGCCTTCAATCTTGCCCAGCATAAGGGTCTTTTCCAATGAGTTGGCTCTTCATCAGGTAGCCAAAGTACTGGAACCTCTGCTTCAGCATCAGTACTTCCAATGAATACTCAGGATTGATTTCCTTTAGGATTGACTGCTTTGATCTCCTTGTAGTCCAAGGGATTCTCAAGAGTCTTCTACAACACCATAGCTTGAAGGCATCGATTTTTCAGGGCTCAGGCTTCTTTGTGATCCAGCTCTCACAGTTCAGTTCAGTTCATTTCAGTGGCTCAGTTGTGTCTGATACTTTGTGACCCCATGGACTGCAGCACGCCAGGCCACCCTGTCCAAAACCAACTCCCAGAGTTTATTCAAACTCATGTCCACTGAGTCAGAGATGCCAAGCAACTATCTCATCTTCTGTCATCCCCTTCTCCTGCCGTCAATCTCTTCCAGCATCAGGATCTTTTCAAATGAGTCACTTCTTTGCATCAGGTGGCCAAACTATTGGAGTTTCTTCAGCTTCAGCATCAGTCTTTCCAATGAATATCTGGGACTGATTTCCTCTAGGATGGACTGGTTGATCTACTTGCAGTCCAAGGGAGTCTCAAGAGTCTTCTTCAACACCACAGTTCAAAAGCATCAATTCTTAAGTGCTGAGCTTTCTTTATAGTCCAGCTCTCGCATCCATACATGACTACTGGAAAAACCATAGCTTTGACTAGATGGACCTTTGTTGGCAAAGTGATGTCTCTGATTTTTAATAAGCTGTCTAGTTTGGTCGTAATTTTTCTTTCAAGGAGCAAGCGTCTTTTAATTTCATGGCTTCAGTTACCATCTGCAGTGATTTTGGAGCCCCCCAAAAAAAGTCTCTCACCGTTTCCCTGTCTATTTGCCAAGAAGTGATTGGACCAGATACCATGATCTTAGTTTTCTGAATGTTCCGTTTTAAGCCAAATTTTTCACTTTCCTCCTTCACTTCATCTTCATCAAGAGGCTCTTTAGTTCTTCTTCACTTTCTGCCATAAGGGTGGTGTCATCTGCATTTCTGAGGTTACTGATATTTCTCCGGGCAATCTTAATTCCAGCTTGTGCTTCATCCAGTCCAGCATTTCCCATGATGTATTCTGCATTTAGTTAAATAAACAGGGAGACAATATACAGCCTTGACATACTCCTTTCTTGATTTGGAACTGGTCTGTTATTCCATGTCCAGTTCTAACTGTTGCTACTTAACCTGCATATGGATTTCTCAGGAGGCAGGTCAGGTGGTCTGATATTCCCATCTCATTACGAATTTTCCACAGTTTGTTTTGATCCACACAGTCAAAAGCTTTGTCATAGTTAATAAAGCAGAAGTAGATATTTTTCTGGAACTCTCTTGATTTTTCAGTGATCCAGCGGATGTTGGCAATTTGATCCCTGGTTCCTCTGCCTTTTCTAAATATATCTGGAACATCTGGAAATTCATGGTTCAGGTACTATTGAAGCCTGGAGTGCAGAATTTTGAGAATTACTTTGCTAGCATGTGAAATGAGTGCAATTGTGCAGTAGTTTGAGCATTCTTTGGCATTACCTTTCTTTGGGATTGGAATGAAAACTGACCTTTTCCAGTCCTGTGGCCACTGCTGAGTTTTCCAACTTTGCTGGCATATGGTGTGCAGCACTTTCACAGCATCATCTTTTAGGATTTGAAATAGCTCAACTGGAATTCCATCACCTCCACTAGCTTTGTTCATAGTGATGCTTCCTAAGTCCCACTTGACTTCGCATTCTAGAATTCCTGGCTCTAGGTGAGTGATCACACCATCGTGATTATCTGGGTCGTGAAGATCTTTTTTGTACAGTTCTTCAGTATATTCTTTTTTTTTTTTTTTTAACTTTACATAATTGTATTAGTTTTGCCAAATATCAAAATGAATCCACCACAGGTATACATGTGTTCCACATCCTGAACCCTCCTCTCTCCTCCCTCCCCATACCATCCCTCTGGGTCGTCCCAGTGCACTAGCCCCAAGCATCCAGTATCGTGCATCGAACCTGGACTGGTCTTGCCACCTCTTCTTAATAGCTTTTGCTTCTGTTAGGTCCATACCATTTCTGTCCTTTATTTGCCTATCTTTGCATGAAAAGTTCCCTTGGTATCTCTAATTTTCTTGAAGAGATCTCTAGTCTTTCCCATTCTGTTGTTTTCCTCTATTTCTTTGCATTGATTACTAAGGAAGGCTTTTCTTATCTCTTCTTGCTATTATTTGGAACTCTGCATTCAAATGGATACATATTTCCTTTTCTCCTTTGTCTTTCACTTCTTTTCTTTTCAAAGCTGTTTATAAGGCCTCCTCAGACAATTTTGCCTTTTTGTATTTCTTTTTCTTGAGGATGGTCTTGATCCCTGCCTCCTGTACAAATGTCACAAACCTCTGTCCCTAGTTCTTCAGGCAGTCTGTATATCAGACCTTATCCCTTGAATCTGTTTCTCACTTCCACTGTATAGTCATAAGGGATTTGATTTAGGTCATATCTGAATGGTCTAGTGGTTTTCTCTACTTTCTTCTATTTAAGTCGGAATTTGACAAGAAGGAGTTCATGATCTGAGCCACAGTCAGCTCCCAGTCTTGGTTTTGCTGACTGTACAGAGCTTCTCCATCTCCGGCTACAAAGAATATAACCAATCTGATTTCGTATGGACCATCTGGTGATGTCCATGTGTATGTACACAAAGCCAAATTTGCCCATTACTCCAGGTGCTTCTTGACTTCCTACTTTTGCATTCCAGTCCCCTATAATGAAAAAGGACATCTTTTGGGGGTGTTAGTTCTAGAAGGTCTTGTAGGTCTTCATAGAACCGTTCGACTTCAGATTCTTAGGCATTAGTGGTTGGGGCATAGACTTGAATTACCTTGATACTGAATGGTTAGACTTGGAAACAAACTGAGATCATGCTGTCTTTTTTGAGATTGTATCCATGTACTGCATTTTGGACTCTTTTGTTGCCTCTGATGGCTACTCCATTTCTTCTAAGGAATTCTTGCCCACAGTAGTAGATATCATGGTCATCTGAGTTAAATTCACCCATTGCAGCTCATTTTAGTTTGCTGATTCCTAAAATGTGGATGTTCACTCTTGCCATCTCCTGTTTGACCACTTCCAATTTTCCTTGATTCATGGACCTACCATTCCAGGTTCCTATGCAATATTGCTCTACAGCATCAGACTTTACTTCCATCATCAGTCTTATCCACAACCGGGTGTTGTTTTTGCTTTGGTTCTGTCTCTTCATTCTTTCTGAAGTTACTTCTCCACTGATCTCTAGTAGCATATTGGGTATCTATCAACCTGGGGAGGTCATCCTTCACCGTCCTATCTTTTTGCCTTTTAATACTGTTCATGGGGTTCTCAAGGCAAGAATGCTGAATTGGTTTGTCATTCCCTTCTCCAGTGGACCACGTTTTTTCAGTCATCAGAGGAAAGGGTGATAGGGAGTTGGGCAAAACAGGTGAAGGGCCTTTTGTTCAGTCGCTTAGTTGTGTCTGACTCTCTGTGACCCCATGGACTGCATCATTCCAGGTTTCCCTGTCTTTCACCATCTCCTGGAGCTTTATCAAACTCATGTCCATTGAGTTGATGATGCCATCAAACCATCTCATTCTCTGTCATCCCCTTCTCCTCCTGCCTTCAATTTTGCCCAACATCAGGGTCTTTTCCATTGAGTTGGCTCTTGACATCAGGAAGCCAAAGTAGTGGAACGTCTGTTTCAGCATCAGTCCTTCCAATGAATCCTCAGGGTTGATTTCCTTTAGGATTGACTGGTTTGATCTCCTTCCAGTCCAAGGGACTCTCAAGAGTCTTTACCAGCACCATAGTTTGAAAGCATCAGTTCTTCAGGGCTCAGCCTTCTTTATGGTCCAAGTCTCACATGACTACTGGAAAAACTACTGGGAAGAACCACAGCTTTGACCATATGTCTCAGGGGTTTAACGTACAGCATAATGAATATAGTCAGTAATATTTCTTTATATGGTGATGGATTGTTAGTAAGTTATCATGGTGATCAATTGACAATGTGTATAAAAGCCAAATCCCAATGTTGCACAACTGAAATTAATACAATATTGTATGTCAACTATAGTTTTTAAAAGTTGAGAACATATGTAACATCATAATAATTTTTGCTACTAGGGTTTTATAACTAGTTTGAATACTAAACAAAGCCTGATACATTCCTGAGAATGTAAAAAAGGAAAACAAATAGACATGCCAGATTTACCTTGCAGTATGATATCTTTCTTTATTTAAATATTCCTTTATTAATTTTAAAATGTGTTCTGAATACCCTTCATGTGACATGCTAGCAACACACGTGGTAGCAGTTCAGTTAAATCCCAAAAGTTGAAAAATTTTTGTCACCTGAAGAAAGATGGACTATGAAATTAGAGGAAAGCTTAGTCTGAGGTCCAAAGAATTTCTACACAGAGACCATGTGTTTGTTAAAGGGAAATTGTACTGTCTGTGAAGAAGAGGGAAGGGAGATTTGAAACCATGTCACAAGATGCCTAGATGGTGGCATTATATCCAGCAGAAAACTATAAGTAACTATAGTTATCATTTCCCGTTTAATTGAGGCACCTCATTTACCCTGTCACTAATTGCATAAGTACAGCAAAAGATTAGAAATGCATTTTCATGTTTTTCCAGATCCAGAAACATCATAGTTCAGATGTTGTTAACATGGCTTAAATGTATTTGCTCATGTGCAAATTATAGCAAGGTCAGAATACCGCGTTAAGAAATAATTATATGCATGTTAGAATAATTTGAGCATTGTCTTTCTGATGAACATCTGATCTCAACAGGTCCCTCTGAGGAGAATATATTCCATTCTAGGTCACACCTGCCAAGGCTTCCACATCAAAACCAGTGCACCTGCCTCTGGTCCATCTCCCAGATACATTTTTAACACATCATCTGCCAGGGGGAAAAAGATCACATAACAGAAGCTCACTTCAAATGAAAGATTTTCTGCAGAGAGGATTGGGAATTATGCTGCCAGGCTGTCAGACAATATGGAAGCATAAATCTGAAACCTATTCTCTTATGTCATCTTGTTTGAGACACTTCTATTACCATTTCAACCCTGAATTCTATTCCTAAATCTGTGCATTTAATATAAATAAATAAAATCCAAGTATTTTTTAAATTAAAACACTTTTTCAACCAGATTTAAAATAGAATCTCAACCATATGGATCTATAGAATCACTGTGCAAAATTTTTCTTTTCACACAAAATTTGGTTTTGGCTTCAGATGCACATATCTGTCATTAGCTTTGGCATTGTGTATTACTAGGCTGTTTCTCAACATGCTATAAAACAAATAAAGAGGTGCTGCTAACACAGTGTCACTTGTTCAAACTAGCAAAGGGCCAACAAATTGAAAGGATAAAAGATTGAATCATAATATATTTTGAGGAAATAATAATTTAATATATTCAAATACATAATTAATCTAAACCCATTAAGATATGACAACCATTCACTTTCATATTTCATGCATTCAATCCATAATTGGCTCAGAGAATGTATTTTACAACAGTTTTAATAAAGTCATACATATATGGCACTGATAACTGCACTATATGCATTCTGCCCTTTCTTATTAACAGAGACCATTTCCCTCCTAGGAAGAAATGGAATGAAAAATATAGCTCCCATCTTCCCTTGCAGGTAGATTTGACTGCATAACTAGACTAGCTAATGAACCTCAACAGATGTTTGCTAAAGGATTCTGGACATGTTTTCTTTCCTAAGATCCTCCTCAACCCCTTCTCATGGATGCCCATATTGCTCCTTTTCCCTTATTTCTGCCTGGAACACAGACATGCTGGCTGAATTAGAGGCAACTATAAAACAATGAAAAAGAAATTCAAGAGAGTCCCAGAGACTGTGATGTCCCATGATAGCATAGAGAGTATTGCCTAGGAAAAGACTTCTTGCTGCATGAGAATAAGCCTACTGTTCCTTTTTATTCTTTTATTTTTTTCCCTTTAGTTCCTGAGGCACAAATACTAAGTGTGCAGTTTGATGGCTTTGTAGCATATGTATAAACTCATGCAACCACCATCCACATCAAGATATGTGCGACTCTTCAGAAGCCTCCATCCCTTCTCCAAAGGCAACTTCTAGTCTAATCTCTAAACCCAAATTTCTTTAAATCACTATTTAGTCAATTTACTGTTCAGTTCAGTTCAGTTGCTCAGTTGTGTCTGACTCTCTGTGACCCCATGGACTGCAGCACGCCAGGCTCGCCTGTCCATCACCAACCCTGGAGGTTGCTCAAACTCAGGTCTATTGAGTCCATGATACCATCCAACCATCTCATCCTCTGTCACCCTTCTTCTGCTGCCCTTAATCTTTCCCAGCATCAGGGTCTTTTCCAATGGATCAGCTCTGATGAGAACATCAGGTGGCCAAAGTATTGGAGCTTCAACTCAGCATCAGTCCTTCCAATGAATATTCAGGGTTGATTTCCTTTAGGATTGACTGGTTTGGTCTCCTTGTAGTCCAAGGGACTCTCAAGAGTCTTCTCTAGCACCACAGTTCAAAGGCATCAGTTCTTTGGTGCTCAGCCTTCTTTACTGTCCAACTCTCACATTTGTACATGACTACTGGAAAGACCACGGCTTTGACTATATGGACCTTTGTTGGCAAAGTGATGTGTCTGCTTTTTAATAAGCTGTTTAGTTTTGTCATAGTCAAATATAATTATATTTAATTTTTTTAATAAGTAAATTATCTGTTGATATAGCTTAGGATTGTATTTGGTCCCCCTCATAATATGTTTAAAAGTTGACCTCTGATAAAAACTTTTTAATCCTACATAAAGTTTCCACATTTTGGGATCATATATTTTATAATTTTCTTTACCCCTCAATCTCATTTCTAATAATTTCTGTGAATATGAGCAAATATTATTTTCCTATTAGATACGGACAGCATATTAAAAAGCAGAGACATTACTTTGCCAATAAAGCCTGGCTTGTCAAAGCCATGGTTTTTCCAGTAGTCATGTATGGATGTGAGAGTTGGACTTTAATGAAAGCTGAACACCAAAGAATTGATGCTTTTGAGCTGTAGTGTTGGAGAAACTCGTGAGAGTCCCTTTGATTGGAAGAAGTTCTTACCAGTCCATCCTAAAGGAAATCAGTCCTGAATATTCATTGGAAGGACCAGTGCTGAAGCTGAAACTCCAATACGTTGGTCACCTGATGCAAAGAACTGACTCACTGTAAAAGATCTGGATGCTTGGAAAGATTAAAGACAGGAGGAGAAGGGGACAACAGAGGATGAGATGGTTGGATGTCATCACCGACTTGATGGACATGAGTTTGAGTGAGTTCTGGGAGTTGGTGATGGACAGGAAAGCCTGGTGTGCTGCAGTCCATGGGGTCACAAAGAATAGGACAAGACTGAGCAACTGAACTGAATAGGTAAGAAGTTTTCTAAGCATGCTAATTTCACAGGACATAGTCAAGCACTGGCATTGTTAAATAAAATGGATATGTACAAATTAGGGATTTTGCTCTCCTCTTCTTGCCTTATTAACCCTTTTCCATCTAAAACAATGCCACAGTACTGCTCATCTCATCAGTTTGGGCAAGACAAACGACCCAGAAAAAAGTTGGACCAATGAAACTCAATCAATTTCCCAGATTCTATAGGTGTGAATTTGAAGTAGATAAAAAGTAAGAGCTTGCTGTGTCAATTTTTTCAAATCAGAGAGCAAAAAGAAGCTTTCAGGTGGACCTGGGTCAGATATTGAACCCTGCAGAGCCTTGATAGGTTACAGAGCAATAACCTACAAAAGCCATGAATACCAAACAAGTCACGCTGACCAAACTGTGATGCCTGCGGCTCCCCCAGCTGATCTCTTCTAGCAGGTCCCTCTCTGGAGACAACAAAGGATATGAGGAAAATGTAGAAGAGACGCACTGCTTAGAAACTGACAAACATTTCAGATTAGACTTACTCTAACCCCCTAAACTTTTTAAAGATCTTTTTATGTGCTTCCTTCTGTATCATAATGATATAATAAATTTGTTACAAACTTCATGATTGTGAAAACCAAGGACTGTCTGATGTCTTAAATTAAGGTCCTGAAAGGAAAATATTGTCAACCCTTTTCTTTTCTCTTTTAATAAATGATTTTGTGCTCTCTGCTTTACTTTCAACATTTGTCCACATAAGGTCTGCGTCAATGATTTGAACATTTTTGAGTTGACAGAGGTGACAACAAACACAAAAATAGATTCAAGTTACTGAAACTAGAGAGATGATTAATTAATACTACTTTCCACTTTACATGGGCTCTAACACAAATTTTAACACAAAAATAGCAAAAATATTCTTTTGATAAAGATTAAGTCATAAAATTAAAGCAGGAAAAATACTCTTGAGCCTGACATCTATAGAGGTATGCAATTTTGGTTGTTTTTTTCCTGAATATTACTGCAATAAGTATAAAGATCTCTAAACAGATTGTTCTATAAAAACTCAATATATCTTATCTCAGACATATAGATATTTGTCCATGGATATAAGAAGCCAGAGGATAAATCTGTACCGTTTTATCCAAAAGTGTCAATTTTAATCCATGGAATATCTTTAAAATATCAGTATGCATTATGGAATGTAATAAAGTGTTAGTCTCTCAGTGGTATCTGATTCTTTGCAACCCCATGGAGTGTAGCCCACTAAGCTCTTCTGTCCATGGAATTCTCCAGGCACGATTACTGGAGTGGGTTGTCATTTCCTTCACCAAGATTGTAACAAAAGAAATGCTATTATATATGGATGAGAAAATACAAATTTATTTAAATGCTTCAAGATAAAATAGTTTCTCAAGTAAACTCAACTATGAAACAAGTTTCAGTGGTTCTTTGATAGAAAAATTTAGGACCCATAGAAGGAAATACATAATTTATTTTTTAACAAAAAATAGGTCAATATTAAAAAAAAATTAGAGTAAAATCAGCAGTTATAGTGAGGATGAAATAAATTCCTTGTAAATCATTCAAAAAGTAAAGTAATTTTCTATCTTCATGTTTTGCCAAATTTGAAAGTTTCTTTAATGTCTTATGTTATCTCAATCAAAGAACATAAAATATTTTTGTCATTAGCTTCTTGTCAAACCTATATTTGCTTCCTTAGGTTATACTTACTAACTTATACACATACTCAGATTTTGTTATTTAAAATATAGTTAGCAATCCCAAGGATGGCTGAGCCTGACGGGCTGCCGTCTATGCGGTCGCACAGAGTCGGACACGACTGAAGAGACTTAGCAGCAGCAGCAGCAGCAGCATGCCTCAAAATAACCACTAATATTTCATTTTTATCATCGAGAAAACATTTCAATAAAATCATATAGATGCACATCAGCTTATACTGAGTTATGTTCACATCTAAGTTAGTTAATTAGTTCAGTCACTCAGTCGTGTCCCACTCTTTGCAACCCCATGAATTGCAGCACCCCAGGCCTCCCTGTACATCACCAACTCCCAGAGTTTACTCAAACTCATGTCCATCAAGATGGTGATGCCATCCAACCATCTCATCCTCTGTTGTCCCCTTCTCCTCCTGCCCTCAATCTTTCACAGCATCAGGGTCTTTTCAAATGAGTCAGTTATTTGCATCAGGTGGCCAAAGTATTGGAGTCTCAGCTTCAACACCAGTCCTTCGAATAAATATTCAGGACCCATTTTCTTAAGGATGCACTGGTTGAATCTCCTTGCAGTCCAAGGGACTCTCAAGAGTCTTCTCCAACACCACAGGTCAAAGGCATCAATTCTTCAGCACTCAGCTTTCTTTATAGTCCAACTCTCACATCCATACATGACCACTGGAAAAACCATAGCCTTGACTAGATGGACATTTGTTGGCAAAGTAATGTCTCTGCTTTTTAATATGCTGTCTAGGTTGGTCATAACATTTCCTTTAAGGAGCAAGAGTCTTTTAATTTCATGGCTGCAGTCACCATCTGCAGTGATTTTGGAGCCCCAAAATATAAAGTCTGCCACTGTTTACAGTGTTTCCCATGTTTCCCTATTTGCCATGAAGTGATGGCACCGGATGCCATGATCTTAGTTTTTTTAATGCTGAGCTTTAAGCCAGATTTTTCACTCTCCTGTTTCACTTTCATCAAGAGGCCCTTTAGTTCTTTTCTTTCTGCTTTAAGGGTGTGTCATCTTCATATCTGAAGTTAATTGATATTTCTCCTGGCAATTTTGATTCCAGGTTGTGCTTCATCCAGCCCAGTTTCTCTTGATGTACTCTGCATATAAATTAAATAAGCAGGGTGACAATATACAGCTTTGATGTACTCCTTTTCCTATTTGAACCGTCTGTTGTTTCATGTTCAGTTCTCACTGTTACTTCCTGACCTGCATACAGGTTTCTCAAGAGGCAGGTCAGGTGGTCTGGTATTCCCACAATTTTGCACAGTTTGTGGTGATCCACACAAAGGCTTTGGCATAGTCAATAAAGCAGACATAGATGCTTTTTGGAACTCTCTTGCTTTTTTGATGATCCAAAAGATGTTGGCAATTTGATCTCTGGTTCTTCTGCCTTTTATAAATCCAGCTTGAACATCTGAAAATTCACAGTTCATGTATTGTTGAAGCCTGTCTTGGAGAACTTTGAACATTAATTTACTAGTGTATGAGATGAGTGCAATTGTGCGGTAATTTGAGCATTCTTTGGCATTGCCTTACTTTGGGATTGGAATGAAAACTGACCTTTTCCAGTCCTGTGGCTACTGCTGCCTTTTCTAAATTGCTGGCATATTGAGTGCAGCACTTTCACAGCATCACCTTTTAGGATTTGAAATAGCTCAACGGGAATTTCATCACCTCCACTAGCTTTGTTCATAGTGATGCTTCCTTAGGCCCACTTGACTTCACATTCCAGGAATCCTGGCTCTAGGTGAGTGGTCACACCATCGTGATTATCTAGGTCATGAAGCTCTTTTTTGTACAATTTCTTTGTGTATTCTTGCCACCTCACTTAATATCTTCTGTTTCTGTTAGGTCCATACCATTTCTGTACTTATTGAGTCCATATTTGCATGAAATGTTCCCTTGGTATCTCTAATTTTCTTGAAGAGATCTCTAGTCCTTCCCATTCTATTGATTTTCTCTGTTTCTTTACACTGATCACTGAGGAAGGCTTTCTTATCTCTCATTGCTATTCTCTGGAACTCTGCATTCAAATGAGTATATCTTTCCTTTTCTCCTTTGCTTTTCACTTCTATTCTTTTCAGAGCTATTTGTAAGGCCTCTTCATACAACCATTTTGCTTTTTCATATTTCTTTTTCTTGGGGATGGTCTTGATTCCTGGCTCTTTTACAATGTCACAAACTCAATCCATAGTTCATTAGGCACTCTGTCTATCAGTTCTAGTCCCTAAATCTATTTCTCACATCTACTGTATAATTGCAAGGTATTTGATTTAGGTCATACCTGTATGGTCTAGCGGTTTCCCCTACTTTCTTCAATTTAACTCTGAATTTGGCAATAAGGAGTTCATGATCTGAGCCACAGTAAGCTCACAGTTTTGTTTTTGCTCTCTGTATAGACCTTCTCCACCTTTGGCTGCAACGAATATCATCTGGTGATGTCCATGTATAGAGTCTTCTCTTGTGTTGTTGGAAGAGGGTGTTTGCTATGACCAGTGCATTCTCTTGTTAAAACTCTATTAGCCTTTGCCCTGCTTCATTCTGTACTCCAAGGCCAAATTTGCCTGTTACTCTAGGTGTTTCTTAACTTTCCACTTTTGCATTCCAGTCCCCTATAATGAAAAGGACATCTTTTGGGGGTGTTAGTTCTAGAAGGTCTTGTAGGTCTTCATAGAACCATTCAGCTTCAGATTCTTCAGCATTAGTGGTTGGGGCATAGACTTGGATTACCTTGATACTGAATGGTTAGACTTGGAAATGAACTGAGATCATTCTGTCATTTTTGAGATTGCATCCAAGTACTGCATTTTGGACTCTTTGTTGACTCTGTTGGCTACTCCATTTCTTCTAAGGGATTCTTGCACACAGTAGTAGATATCATGGTCATCTGAGATAAATTCACCCATTCCAGCTCATTTTAGTTTGCTGATTCCTAAAATGTGGATGTTTACTCTTGCCATCTCCTGTTTGACCACTTCCAATTTTCTTGATTCATGGACGTACCATTCCAGGTTCCTATACAATATTGCTCTTTACAGCATTGGACCTTGCTTTCATCATCAGTAACATCCAGAACTGGGTGTTGTTTTTGCTTTGGCTCTGTCTCTGTATTCTTTCTGGAGTTTTTTCTCCACTGATCTCCAGTAGCATATTGGGCATCTACCGACCTGGGGAGTTCATCTTTCAGTGTCCTATCTTTTTGCCTTTTCATACTGTTCATGGGGTTCTCAAGGCAAGAATGCTGAAGTGGTTTGCCATTCCCTTCTCCAGTGGACCACGTTTTTTCAGAACTCTCTACCATGACCCATCCATCTTGGGTGGCCCTACAAAGTATGGCTCATAGTTTCATTGAGTTAGACAAGGCTGTGGTCCATGTGATTAGATTGGGTAGTTTTCTGTGACTGGTTTTCAGACTGTCTGCCCTTTGATGGAGAAGGATAAGAGGCTTATGGAAGTTTCCTGATGGGAGACTAACTCAGGGGGAAACTGGGTCTTGTTCTGATGCAAGGGGCCATGCTCAGTAAATCTTTAATTTAATTTTCTGTTGATGGGTGGAGCTGTGTTTCCTTCCTGCTATTTACCTGGGGCCAAACTATGGTGGAGGTAATGAAGATAATGGTGACCTCTTTCAAAAGGTCATGTACTGCTACGCTCAGTACCATGCATGTACTGCTACACTCAGTGCCCTCAACCCTGCAGCAGGCCACCGCCAACCCATGCCTCCACTGGAGACTCCTGGACTCTCACAGGAAAGTCTGGGTCAGTCTCTTTTGGGGTCACTGCAAAGACTGAGACAGAACTGTGTTTGAGCATCTCCTGTGGAGGTTTGGGTCAGCAGTGGAGTGCCACAGGCACAGGGGCTCTGGGTACAGCAGACCTGGGTATGGCATAAGTCCTCTTGGAGGGGGTTGCCATTAACCCCATCATAGACCTGCCAGAACTTACACAGGACTGGGAAACAGACTCTTGGAAGGCACAAACAGAACCTTGTGTACACCAGGACCCAGGAGAAAGGAGCAGTGACCCCACACCTAAGTTAACATATCATTTCTGAAGTAAATTCAATACAACAGTATTGATGATAAAGTAAGATTCTATGTGAGAACATAGTTTTGAAAACTATGAAGTGATATATTCATTTACTCAACACATCAACTTGTAAATGCCTACTATTTCTTTTTTAACTTCTATAAAATTAAAATGCTTCTATGATAAGATATAAAAGAATGCTTCACTGAGGAAATGACAATAGATCTGAGAGGATGACTAGTACTGACTATCAAGCTTTAGGCCCTTGCATAAGAAAGTGGCAGAGCTGACCAAATATAAAGTGATTAGTAAAAATAAACAAAATATATTTTATCACCAACAATGCTAAAACAGAAGCATTTGTAAAACCCATACCCATTCCTGAATATGCTAAGTCACTTCAGTCATGTCTGACTCTGTGTGACCCCATAGACGGCAGCCCATCAGGCTCCACCATCCCTGGGATTCTCCAGGCAAGAACACTGGAGTGGGTTGCCATTTCCTTCTCCAACCTGAATAAATAAATGAATAATATATATATATATATATATATATATATAACAACAAGAAGAAAAACAATAAATTACTTCCTAGTGAGCATGAACAAGAAGTAAAATATCTTGGCTAGATTCATTCATGCTATAGTTTGGATGTTCAAAGGCAATTTTAAATCTTTTTTTTTTTTAAATCTTTTTAAAAGCATTAATTTTTTAATTGAATGATAATTGCTTTACAGAAGTTTGTTGGTTTCTGCCAAACATCAACAAGAATGAACCATAAATATACACATGTCGCCTCCCTCTTGGACATCCCTTCGCATATCCCTCCCCATCTCACCTCTCTAGGTTGTTATAGAGTCCCTAATTTGAGTTCCCTGAGTCATACAGCAAATTTCCATTGGCTGTCTATTTTACATATGGTAATTAAGGACAGAGTGAGATGTGTGGAGAGAGTAACATGGAATACTACAATTTTAAATATTATTAGTTTTTTCCCAATAATTTGATCTTTCTCTTAAGCCTTCACCTTGTTGAGTTGCAGGAATGCTTAATTGAATAACCATTTAGCAAAAACTGTCTTCAAATCTTATTAAAATGTTGTTATAATCATTATACTATTTTATAATTATAATAAATTAATAATATCATAATTAATGATTACTTTATAATATTTTAAATAATTAAAGGAAACTTTTTTATCCTGTAAACCATTTTCAGATTAAAAATCAGTCTATTTCTTATGTTTCTATTTTTGAGAAAAGAAATCTTAAAATTAAAAGAATGGATAAATATACAGTAATATGTAGAAGTAAAAGTACCAAAACTAAGCAAGGCTTTCATTGTCTATTCTTCCTGTATTCTATGGGGCAGTATCTCTTGTATGCCCTCTGCTGGCACTCTTGCATTGAGGATGTAACTTGTGATCTCTTGGTCAGAGCCTGGGTAAGGGTACCTGGCTGACTCAGTGGTATCCTAACTCCTTGCAGTCATCTGAAATATCTGGCTCTGACTTATTAAGTCTCAGACTTATTAAGTGTCCCAGACAGGGTAATCTATGATATAGCCCTCAGGGCAAGGCAACTAAAACCCTGTCCTCAGGCCCTCCTTCAGCAAGCTCCCAGATGTGCTTTCTGTTTCTGATTCCATTCCATTCCTCAAGGAAACAAAGAGCGGCTGAGAAACATCCTGAAAGATGCAAACTTTTAGGAACTCCTTCTACCTGAACATTTGCTGTTAAATTTTCCAGGGTACCAATCTCTGCAACTCTACATTCAATCTTATTCTCAGTGATCTGATCAGTTTCAGTGGTCCTGCACCTTCTACAACCGGAGTTTTTGGTTGTCTGTTTCTATTTCCTGTATTGCATTGTTTTACTGTACACCAGGCTTCAAGGCACTGTTGCCAAAGATAAAAAGATCTTCTTGTCTACTTTTCAAGTATGGTCCTGCTCGCCTGACCACGGGAAAGATAGTGAAGTGAAGTCGCTCAGTCATGTCCGACTCTTTGCGACCCCATGGACTGTAGCCTACCAGGCTCCTCTGTCCATGGGATTTTCCAGGCAATAGTACTGGAGTGGATTGCCATTTACTTCTCCAGCAGATCTTCCCAACCCAGGGATCGAACCCGGGTCTCCCGCATTGTAGACAGATGCTTTACTGTCTGAGCCACCAGGGAAGTCCATGGGAATGGATAAGTGAGCATTAAAAGAATTAGGAAAATCTTCTCTTAAGAAAATACCTAGGCTTTCAATGTTGTTATATTACTACCTAATCCTACTTTTGGAGAAGGCAATGGCAACCCACTCCAGTACTCTTGCCTGGAGAATCCCATAGACAGAGGAGCCTGGTAGGCTGCAGTCCATGGGGTCACTAAGAGTCAGCCACGACTGAGCGACTTCACTTTCACTTTTCACTTTCATGCATTGGAGAAGGAAATGGCAACCCACTCCAGTGTTCTTGCCTGGAGAATCCCAGGGACGGGGGAGCCTGGTGGGCTGCCATCTCTGGGGTTGCACGGAATCAGACATGACTGAAGCAACTTGGCAGCAGCAGCAGCAGCAATCTTACTTTTAAAGGTGAGGTTTTTTCCTCCTAAATTTCTAGGACAATTCCTAATTTTCCACTCACAAAACATATCCTCAACCCCAAGAAAGAAGTACTTAGACTAACTGAGGTAAATATTCTGTAGTCAGAAATGCCAATGGGAAAAACAAATTAATGATTATTTTAAAAGTCTTATCACTATTTCATATGCAGTTTTTTTAAATTAATTCTTATTGGAGTATAGTTGCTTTACAATGTGCTAGTTTCTGCTGTACAGAGAAGTGAATTAGATATACGCATATATGCAATTTTTATCCACACAATTATACTCTGAAAAGTCTATCCAAGAGAAACCCATGCTAAAATGACAGGACAAGTGTGTGCCATTCTTAAAACTTCATGGCAACAATATTAAAGTTCTAGATAATTATTGATTGCACACCTTGTGTCAACATAAGACAATATCTCTCAAAGGGATATTGTTAAGTGAAAAAACTACAAGTCATATTAGAATAATTATAGAATGATGAAATCTTTTTAAAATAAAAATGTTTATTTGAAGAGACACATACGCATAATTATGTTTATTAAATGTGCAGACAAAATACCAAGTTAACACAAACCAAATTGTTAACCATAGTCTGTGGTTGTGTCTGCAAACTACCAGTTAGGAGACTGACATTAGATAATCACTTAGTTTTCCTCCATATAGCTTGATTCTTTTCAGAATATATTCACATATCAGCTGTACAGGGTTTTCATAAATGAAAAAAAGAGTAAACTGAATTATTCAAATATACATTTAAATGATTAATAAGAAAGTTTTTGTGAAGATTCTGGAGGGAAAATTCCAGTCACTAAATGTGCTGGCATCAAACCTTTAGTAACATTTATATTTGAATCTCTGCTATCTGACAATTAAAACCTATTTGCTCAAAAAGAGAAATAGCACATAGCAAAGTGGTCTGTTGCTAGGATTCCAGATTGGATTAATGTTGAAAATGTTAAGGAAAATTGTACAAAAGCAGTTCTATTTACACAGCATGAAATACAGATTTTTCAAGCAGGGTCGGCTGACATAAAATGGAAGCTTCAAAAAAAAAAAGAAAACATTTTTCACTTAAATGTAGTTGACAAGCAATTTGAGGGATTTTTTTTTTTTTTTTTTTTGGTTTTAAAGAAAATGTCTTTGAAAATTTAACCTTGATTTTAAGAAGCTCAAATGTCTGCATGTTGTGAATCATGAAACAAGTCCCCTAAAAACGATATCTAAATCTATTTCAGGTGCTTTTTAATTTCTAAATTTTTTACCTTATATGTTAGAGGGGAAAATAACATTTTTTTAAAAAAATTTCCAAGACAATAATTTCAATGTTACTTTTAATATTTCCTTTATAGAGATTTTATCATTTATTGGTGAGTATGATTTTACTCAAAGTAGATAAACTGCTTTTAAAATGTGATGCTGAACAACTGTAAGACAGACTACAACTGGCATGCTGCTTTCTGCTCCTTTTTGGATTCATGAAATTATTTTAAATGTCTAGCAGGCACTTACTGATTTAGAAAATACCTTTTGATATTCATTTTGTGCATGCTATTTTATGTATCCTGATTGAGTTCTACTCTAATTAGTCAAGTGTAAATAATTTTAAAAATGCTATTTGATTACATCTTTAGCTTTCTTCTTTTTGTATACTTTGTAGCTCTTCTTTGATACACATATGTACAAATGCATGTATCACATTTCTTTTAATTAACATCTATTGAAAGATGCCATGAAAAATACATAAAGGTAAATGTTCAAAGAGGAACTTGTTCATAAATTGAAGTTTATTGCAATTTCAGTGAAATGTAGCCTATATAAAATTCTTAAAAATAGTCTTGTTTATTTAATACAGATTATCATTTGGTTTAGAATTCTCATCGCTTTCTTTCCCTGGTAATTATTATTAATACAATTATTGCAATTTGATTTTTAACAAGTACATTTTAAGTAGTATATTAGATTTAAAATTAGTATTATTTAAAATCCAAAATCACTACAGATGGTGATTGCATCCATGAAATTAAAAGGTGCTTACTCCTTGGAAGGAAAGTTATGACCAATCTAGACAGCATATTAAAAAGCAGAGACATTACTTTGTCAACAAATGTCCATCTACTTAAGGCTATGGTTTTTCCAGTAGTCATGTATGGATGTGAAAGTTGGACTATAAGGAAAACTGAGCACTGAAGAAATGATGCTTTTGAACTGTGGTGTTGGAGAAGACTCTTGAGAGTCCCTTGAACTGCAAGGAGATCCAACCAGTCCATCCTAAAGGAGATCAGTCCTGGGTGTTCACTGGAGGGACTGATGTTGAAGCCGAAACTCCAATACTTTGGCCACCTGTGCAAAGACCCTGATGCTGGGAAAGATTGAGGGCAGGAGGAGAAGGGGATGACAGAGCATGAGATGGTTGGATGGCATCACCGACTCAATGGACATAAGTTTGGGTAAACTCTGGGAGTTGGTGATGGACAGGGAGGCCTGGCGTGCTGAGGTTCATGGGGTCGCAGAGTCAGACACGACTGAGCGACTGAACTGAACTGAAAATTATTAACATTCACTGTATATTCTTACTATATTATTATTTTAAACCCGATTTTTTTCTTTTTTATGTTAAAAATAACCTTCACAGAATAACTGAAGGTACCTCTTTATTGATACTTTCTATTTTCATCTTGGTTCTTTGCCTAAAATTTTCTCCTTTAGATCATTTAAATTCAGGTTACTCTCAAATACTCTGTTTACACAATAGTTTCCTGGACAAATATCATAAAAAAATAAATATATAAATAAAAACAAAATAAAGAAATCTATAGGCAACATACTTAGTTATTATTATTATTATATTAGAATTGGTATAGATAGAAAAATATATTTTTGCATAAGAAGAACTATCAATGGATCAATGTAATTTGCATCTAGATTGGAAGTTTGAGACTGACATGTACCCATACTGTATTTAAAATAGATAACCAATAAGGACCTACTGTTAAAAAAATAAATATTATGTATGTATCAAATAGAAGAGACAAAAACAGTAATTTTGCTTAATTTATGAAGGAATAATGAGTGACTATAATGATTTAAATGTCTGTTACTTAAAAATATTATGCAACAAGTGAAAATATAGCATGTTCAATTTCACTAAATAGGTTTTTAGCCAGATTTCTAACTTTGCATTTCATGAAAGCTTTTCATTTCCCCAAATCTTATGCTTTCCTTCCATTATCAAGCAATACAATCAACCAATCTTACTGAAGAAATTTCTTTAGTTCACTTGGTCACACAAAAAGCATTTGCTAATCTCTTTATAACTAGAAGTTATAAGGTGTAGTCACCCATAAACCTCTCTAAGTATTTACTGTTTAAAAGCTATGATCACAGTTCTGTGTCCAAATAAACAGTTGAAGGATACAGGAGGTACTTAATTTTTGTACCTTAGACAATGAAATTCATTAAACTAAAAGCAGCCATCTCTGAACATCCTTCACCTCAACATTCAAATTATGTCAATTACAAATCAAATTGAATAAACAAGACTCCACATTAAAAAGTGTAATTTGAATTGCTTAATATATAAGGCAATTCTTATGAGCATTACTGGACTTCAAAATATGAAAGCTATTAAAAAGACATGATAAAAAATTTTTGGAATGGGTCAAAATAAAATAGAAACAAAACAATCCATATTATATCAGGAAATTTAATGCTATTCTTACTCCTCATGATCTTAGAGAAGAGACCAGGGTTTATCTCAAATAAATCAACAAAAATGAATTCTAGGTATCAAATGAGCTAATTTTGTCTATTAAATTAAAATGGTTCAAATACTCTATAGTATTTCTATATTTTAGTTTCAGTTAGAAAATAAAGTTACATCAAATGGCAAAATAGCAAAGAAAACAGAAATGATAATTTCTGCCAGTCCTGTGAACTGCTTTGTCAGATACCATTTTTCTTCACAATACCTACCAATTATCATTTTGAAAGTCTCTGCTCCCTTTTGAGTGAATAATTTCCCCTTCTCTAAGTAGCCCCCAAATTCCTAACAGCTTGTTGTGAAGAGTAGTGTATCACATCTTTGTTGGGATTCAGACAAAACAGACAAGGCCCTGAGTATCTTATTGAGACACAAATGAAACTCTTTAAATAACATTTTTATTACCTTCCCTACAGTTTCTATGAAAAAGTGAAGTATTATATTAAAATATGTTATTAAAAATATTTACATTCTCTATTTTATTGCTTTACAGATTTTGAAGTTTAAAAATCAAATGACATCCACAGTTACCATTCTTGTTGCATTATAGCCAACCCATAACGCACTTTTACTGTTTAGGTTTAAATTGAAATGCCAGCACATTCACAAAAATTGCAAACACGTAATTAAGCTGGTTCTATATTAATGAATTACATTCCTTGAGGCATGCAGGTTTATGCTTATCAAAGGTGATATTTATCACTGTTTACCTGACCACTGAAGATTATTAGACTCTTCTGAACTCAAAAGGCCCCAAACAGTATATCAGTATATGTCCATTTATTTACTGTAAAACATATCACTAGATGATTTACAATTTCAGTATATGTATATGTGTGTATACACACACACACACACACACACACACACACACAGTTTGAATCATATATGACTGTTTAGCAAACCACTTTAAATCTTCATATGGCTAAAAACATCAAGAGGGATACCTGGACTTCCTTATATTTCCTTCCCTTCAGATATTTTTGCTCTCGTTTCTCTCTCTAATCCCCATCTACTGCCTCCATTATACATATACAGCTTCGTGCCATTTCAGAGGTCTTAGAGACTTTATTTTCTTTGATGATTTTTCTTTCTGTTCTTTGGATTGGATTATTTCCACTGATCTACATTACATTCACTGGTTTTTACTTTTGCCATCACAAAATTGCTGTTACACATATATAGTGAATCTTTCATTTCAACTGTTGTTCAAGTTAGAACTTTTCATTTGGCTCTATTTATTAATTTCCATTTCTCTGATATTTATTTGTTGAATCATTGTTTCCATAATATCTTTAAATTTTCTAAACACAACTTACTTATTTTCTTTGAATATATGTACAAGAGCTGCTTTAAAGTCTTTTTTTTTTTTTTTCCTACTAAATCTAACATCTAGGTGTCCTAAAAGTCAGCTTTTATTGAGTGTTTTATCATCTATAGTGTGGGTAAAAATCTCCTTTGTCTTTCTTGCGTGTCTATTAGTTTTGGTTGAATATCAAATATTTTAGAAAGTAGTTTCTAGCAGCTTTGGAATGTGATTTTTGTTATCACTGAGGTTTCTGTTTGTTTATATGTTCTGCTAGTTTGGTTAGACTTATATTGTGGTATTTGTTTCCCCTACATTGTTTCCTCCAAGCTGATGTCTCTCATCAGATTTTATAATTTTAATTTATATTTTTTAGCCTGGTTCATGAAGGATCAGACCTTTGTTTGCATAGTTTAATGGTCAGCAAATATTTCAGCAGACCTGTGATCAGATACTTCAAACTCTGCTGACGAAGCCATACATTGATTGAAGAAAGCATTCAAACTTGCAGCCATTTCTCAAGTATTACTTGAGTTTCATATTTTGTTGTGCCCTCTTGGATCTCTGCAACATACAAACAGTTAATCAGTTAGCCAGGGATCTGTGATGACATTATCATCATCCTATGGATTTCTTACTTCCAGATTCTTCCTATTAAATTTCTGGATAATCTAACAAATATCCCAAAATGCACTGGAAAACTTCAGGTTTTCCCTGTTTTGACTAGTGACACTGGTTTCTGTCCTTCATTCTAAATTGAATCCTCCACCTCTGGCAACTACAGATGTTTGCCATTCAGCCAAGAATCTAATGAGCTAATGGGAGAAGGATGGGATGGGGAAGGTTCACAAAGACTGAACACATTTTTTAGACAAAGCTGCAAGAATTTTTAAGAAGAAGAATTATTTCATATTTTTATATTCCATTTATCATACATTTCAAGTGCCCTTAAATTATTGTTTTAAAAAGCTGCATCCCAGAGTTACTAGTTTTCTGCAGAAACTGTGACTTCTTCATATAGCCTTTAGCAGAAGTTGAAGACCTCTAAACTACTCACCTTAGATTCTTGTTTCCTTCCTTCTAAGACTTGTCTTGTGGCCTAACATACTGTTTGTTATGAAGAATATTCCATGTGCACCTGAGAAGAATGTGTACTCTGCTATTTTATACTGTTACATAAAATTGGTCTACCAGTCAGTTCAGTTCAGTACAGTCACTCAGTTGTGTCTGACTCTTTGTGACCCCATGAATTATAGCACGCCAGGCCTCCCTGTCCATCACCAACTCCCGAAGTTTACCCAAACTTACATCCATCAAGTCGGTGATGCCATCCAGCCATCTCATCCTCTGTCGTCCCCTTCTCCTCCTGCCCGCAATCCCTCCCAGCATCAGAGTCTTTTCCAATGAGTCAACTCTTCGCATGAGGTGGCCAAAGTATTGGAGTTTCAGCCTCAGAATTAGTCCTTCCAATGAACACCTAGGACTTATCTCTTTTAGGATGGACTGCTTGGATCTCCTTGTGTCCAAGGGACTCCCAAGAGTCTTCTCCAACACACAGTTCAAAAGCATCAATGCTTCAGTGCTCAACTTTCTTCACAGTCCAACTCTCACATCCATACATGACCACAGGAAAAACCATAGCCTTGACTAGATGGACCTTTGTTGGCAAAGTAATGTCTCTGCTTTTGAATACGCTATCTAGGTTGGTCATAACTTTCCTTTCAAGGAGTAAGCGTCTTTTAATTTCATGGCTGCAATCACCATCTGCAATGATTTTGGAGCCCCCCAAAATAAACTATGACACTGTTTCCCCATCTATTTCCCATGAAGTATGGGACAAGATGCCATGATCTTAGTTTTCTGAATGTTGAGCTTTAAGCCATTTTTTCACTCTCCACTTTCACTTTCATCAAGAGGCTTTTTAGTTCCTCTTCACTTTCTGCCATAAGGGTGGTGTCATCTGCATCTCTGAGGTTATTGATATTTCTCCCGGCAATCTTGATTCCAGCTTGTGCTTCTTCCAGCCCAGAGTTTCTCATGATGCACTCTGCATAGAAGTTAAATAAGAAGGGTGACAATATACAGCTTTGACATACTCCTTTCCCTATTTGGAACCAGTCTGTTGTTCCATGTCCAGTTCTAACTGTTGTTTCCTTACCTGCATATAGGTTTCTCAAGAGGCAGGTCAGGTGGTCCGGTATCCCCATCTCTTTCAGAATTTTCCAGTTTATTGTGATCCAGTCAAAGGCTTTGGCATAGTCAATAAAGCAGAAATAGATATTTTTCTGGAACTCTTTTGCTTTTTTGATGATCCAGCGGATGTTGGCAATTTGATCTCTGGTTCCTTGGCCTTTTCTAAAACCAGCTTGAACATCTGGAAGTTCATGGTTCAAGTAATCCTGAAGCCTGGCTTGGAGAATTTTGAGCATTGCTTTACTAATGTGTTAGATGAGTGCAATTGTGCAGTAGTTTGAGCATTCTTTGACATTGCCTTTCTTTGGGATTGGAATGAAAACTGACCTTTTCCAGTCCTGTGGCCACTGCTGAGTTTTCCAAATTTGCTGGCATATTGAGTGCAGCACTTTCGCAGCATCATCTTTCAGGATTTGAAATAGCTCAACTGGAATTCCATCACCTCCACTAGCTTTGTTCATAGTGATGCTTTCTAAAGCCCACTTGACTTCACATTCCAGGTGAGTGATCACACCATTGTGATTATCTGGGTCGTGAAGATTTTATTTTGTAAAGTTCTTCTGTGTATTCTTGCCACCTCTTAATATCTTTTGCTCCTGTTAGCATAAGGAGGTTTGTGACACTGTACAGGAGACAGGGATCAAGACCATCCCCATGGAAAAAAAAATGAATAAAAGCAAAATGGCTGGCTGGCGAGGCCTTCCAAATAGCTGTAAAAAGAAGAGAAGTGAAAAGCAAAGGAGAAAAGGAAAGATGTAAGCATCTGAATGCAGAGTTCCAAAGAATAGTAGGAGAGATAAGAAAGCCTTCCTCAGCAATCAAAGCAAAGAAATAGAAGGAAACAACAGAATGGGAAGGACTAGCGATCTCTTCAAGAAAATTAGAGATACCAAGGGAACATTTCATGCAAAGATGGGCTTGATAAAGGACAATTGGTCTATAGTGTTTTTCAAATGCTCTATTTCCACTTTGATATTCTCTCTGATTGTGCTATCCACTATGGAGAGTAGGACATTAGTTTCATACTATTATTGTACAGCTTTTTTTCTTTTCCCTCCCTTCAATTATGTTAATGTTTAATTCACATTTTTGGAGTCCTGATGTTTCATGCATATATTATTATAGCCTTCCTGGTGAATTGACACTCATCATTATACAATGTTCATCTTTACTTTTTGTAAAAATGTTTTATCTAAAATTTATTTTGTCTGATATTAAAATGGCCATCCCTGTTCTCATTCTCTTTTTTTTAACTACTTACAGGGAATATATTTTCCATCTTTTCACTTTCAACCTATGGTTTTCTTAGATCTAAAGTGTGTTTTGTGTGATAACTCTGGATCCTGAATCTTTATACATTTTTGCCAAACTATAGTTTTGATGGCAGGGTTAATACATTTAATTACTGATGAAGAAGCACTTACTTTTATCATTTTCTTTGTTTCCTGTATTATTTATAGCCTCTTGGTCTCTTTCCCCTCATTACTGCTGTCTTGTGTATTTAGTTGACTTTTTGTAGTGACATGTTTGGATTTCTTTCTTATTTCTTTGTGTTTCTGTGTGTGTATGCATATACATAAGTTTGTGGTTTCCACAGGGTTTAGATGACATCCTAAAGTTATAAAAATCTATCTTAAATTGATACCAACATAGCTTTTATTTCAGTTCAATCACTCAGTCATGTCCGACTTTTTGCCACCCCATGGACTGCAGCATGTCAGGCTTCCCTGTCCATCACCAACTCCTGGAGCTTGCTCAAACTCATGTCCATCCAGTCAGTGATGCCATCCAACCATCTAATCCTCTGTCATCCCCTTCTACTCCCACCCTCAATCTTTCCCAGCACCAGGGTCTTTTCCAACGAGTCAGTTCTTCGCATAAGGTGGCTAAAGTATTGGAATTTCAGGTTCAGCATCAATCCTTTCAATGAATATTCAGGACTGATTTCCTTTAGGATTAACTGGTTTGATCTCCTTGCAGTCCAAGGGACTCTTAAGAGTCATCTCCAACACCACAGTTCACAAACATCAATTATTCAGCACTCAGCTTTCTTTATAGTCCAACTCACACATCTCTACATGACTACTGGAAAAAAAACATAGCTTTGACTAGATGGACCTTTGTTGGTATAATAATGTCTCTGCTTCTTAAAATACTGTCTAGGTTGGTCATAACTTATCTTCGAAGGAGCAAGGGTCTTTTAATTTCATGCCTGCAGTCACCATCGGCAGTGATTTTGGAGCCCCCCAAATTAAAGTCTCTCACTGTTTCCAAAGTTTCCTCACCTATTTGCCATGAAGTGATGGAACCAGATTCCATGATCTTAGTTTTAGTTATTTATTTTAAAACATAGCTTTAATGGTATACAAACATCCACTTCTTTTTAGCTTCACTCCTTCACTTTCTGTTATTGATGTCACAAAACACTTATTTATATGTTATGCAATTATAATGTAGATTTTTAAAATATATATTTGACTTTCACATGCTATAAAAAATAAAAAGTATAGTTTAAAGCCAAAATTATAATAACACTGATTTTGCATACATCAATGTACTTAATTTGCTTCAAATTTCTGCCTAGTGTCCTTTTATTTTGACTTAGATTCATATTAACATTTCTTGTACGGACGATATAATGGTAATGGACTTCCTCAGCTTTTGTTTATCTAGGAATGTCAAATATCTCTCATTTTTGAAGGAGAATTTGCCAGAGATATAGTTCCTGACTGCCAGTATTTTTCTTCCAGCATTGAAAAAATGTCATCCCCCTAAATTTTGGACTGCAAGATTTCAGATGAGAATCCATTAATAATATCATTGGGAATCGGTTATATGTGATTAGTCACTTTTTCCCCCTGCTTTCAATATTCTTTTTGTTGTTGGCTTTTGGCAGTTTGATTACAATGTTTATTGGTATGGGTTTTCAGATTTATTTTACTTGGGATTTGTTATGTTTCTTGGAAACTTATGTTCACAAATTTCATTAAATTTGGGAAGTTTCCAGTCATTATTTCTTCACATAATTTTTCTGTTTCTTTCTGTATCATTTTTCCTTCTGGTACTCCTATAATGTGTGTAGTAGTCTGATTGATAGTGTTGTTGTTGTTGTAAGATCCCTTAAACTCTATTAACTTTTTTCTTTTTTTTGCTTTTTGAACTCAAAAATTTTAACTAATATGTTTTCAAGGTTTCTGACTTTTTCTTTTGCATGTGCAAGTCTGATGATGGACACCACCACTACGTTTTTCAATTATTATATTTTTCATCTCCAAATTTGTGTTTATTTTTATTATTTCTCTTTGTTGATATTCTCATTTTGTTCACAATTTTTAAAAAATTTCCTTTAATCCTTATGCATGTTTCCTGTTAGCTCTTTAAGTGTTTTAAGGGAGTTGTTCTTAAGTCATTGTCTAGTATGTCTAGTGTCTGTTTCCTCACTGACTATTTCTAAAGATTCATTTTGTTCAATTGAATGGGCCATGTTTCCTTGTTCCTTTCTTTGCCTTATAATCTTTTGTTGAAAATTAGACATTTAAGAAGTAACAAACTCTCCCAGCCTTTGCAGTCTGGTGTGAAGAACTTTATTAATTAATTGAATCTTAAGTTTCAAGATTAGCCTGATATAAAGGTGCAATTTCTTCTCAGGTGTAATATACATATCCATATATTCTATCTGGATATGTATGTGTGTGTGTGCGCACACAGTTTTTTACAATTTCCCTCAGCTGATTTAAAAAGACAGAATTTCCCAAAGAGTTTCACCCAGCATTTTTTCAGGGTCCTAAATGATCTATTGTATTCCTCTGCTCATTATCTCTTGTCCCTAAGGAGCTGTTGAGTCTTCAGTCCTTCAACTTTTATGTTCTGTACTATCCACCATCCCTGTATTACTTCTAGTCTGAGATTTTAACAATGCCATTCCTACCTGACCTCCACATAAGGAAGGATACATACCAGTCCCTTAGAAAGCCCACAGACAGGTCAGAATATTACAAACCCTGCAAACACTTTCTGGTCTGAGGGAAAGAATCTCGATTCGAGCCACTTCTTCACACTTATGTAGCACCAAGGAAGCAACGAAGCAAGGCAAATAAAAATGCTCTGATATTTCCTACCATTTTTAATATTACTTTGTCTTCTTTGGGCATTTGCTTAGTTGCTGTAGACTTCTGACTGGTTTCCAGAGCTCCTATAAAGTTATTTTAGTCAGCCTGTGGTTTTCTATTTGACGTTACTGTTTGGAAATGATCCTGGAGCTTCCTATCAACTTAGTATCTCAAAGATAATCTAAGACACTGGAAAAAGATATAGTATCTTCTCATCTTCACTGGTTACTATAGGTTTGATTCTCTAGGCATTTAGTGTGTATTCTCCTCAGCCCTGCAAAAAAGCACTTTAGTAAAGCAAAACAATTTCTCAAGTATTACTTTGCATGGGGGAATTCAAACTGCCAGCATCTTTACTCTTTCCACTGAAACTTACTCAACAGGAGTGCTAGTGTAGTGTGATCTCTACATAAATATGACTGCAGTCTCTCTAGTTACTTGGAAATAAGTGCTCTTACACAAGCAGAGTGCTCACTGCTGTATGCTTAGGACTGAAATAGCATTTGCCTTCACTCCTGTGGAGATATTTGATAACTCACTTATATCTATCACATTCTCCACAGTCATGAAGATTTAATGCCAAAGATCACTCCACCTTAGGTTTCTTTTGTTCTTCATCTTTGATTGCTTCTGGTTGTAGATTAGGGAGATACAGATAGCAGCATTGGCTCACAACATAAAATATGTCATATTTAGGTAATTATTCTGTTAGTATATTTTAAAATATCTCCTATTTTTAAAGATAAATCAAGCAGCACACTATTATGACCTTGTGGCAATCACTTATCTTTGTTACCATAACTAAAGTTTTTATTAGTATATAGTAGGTATTTTTTAGCAGCAGGAAGTATACATAAAACTGCAACTCATATATCTCACACACATACATACACATACATATACAGACATGAATGTATTGCAAGGCTGTATAGTATAGTGATTAAGAGAATGGATCCTGGCACTAGTCTTCCTAAGTTTCAACCTTAGTTCTATTATTTACTTCTTTGCAACCTGGGGCATATTTCTTAACCTGTCTGTAACTCATTTCTCTCAGGTGAAAAATGTGGGTAAAAGAAAAATAAAGCAAAATTTTGTTATCTGAATTAAATTATTTGGCACCTACAAAATGCCAGACTACTTCCTATGTAACATAGCCTCATGTGTGTGCTCTGTTGCTCAATCAGTCTGATTCCCTGCAAGCCCACGGACTGCAGCCTGCCAGGTTACTCTGTCCATGGTATTTTCCAGGCAAGAATACTGGAGTGGGTTGCCAATTCCTACTCCAGGGAATCTTCCTGATCCAGGGATCCAACCTGCATCTCTTGCATCTCCTGCACTAGCAAGCAGATTCTTTACTACTGAACCACTGTACCACCTGTGAAGCCAATATAACCTTGGCAAATGTTATATAATATAATATGTAGATATAATACATCATTAGCTTTGACAAATGTAAATTGCATGAGCTAAATGACTAAATTGAATTTATTTAAGTACCAGGTATACCAGTTTTCTTTCAGTTCAGTTCAGTTCAATTCAGTCGCTCAGTCATGTCCGACTCTTTGTGACCCCATGGACTGCAGCACGCCAGGCTTTCCTGTCCATCACCAACTCCCAGAGTGTACTCAAACTCAATCCATTGAGTCGGTGATGCCATCCAACCATCTCATACTCTGCCATCCCCTTCTCCTCCCACCTTCAATCTTTCCCAGCATCAGGGTCTTTTCAGATGAGTCACTTCTTCACATCAGGTGGCCAATGTATTGGAGT
Source organism: Bos taurus (assembly GCF_002263795.3). Lineage (NCBI taxonomy): Eukaryota > Metazoa > Chordata > Mammalia > Artiodactyla > Bovidae > Bos > Bos taurus. Next base: position 38,085,399 of record NC_037348.1, on the reverse strand, counting down.
TTCAACATCAGCATTAGTCCTTCCAATGAATATTCAGGAGTGATTTCCTTAGGATGGACTGGTTGGATCTCCTTGCAGTCCAAGGGACTCTCAAGAGTCTTCTCCAACACCACAGTTCAAAAGCACCAATTCTTCAGCACTACAAATTCCAGTTTTTCTGTATGAATTTTATTTTCTTTATATATAAATACTTGTATATTTTTATTAAATACAGGGCTCATTAAAATTCTGGCTTTAGCTACTATGAGAAACCATTTTAGGTTTTATATGCTATATAAATTTGATAACAAAATTAAGGGTGGTTATAATACTAAACACATTTAAGAGTGAAACTGACAATATTACTAATGATGACATGATAACAAGCATATTCTAGAACTTTTTCAAGAAATCTAAGAGATAAATATTAGATTTAAGGACTTAGTAGCTCTAGAAATCACAGTGAAGTCACAGGATGTAATTTAAAATATCAGAAACAACATAGTTAAACAGAGGTAAAAAGAATATTGTCAAAACAGAAACCATGTCACAATTCAACTCCAATCCTAATTTGATTAAATTGGTCAGTTCTATTCCATTTGTACAGAAAAGAATGAATAAACTCTCTTACAGAAGGTAAAATTAGCTGATACTTCAATACTTAAAAAAAGTTAATAGAGAAAAATATGAAAAATGACAGTATTTGATTAATTTTAAAAAGAGAGATAAGGAAAAATTAATATAAATAGAATGATTTTGAAAAATTAGAAATTAAAATTAAATATATCAGCAATAATATTAAATATGTAAAAACAAAAGATGTAATCACAAAAATAATGTCAGAGTTATTAATATTTTTAAAGATATCCTATTTATAAGATGTATATCTTACAATAAGGCATTGTAATTATAAATGATAGGAAAACATACCACACAAACTACCAAAAGAAAATGGAAAAAATCAGGTGAACTCATATTCAATGATGAATGACTGCAACAAGGTACAGATGCCCACTCTTGCCGCTTCTAGCCTACCCAGTACTGGAGATCCTAAGACAGAGTAATTAGGCAAGGAAAAGAAATGAAAGCCATCTGGATGCAAAGGAAGTAGTAAAATTATCTCTGTTCATAGATGTCATGCTCTTTTATGTATACAAACCTAAATATTCTACAAGAAAAGCTGTTAGAACAAATAAACACATTCAGCACAGTTGCAGGATACAAAATCAACATATGAAAATCACTTATATTTTTTATTTACTAACAATGAATACTCAAAAGAGAAAATTAAGAAAATAATTCCATTTTAGATAGCATCAAAAAGAACGAAATACTTAGAAATTAACTTAATCACAGAAACAACAAAGACTGAAAACTACAGAACATTTCTGAAAGAAAACAGATACAAAGTAGTGGAATGATAGTCCATATTCATGAATTGGAAAACTTAATATTGTTAAGATGTCAATACCACCCAAAATGATCTACAGATTTAATGTAATCGCTATAAAGATCACAGTGATAACTCTTTTAGAAGTAAAATACAGGGTCCTAAAGTTCATATGAAAGCACAATCACCTAAATAGCCAAAATAGTCTTGAAAAAGAAAATCAAAGTTTGAGGTCTCATATGTCCTGATTCCAAAACTTACTATAAAGTTGCGATAATTAGGGATGGTGACTGTAATTCAGTGTATCTTTAATCTCAGAAAAAGAATATTTATAGAAGCTTACCTGTTTTACATCTACAGTTGCCAAATACCTATTGAGATATTAAAGGATGTTTGCCCTGTACAAAATGACGATAATTTCAGTGTTCTTTTTATTTCTTTTGACTTATATTTGAATCTTTTCCCCTTATTTCCATTCCAGCAACTGTCAGTATGATGAATCCTAATTTCTGGTTTGCAATATTCTATTCTTGAAAACATTAGAAACAAGACAGCATAGATTGTTAGAAGCTTCAGTAAGAAGTATTCAGAGTCTGAGTCTTAACTTTCTCATAATTCAGAGCTCTAAATACACGAGTTGTAATTTATATGCTTCTAGAAATGTGTTAAATCTTTTACTTTACATTAAATATCAATGGTATATTTTACATTGAACCTTATTATTACTTAATATTACCTTATTCTTTTTTAAAATTTAAAACCCTCATAGCTACCAAGGAGAAAAACAAGCATTGTTTAGAAATATATAGGGATTTGCCTGGTGATCCAGTGGCTAGAACTCTATGCTCCCAATGCAGGGGGCTTAGGTTCAGTCCCTGGTCAGGGAACTGAATTCCACATGCCACAGCTAGGAGCTAGCGTGCCACAACTAAAATATCCTGCATGTACAGCTGAGGATCCCACATGCTAAAACTAAGACCTGGCACAGACAAGTAAATAAATAAAAGTATTTAAAAAAGAAATACACAGTTTTCTTATCATTATATTTTCACTGTGAAGGATATGAAAGCACACAGTATGAGTGAAGATAGCCCAAACATTAGTGCATAAGGACCCTCTTCCCTCCAAAAAAATGCTCAGAGACTTAAATAGTAAATATTTCTGGTTCATGCTACACAAGCAATGCAGAGAGTTCTGCTTTAATATGTTATCAACTCAAAAAGCTAAGCGAGTAAAGGCTTCATTTTAACATGTACTTCTGTACTTGACAAATGAAATAAGAAAAGTGGATAGACAGTATGGAATCTGGCTCTCAAGTATTTCACATGCCATTTTCCAGAGCAAGTCAAGCTTAAGTCCAAAGTGAGCAAGCTTAATTTCAAAGGAGTTGAGGAAATATGATCAGTCCTTTATAAAATATGCACAAGGAGAAAACTTGAAAAATACCCTAATGATCACTACACACAGTTGTAATAAATTTCTAGAAAATGATTTAACAGAGTCCATAAAACCTGGGAAGCCTAATAAACTTAAGGTGTATGGATTTTGTGAAAAACAAGATGTAAAGGGCTAAATCCAGTGCCTTTGTTCAGATGATCAAGGATTTGTGGAATTCTTTCATTAGGAAAGCATGAAGAAATTACATTATGTATCAGGAAAATAAAGAAATATTTCCAAGTAGGCAAAGGGCTAAAAGCACTATGTAACACATTACTCATATAATGTGACTATATTAGAAATATACTAGAAGATTTTAGTCAGGACTATAGTTCTTGTCCTGAAATCTCTGTGTCATGTGATAAATAGTTATTATTTCTACGGATCTTAGTTGTTCCATTCCATCTTTGCAGCAGCAAGATCAGGACATATGCTGATTAAGGGAATTGCTGGAAATTCACTGGAACAAAGACCACCTTGTGACATTAACTTTAGAATGCTTTCCTTTTCACATTTGGAACATCGTGTTCTAGGTTAAATGATGAATCTGTGATCTTTGAAGAAACCAAGGTAGATAAAAATTTATATTCTGTACTAAATTGAAAAGTTTTATTTCCTATTTTCAGACCTTTAAAGTACAGGGACAATTCATACTGCTCTTTATGCTGACAAGTCTCTTCAAGAAATGATCCACTTTCTGCCATCAAAGTGGAATAGATGAATCTGACTCATTAAAAAGGTTGTTATGAAAGAGGCTGTGATGATGCAGATTAATTTCCTACCACTCACTGCTTTAGAAACTTTAAAACATTTATTATTGCCACGTTTATGTGCTTGCGCAGTTCAGTAAAATGACAGCAACATTTTATCTCAAGCAGTTAGAGCAGAATGCATTTTTAAAATACATTTATTGGGCATTTTACTGAAATACAGGGCTGTAATAATGCATACAACATCATTATCATAAATAGTAGCTATAATAAACAATATTTAAAAGATTTTATGGGAAATAATAGCCAAAAAACAGCTTTCTCTCACTGTCTAGGATATATACTTTAAAACTATTAGAGAGTTCTCCTCCTATAGTTAATAGAATGTTTATATTTAGCTAACAAAAAAGTTGATAAAGAACGGTCAGGATGATTTTTGTATGTCAGATGTTCATATATCTTTCGCTAGCTTAATTTCAGAAGCAGTCTGAAACATGCAGAATGAAATAAATTACTGAAGACATTATCTGAGTAAAATAAATCCTTTTTTTCCACACAAATTACCTAGATTTTTAAACTATAGATATATTCAGATTTAAAAAAATTTTTTCAAGAAATTCATGTTAAATTATCTTTCCTCATGTTGCTAGTGAGAAGAGCAATATTTGATTACATTAATTGATATTAAACTTGAAATATTTACTTCAAATGTACTATGAAACAAGTTTTGTTTTTTTTTTTAAGAATACAAAGAATTTGGTTCTTTGGGGATAAGACTTTTTTAATTGAAAGGAATTGAATAAACAGCTGTATGTTAGCAAATATATTTAGTTCAAATTCTTCCTTTACAAGTATTTCTTATAAAATAGGTAAGACATTTTATAGGCAAGAGATATTAACCTCACTCATCGTAAAGGGCAATCAGACAAGCCACAAGGTTTTAGACCGGGAGAGGGGACACATACTTCACAGCTCCTGTGAGATTTACAGCACATAAAATAGACTTTTATGACCCTGGATGAAATTGTGCTCCAGTCTTGGACATATCCATTTTTTATGGTCATTAAAAGTTATTGAGTTAACTGCTCATTATACAGTTCAATCTTCATTCTTCCTTTTGATCTACTTTTAGGAAAGCTAAAGTAGTAAAGTTAAAATAAGAGTTCTTTAAAAACTTTGAAAATGTGTAAAATTTGACCTCAACTATAAATGTTTGAGATTCAGAAAGGTTTTGTTCATTGAATTATTTTTCATCTACACACATTGCTCATTGCAAATACCTTTCTCAGTCCATAGCTTTCATGCTTACTCTTTTTAATGCTGTCTTTGGAGAAGTTTTTAATTTAAATGGAATCCAATATATTAATTCCTTTTTTTTTTTTTTTTGCTACTCAAGTGGAAATGTGGATTCTTAACCACTGGACCTCCAGGGAAGTCCCTAATTCCTTTTCTGTATGGCTAGTGATTTATGCATTCTTTAAAATAAAACTTTCTATACCATAATTCAGGAATGTATTCTTAGCACTTTTTAGAAGCACTAATGATATATTTTATTTTATATTTATGTAAATAATCTGTTTGGAGTGGATTTTCTATATAGGGTTATACTGGGGTATGGGGACTAGCTACATTAGGTTGTGAAAGTAACTAAAGGAAGAAATCAATACACTGGGGTGACTCTAATACCTGGGCAGCTTCAAAACCAAATCTAAACCTAAGCCGAAGTCAATGCACTCAAAACTGAGAAAAATGAAAGCTAAAAATCAATCAATCAATCACAGACCACCAACTAAGCTTTCCCAAATAAGGCAACTGCTTAAGCTGTAGCCAATCAAATAATTTCCTTTCCTTGCTTCGAGTCTTTTCTATAAAAACCTCTCCCTTAGATCCTGTCAGGAAGTGCTCCTAACCACTGGATTTGAATCAATGTTTGCACAAATAAAATCCTGAAAATGTTAATATGTCTCAGTTTACCCCTTAACAAGGTAAGTTCAACATAGGATTCTACTGGTGAATAAACAAAAAGAACTGAACACACTCACATTAAATTAGAACATATCTTGATAAAAACAGCCAAATATGGAGGCTATCTCTGTACTCAGATGTAGACAATCATATGTATATATAAAGAATTATGAAATAAGAACTGTAATATGTACCACGTACTTTCAAAAAGGCTCAAAAATATAGAGCCTAACCCAGCTTTGCACTTTGAGGAATTAGAAAAAGAAAAACATATTAAACCCCAAATTAGCAGAAGGAAAAAAATAGAATGTAGAAATATAGAAAAGATAAATGAAACTAAAAGTTGTTTTTTTGAAATGGAAAACAATAGAGAAAAACCATTAGCTAGACTTATTAAAAAAAATAGAGAATACTCAAATAGATACATTTAATTATATTATTAAATGGAAGAGGAGGTGTTCTAAATGATACTACAGAAATAAAACAGATTATACAATTATATGCCAGCAAATTGGACAATCTAGAAGAAATGGATAAATTCCTAGAAATATACAACCTACCAAGACAAAATTATGATGAGAGAGAGTCTAAATAGACTGATTCCTAGTAAGGAGATTAAAATGGTTATCAAAAACTTTCCAACACAGAGAAGTCCACAACCAGTTTCACTGGTGAATTCTACCAAACATTTAAAGAGGTAAGACCAATTCTTCTAAAATTCTATTTTTAAAAAAGGGAAGAGAATATTTCCAAACTTTTTTACAAGGCCAGCATTATCCTGATACCAAAGCTTGTCAAGAACATCACAAGAAAATTATGGATCAATTTTCCCTGGTAAAGATAGGTAAAACATCTTCAACAAAATATTAGTAAATTAAATTTAAAAATATATTAAGAGATCTATGATCAAGTGGGGTTTATTCTAGGTTCTGTTAGGTCCATACCGTTTCTGCCCTTTATTGTGCTTATCTTTGCATGAAATGTTTTCTTGGTATCTCTAATTTTCTTGAAGAGATCTCTATTCTTTCCCATTCTGTTGTTTTACTCTGTCTCTTTGCACTGATCACTGAGGAAGGCTTTCTTATCTCTCTGGCTATTCTTTGGAACTCTTCATTCAAATGGGTATATCTTTCCTTTTCTCTTTGCCTTTAGCTTCTCTTCTTTTCTCAGCTATTTTTAAGTTCTCCTCAGACAACCATGTTGTTTTTTTGCATTTCTTCTTCTTGGGGATGGTCTTGATCACTGCCTCCTGTCGTACAACGTCACGAACCCTCATCCACAGTTCTTCAGTTACTCTGTCTATCAGGAGACCCAGCACACAAAGATTCAGTCCCTGGGTCCTGAAGATCCCCTGGAGGAAGAAATGGCAACTCACTCCTATGTTCTTGTCTGGGAAATTCCATGGACAGAGGAGCCTTGCCCACAATTGGCCCACAATACCCACAGATTCCACAGCTGCAATTTCAACTGATCATGGATCAAAAATTTCATATTTTAAATGTCCCGAAACATCCAGAAAGTAAAACATGAATTTTCTGCATGCCCAGCAACTATTCCCATAGCACTGACTTTGTGTTTACATAGTATTACATTGTAATAGGTGTTATACATAACCTAGAGATGATTTAAAGTATCCTGGAGGATGTACATAAGTTACATGCAATTATTGTTCCATTTTATACAAGCGAAACTTAAACTCAATATACTTTGGTATCCAAATGCAGTCCCAGAACCAATCCCCTAGGGATACTGATGGACAACTGTATATCCTACTAAAAGGAGGAAAACCAAAACTAAAACCATAAAATATAAGATGCTTTAATATTATCTGTAACCAGATTTTCCATCCAGATTCCCTGGACTTTTGTAAAGCTTGGTTTCACTTTTCCTTGGTAAAAGTGAATCTACTGGCAGACTAAGTACTACATTGTTTTCTTGGGAAAAGAACCAACCAAAAAAAACCAAAGATGCAGAAACCCACATAACTCAGCATTGAAAAATATTTTTTTAAGATTATCAGATCAGATCAGATCAGTCGCTCAGTCATGTCCGACTCTTTGCGACCCCATGAATCGCAGCACGCCAGGCCTCCCTGTCAATCACAACCTCCCGGAGTTCACTCAGACTCACGTCCATCGAGTCAGTGATGCCATCCAGCCATCTCATCCTCTGTCGTCCCCTTCTCCTCCTGCCCCCAATCCCTCCCAGCATCAGAGTCTTTTCCAATGAGTCAACTCTTCGCATGAGGTGGCCAAAGTACTGGAGTTTCAGCTTTAGCATCATTCCTTCCAAAGAAATCCCAGGGCTGATCTCCTTCAGAATGGACTGGTTGGATCTCCCTGCAGTCCAAGGGACTCTCAAGAGTCTTTTCCAACACCACAGTTCAAAAGCATCAATTCTTCGGCGTTCAGCTTTCTTCACAGTCCAAATCTCACATCCATACATGACCACAGGAAAAACCATAGCCTTGACTAGACGAACCTTTGTTGGCAAAGTAATGTCTCTGCTTTTGAATATGCTATCTAGGTTGGTTATAACTTTCCTTCCAAGGAGTAAACGTCTTTTAATTTCATGGCTGCAGTCACCATCTATAGTGATTTTTGAGCCCAGAAAAATAAAGTCTGACACTGTTTCCACTGTTTCCCCATCTATTTCCATGAAGTGGTGGGACTGGATGCCATAATCTTCGTTCTCTGAATGTTGAGCTTTAAGCCAACTTTTTTACTCTCCACTTTCACTTTCATCAAGAGGCTTTTGGGTTCCTCTTTACTTTCTGCCATAAGGGTGGTGTCATCTGCATATCTGAGGTTATTGATATTTCTCCTGGTAATCTTGATTCCAGTTTGTGTTTCTTCCAGTCCAGCATTTCTCATGATGTACTCTGCATATAAGTTAAATAAACAGAGTGACAATATACAGCCTTGATGAACTCCTTTTCCTACTTGGAACCAGTCTGTTGTTCCATGTCTAGTTCTAACTGTTGCTTCCTGACCTGCATACAAATTTCTCAAGAGGCAGATCAGGTGGTCTGGTATTCCCATCTCTTTCAGAATTTTCCACAGTTTATTGTGATCCACACAATCAAAGGCTTTGGCATAGTCAATAAAGCAGAAATAGATGTTTTTCTGGAACTCTCTTGCTTTTTCTATGATCCAGCAGATGTTGGCAATTTGAGATTATAGAAACTCATTATTATTTTTCAAACTAAATCTTTATGGCGCTGATCAAACTATCTTGAAAAACTTTGGAAGGTAGAAGAAGCATAGCTGACAAAAAGTATAGAAAAAAGTGTAAAAAAAAATTAAGTTTGTTTTCTAAAGCAATTTCAGATCAATGAAATAAAATTGAAATATTAAAGAGAAAAATCATAATGAAAACTCTAATTTCCAATGTGCTTTCCTTGATGGAAGCAAACACAACATATAACTGTGTGTGAGTGCATGCTTGCATGCTCAGTCCTGTCTAACTCTTTGTGACACCATAGACTGTAGCCTGCAAGGCTTCTCTGTCCATAGCATTTCCGAGAAAAAAATATATGAGTGAGTTGCCATTTCTTCCTCCAGGGGATCTTCAGGACCCAGGGACTTCATCTTTGTGTGCTGAGTCTCCTGCATTGCATGTAGGTGGATTCTTTACCACTGAGCCCCCTGGAAAGCCATCATATATATATTTTAATTTATTCCATACCCAAATCATATAACTGTAGTATGTGTTAAAATATACAGCATACAAATCAGCTTGGTGTAGTAAAATAGAAATTTTAACAGCTGCTATCAAAAGTTAGTCTCTTCTGGCAATATTCTCAGGTAGTAGGAAATATAACTTAAAGTGACACTTTTTTATATATTAAATGCTTAAGATCTCAGCAACGTCAGTGTTCTGTTAATGTTTGCAACCCAAATACCTTTTTTTTAAAAGTATTTTGCAGAGCAGTTCACCCTTCTACAAAGATTGCTTTGTACTAAAATGTAGATGTTTTTTCACAGGTGGATTAGAGCAAAAATTCATTCCCAGCTATCCAAAAGTTTCACTCATATCAACCAGATTTTAAGAATATAAGCAAATGGTATATTTCTAACTTTTTAAAGATGAAACTGTGAACATCACAGTCCATTGCACATTTCAGATTGCATAGTGTATATAAAAACATTTGTATAAAAGGAAAGCAGCATTTACATAAAATGAAATACAGGACAAAAAATTAATTGACATAGAGAAATGGAGAGTAGAGGAAAGCATATTTTTGTTCAAGTGTTTATCACTACTTTGATTAAATATTTCACCTACTCATCACAAAATTTCTATTAATATCATTATGGTTATTTGACTTTTATGGAATTATTTCTCAGAGCTGTTAAGTAATCTGATGCATTTCAAACAATAAGTAGATGACAAACCAGGATTCAAAAGCAGTTCTCATTGACTCTGATAGTGTCTGTTGTGGGTTCTATTTTTTGTTTTCAATGTACTGAGAAGAGGGTATGTGCAGATCTATTGGAGGATGAACCTCAGTGGGAAGCAAAGACAGGAGGAAATGACAGTATGGGGTTCACCTGAATGACTACAGAGGATGCATAACAAAAGATCATAAAGGGAATATAAAGAAAACTGCCTCTTATCAAACCAGCATCTGAATAGAGTTTTAATTCTCAAATTCAGGCTATATTAGAAATAGTGATGGAGAATGTGGTTTTAAGAAAACATATGGTATTTATCTTTGTTTTGTAAAAAAAAAAATGCAGAAAACATCTTATGAATGATGCTTTAAAGACAGGTAAAGTGAGGGTTTGTGTAGGCAGCCTGAGAGATACCTGATAACTTCCATGAAACATTAACTTCCATTTCCTATCACAAGCAGGAAAGTAGTTATAGCTTATCATTTTGATGCCTCTAAGTTGTAAAGAAAGAAAGATTCGGAAATGAGGTACCACAATAAATATCCCCAGAATCTATGTCTCCAGCATAATGAAGAGAAAAAGCAGATAAAAGATTTGAATAAACAGGTTGTCCTTGCTGCAGGATAAGACATCAAACTCCTTTTCAACCAAATATTTGTTTTCCACTAAGGTTTGGACTAGGCAACGGAGAGAGAAATGCCAGGAAGGGACTGGTGAAGTGGGGCAATGGAGACACCTGAGATGACTTGGGGATACAAGCCAGGCCTTGAATGGCTCCATGTTCAATTAGGGAAGTGATTCAAAAGCAATCCTATATCTTCAAGGAAACAAAACTTCCTCCCAGAAAGATGGAACATGCCCTTACATTGGGGTTTTAATGACATTTCAGAGGTAGGCACAAGAGTCCAGGCCCTTTAACCACAATCGAAGTGACTTAGCAGCAGCAGCACACCCATTGAGTTTATGCATCTATTCTGTATACAATCAGGCTAGAGAAAACGTAGACACATTCCAAAAATCCTATCCTTAAACTGTAGCTCAATGTGAAAAAGTGGAGACAAATTCATCCACAACAGATCAGAGTGAAAGAGCTGCCCATCTTAAGTATAGGAAGCTGAAAATCATGGCAAGTATGAAATTATTTTACAGTAAGAAGACAAGGCAATAAAAGAACATAAAACAGCATGCAAGCACCAGATTTGGGATTCATTCTATAAAACATAATCAAACAAAATGACTAACTGCCCTAAGAATAATTCTATAGAAAAATGCAATGGGAATATTAATACAATAAAATAAGAGTCCATCAAGGAGACAGAAAAGGAAAAAAAAAAAAAAAAACTAGATTAAAATGAAATGAAAAAGTCCAAAGCCAAAGATACACATGTGGCCAAAATAAACCATTAAAAATAATAAGAAAATTAAAAACAAGAAAGGATAAAAGAGATAAGGGTCTATCACACTGTCAAACAACTTTAAAGCAGTTTATAAAATCAAGCTTTGGTGAGGATGTGACAAAGAAACACTCTTGCTTGTGGCTTTATAAATTGGTGTGATTTTGCACAGAAATATGGTACTATGGAGCAAAAGTGAAACTGTATGTATGATTTAACTCAACCATTAATCCCAAAATTTAATTTAAAACATATTTGCAAAAGCATGCCAAATTATAAACAAGAAGGTTTTTGCATCATTACTTGTTTTGAATCAAATGTCCAATTTATAGGGCTTTCCAGGTGGCACTGGTGGCAAAGAACATGCCTGCCAATACAGAAGACCTAAGAGATTTGGGTTCCATCCCTGGGTCGGGAAGATCCCCTAGGGGAGGGCATGGCAACTGATTCCAGTGTTCTTGCCTGGAGAATCCCACAGTGGGCTACAGTCCCTAGGGTCACAAAGAGTCAGATACAACTGAAGCGACTTAGCAGAGTACACAGAACATGTTGGAAACAACTCAGATGAATATAATTGGTAGACTGGAAAATATTATGCAGCACCTTAAAAACTGAGATATATCACTATATCTTTTTAGGTTTGGGGTAATACCCAAATACCCAGTTAAGAGTCATCCTTCTGAAGAAATGCACGAATACGTCATAAACATGAACAGCTATATTACCTACAAAAGTGAATCAAACTATGCAGGATGGACAGATTAACCATTTTGTTCGCAGAAATAAACATCCACACCCAGATGAGAGAATCTACATGGCAGGGGAAAGAGTTGTCCTGATAAACTCACTAAATTAAGGAACATAATTAAAATGAACTGGGAACAGACTTCCCAAAAGAGACAGTGGCTGAGAAACACATTGGACTTTTTTTCCTCAGCCTCACCAATCTGACAGTTCACTGCTTGAGAAAGAGAAGTGAGGGAGCAAAACTGAGAAAGTTATCTTCCTAACTGTATTCTCTTGGGGGAGTGAGTGGCAGTCTCTTAGCTTGTCAGCCACAGTTAAAAGCATCAAGAGAGAAAATATTTCCTCAAATGGTGTGAATAAAGCCAGGTGTGTTAACTTATGAACCTCTTTATGCAAATTAAACACTTATTTCTCCTAAGAGTTGATATCACACCTCATAAGTGAAATCCAACTTGTAGGAAATGAAAAAGATGAGCATGGCTCCAAAAAATTAATTCTTTATGCATTAGGATCATTTTTATTCACTTATGGGTTGAATTTTCCTGTAAAAGCATTGTGAATGAGGTAGTTTATCTTGAGCCTTCTTCACCTTCAGTCTCCTCTTCTAATTTTTCCTTTTTGTTTCCAGATCTCATTTTTTTTTTCTCATACCCACCATCCCATGTATATTCAGACTATCAGTGTCCTTAAGTTTCCTGGACCCTCATCCCATAATATAAAGCCAGGAGTTAATTGAAATAACTACATATCCTAGGAAAATGGTCTGGTCAGATTAAACACAAAGTTTATAGAAAGATCTGAATTTGAATTCTGTTTATTTTCCTTAGTTTTCTACATGTTCCTGAGCATGTCGCCTAAGGACTATTAGTCTCATTTTTTCAAGTGTAAAATGCAAGTATCTAAAATCACCCAAGTTAAATAAATTCCTGAAAGAGTGGAAATATAATTAAATTGTAACCATTAAGAGCAAGAGAACTTCCCCAAATTTTTCTAATGGCAGATGCCAGGACCTTGTAATAGTGTATTAAATGGCTTATTTTTAGGAGATTTTTTTTTTAACTAGAATACAGCTATCATCCTGGAATATAAGGAATTAATCTAAATATCCTCTGAACTCAAAATAAGTAGCTCATACAAATATAGCTTACATAGTGTATTTTATAATTGCATGAATTTAGACCTCACCATCTAATAATCAGGAGACCACATAGTAACCTGGAGACATAGTTTACAATCTGAAGTTCTAAAGTATTTTAAATTATCCATACAAAACTCATTTTGTTCCCGACATCACCCCCCAACCCCCGCTAAAAAAAAAACAAGCATGGAGGATTGTGTCAAGCATCCCTTGTTTTATTAAGTTAAATGAGTTAATCATTTATGACCATTTTCAGAAAAATGCCCAAATAATATCAAAATTGTTAAACCAGTTCAGTTAGTTGGGGTGAAATGAGGGTGCTGTGCAGGAAGTTTAATTCAGTTATTAATACAAGCTAATTGGCCTAATACCAGTTAATATAGGATTTCCTTTATATAAGAGACACAGCCCAGAACTTCAAACTAAAGTTCATTATACTGTGACAGAAAAAAAAAAAGAACCTCAAAAAACACTAGCCAACATAGTTATTAAAAAATACATAGTTACAATTTATGACAGATTATGAGTGGAAGAATGTAAACGACAATAAAAGTCTCATTCTTCTCTCTTTGATCTTTTCTTTCTTCTATTTTAATCAGCAACAATTCCAAAACTCTGGAGAGTTACCAATTAGAAAAACCGTGGCTCATTAACCTGGTAGAACATATTGTCATGTATGAAACTGTTGTGAAACCATCGCAGACATCAAGCAATCCTGTTTCTTATATCTGTTTACTTAACAGTTCTTTCATTCTCTTCCCCTATAATGTTCTGAAAAACCTGAATTTATGTAGATGATACCAGTTACTATAATCAAAGAAGCTCCTATGTCAGTAGGCCACCCTTCCATTCTAAACACACACACACCATTTGCATTTTTAGAAAGTAAATAATCATATATATAATCTGGTGTATATATATACATACACAACACACACACACACACACACACACATATATCAGAGGCATAGCTGGAAATGCTACAGAATGACAGTTTATTCAGTTGTCACACAGCCTGTTTTCTGAGGGGAGGAATATCTATTGGTTTATTTCCACAGCAAAAAAAAGACAACGAAAGCCCCTCCTTCCAATGTTTGTCATTTCAGTCCCAACTGTGCTGTAGCCTTTAACTGTGTAAGACAGCAAGACAGCACATTTTGCAGATTAAACCAATAAACTCGCACACATAAAAGAAACAAATCTCATAATTGTGGATTTCAATTAAAGGAAAGGGGATCAAAGCAAACATTCTGCTTGAAATTACACAGCTGCTATCTATACAAAATGAGAGAAACGTCTAGAGCCTGCCATAATTTTGCAGAGGGAAAAAGCCACGCAGCAAAGCCTGCAGTAGAACAGATTGTCTATGCTCCTCACGTCCCAATCAGTAATACAGAAATATTGAGTAATAAATTCCCTGCCTCTCTCGATCTGAAAAGCTCCCACCATCTGTGAAAGACAATTTGTAACAGCCTCCATATTAAGATTCAGTAAACAGACAATCACTCCCATTGTGCCAAGCAGTGGCTACATTCGGAGAAAAGCATAAAGCAAAACAATTAGTAACACCCAAACCCCTCCATTACAAATTATTCAGCCACTACAACAACTAGTTTCAATTGCAGAGCCTCCCAGTTAACTGGAGAGGAATGCAAGAGATTGTGCAGATCTGGCTACCTCGGTGGCCCCGTACGTAGGCCTCATCCTAATGCAGTGAATTATTATTGATGGCTGAGGCAGTTCTGCTCTGTTGGTGAACCAATAATGTCAAGGCAGTACCTGCAAGATTAATTATAGGAGAGAACAGGCTGAGGTTTCCTGGGACTGAGACATTAATATAGACTGAGCATTAGTTTCAGGGGACTCAACAGACAGCTGAACAAACGCCTCAAACAATGTGATCCACACTAAATCCTGGCAGCTGTACCTTAGACCACTTGGAAGTTAACAACAATTGTTTTTAACTGTGAGACACAAAGCATTATATATAATTAAAAAAAAAAAAAAAAACCTGAAAGTAAAAAAGTGACACTCTGACCAGAGTTACAAATTCAACCTGAGCTATATCCATCGTGTAAATAGATGACATCATTTCACAAGAAAAGTTGGTACCAGTTTTTTTTTTTTTTTTAAACCTTTGTCCTTGGAGTGCGTCGGATGTATGCTTCTCATTCACTGTATTTTCCAGGGTTTGAAGTACAGTGACTCAACTTCTTTCTGGTTTGAAAGTGAAGTCACTCAGTTGTGTCCGGCTCTTTGCAACCCCGTGGACTATAGAGTCAATGGAATTCTCCAGGCAGAATACTGGAGTGGGTTGCCTTTCATTTCTCCAGGTGATCTTCCCCAGGGACAGAACTGAGGTCTCCCGCACTGAAGGCTGATTTTTTACCAGCTGAGCCACAGAGAAGCCCCCTCTTGGTTTGCCTCAGTGATTAATAAAATCACATGCAGTTTACTCTTAAACTGCCCAGTTGGGATGATATGGCCACTCTAGTTATAAAGCATATGGAGCCTGAAGTAGTTCCTCTTGGTTGCTAAAGCAATCTTTTATCTCAGTATTTTATTTGCTTATGATATATGGGTATTTGTGCACTTTCAGATATTGACAGTAAAATTCATAAAGAGAAGCTGAAGTGTGTCATTAAAGAGAATGAAGGAATGGTAAAATTTTTAACCTCAGTGAAATTCAACCCATGGCTTCCACTTAATTTTGTCAAATTAAAGTTATATAATATGTAATTATATCACATATATGTATGCAAACACACAAAATACAAGCTCACATGATATTAGCAAACATTTATTTAGTCCTTACTCTATGCCAGAAAGTTGTCTAGATTTTGTATATATATATATTACTTTAATCTCTATTTAAAAACATTTTTATTGGAGCATAGCTGCTTTATAATATTGTGTTAGTTTCTGCTGTACAGCAACGTGAACCAGTTATAGGTCTGTGTGTGTGTGTGTGTGTATATATATATATATATATATATCCCCGTTTTTAGGATTCCCTTCCCATTTAACACACTACAGATCATTGAGTACACTTCCCTGTGCTATCCAATAGGTTCTCATTAGTTACCAATTTTATACATAGCAGTGTATATATGTCAATCCCAATCTCCCAATTCATCTCATCTCTCCTCCCCCCACCCTTGCTGTTTTCTACATCTATGTTTTAATCTCTTTAAAACATTTTAGTTCTATACATATTTTATTAAAAGTTACAGCTGAGACAACTTGCATAGACAAGCTGTTTCATAAAAAAGGTTCAGTCAGTTCAGTTTAGTCACTCAGTCATGTCTGACTCTTTGTGACTGCATGAATCGCAGCACACCAGGCCTCCCTGTCCATCACCATCTCCCAGAGTTCACTCAAACTCATGTCCATTCAGTCAGTGATGCCATCCAGCCATCTCATCCTCTGTAGTCCCCTTCTCTTCCTGCCCCCAATCCCTCCCAGCATCAGAGCCTTTTCCAATGAGTCAACTCTTCCCATGAGGTGGCCAAAGTACTGGAGTTTCACCTTCAGCATCATTCCTTCCAATGAACACCCAGGACTGATCTGCTTTAGAATGGACTGGTTGGATCTCCTTGCAGTCCAAGGGACTCTCAAGAGTCTTCTCCAACACCACAGTTCAAAAGCATCAATTCTTCGGCGCTCAGTTTTCTTCACAGTCCAACTCTCACATCCATATATGACCACTGGAAAAACCATAGCCTTGACTAGACGGAACTCTGTTGGCAAAGTAATGTCTCTGCTTTTGAATATGCTATCTAGGTTGGTCATAAATTTCCTTCCAAGGAGTAAGCATCTTTTAATTTCATGGCTGCAGTCACCATCTGCAGTGATTTTGGAGTCCAAAAAAATAAAGTCTGACACTCTTTCCACTGTTTTCCCATCTATTTCCCATGACGTGATATGACCAGATGCCATGATCTTCGTTTTCTGAATGTTGAGCTTTAAGCCAACTTTTTCACTCTCCACTTTCACTTTCATCAAGAGGCTTTTGAGTTCCTCTTTACTTTCTGCCATAAGGGTGGTGCCATCTGCATATCTGAGGCTATTGATATTTCTCCCGGCAATCTTGATTCCAGTTTGTGTTTCTTCCAGCCCAGCGTTTCTCATGATGTACTCTGCATAGAAACTAAACAAGCAGGGTGACAATATACAGCCTTGACGTACTCCTTTTCCTATTTGGAACCAGTCTGTTGTTCCATGTCCAGTTCAAACTGTTGCTTCCTGACCTGCATATAGGTTTCTCAAGAGGCAGGTCAGGTGGTCTGGTGTTCCCATCTCTTTCAGAATTTTCCACAGTAAAAAAGGTTAGATGGTGAATAAACAATAGTGCTCAGATTCAAATACAAAGCACCTCTGGCCTCAGTAACCAGTCTCTAACCAGAAGACATGTTGTCTTGTAATGCATGCATGTGTGTGTGTGTGTGTGTGTGTGTGTGTGTGCTCACGCACATCTGGCATACACTAGAAAAAAACCATAGGCTTATAACCATATATTGCTGATTTTCTCATTGTAACTGGAAGGCTTTTTAAAATATTTTAACACAGAAAAATTATCCAAAATTAATTTATGTTGAGAATTAATACTACTCTCCACTTTTTCCTATTCTCTTCAAGCAGCATTTCTCCCTATTCTCTCTTCAGCAGGAAGTGATAAAGAATTTAAGATGGATTTCAGCTATTGTGTTAAAACTTCATGACTGTAGAGTGTGTGACAGAAGTGAGTTATCAGGCATCTTCACATGAGGAAAGACAAATGTCATTGTCAACCCTAAATAGACAGGGAGGAACACTGTGCTTGTGAAAGAACTTTAATTCCAAGTAACTGGAAGGATTGCATTCATATATATGTATAGATCACCTATCACTGGCACTCCTGTTGGGAGTGTTTCAGTATAAAATTTAGAATTTAAAAGTGCTTGCAATCTGAATGTACTATGTAAGGTTATAGAGTTTAAGATGATTTTAAATTATAAAAGAATACCATTTTAAATCATTAAATAAAATTTTATCCATTGGTATTCTTTGGCATAAGTAAAACACAAGAACAAAGACCATGCCCTCTGCTAACAAGAGAAAATAAGAAACAACCATTATTTTCCCTGGTGCCTTCAGTTCAGCTCAGTCATGTCTGACTATTTGCGACCCCTTGGACTGCAGCATGCCAGGCCTCCCTGTCCATCACCAACTGCCAGAGCCTACTCAAACTCATGTCTATTGCATCTGTGATGCCATCCAACCATCTCATCACCTGATGTCTCCTTCTCCTCCTGCCTTCAATCTTTCCCAGCATCAGGGTCTTTTCCAATGAGTCGGTTCTCCATATCAGGTGTATTACTCAGCCATTAAAAAGAATACATTTGAATCAGTTCTAATGAGGTGGATGAAACTGGAGCCTATTATACAGAGTGAAGTAAGCCAGAAGGAAAAATACCAATACAGTATACTAACGCATATATATGGAATTTAGAAAGATGGTAACGATAACCCTGTATACGAGACAGCAAAAGAGACACTGATGTATAGAACAGTCTTATGGACTCTGTGGGAGAGGGAGAGGGTGGGAAGATTTGGGAGAATGGCATTGAAACATGTAAAATATCATGTATGAAACGAGATGCCAGTCCAGGTTCAATGCACGATACTGGATGCTTGGGGCTGGTGCACTGGGACGACCCAGAGGGATGGTATGGGGAGGGAGGAGGGAGGAGGGTTCAGGATGGGGAACACATGTATACCTGTGGCGGATTCATTTTGATATTTGGCAAAACTAATACAATTATGTAAAGTTTAAAAATAAAATAAAATTAATTAATAAAAAAAAAGTATTGGAGTTTCAGATTCAGCATCAGTCTTTCCAATGAATATTCAGGACTGATTTCCTTTAGGATGGACTGGTTGGATCTCCTTGCAGTCCAAGGGACTCTCAAAGTCTTCTCCAACACCACAGTTCAAAAGCATCAATTCTTCGGTGCTCAGCTTTCTTTATAGTTCAACTCTCACATCGATACATGACTACTGGTGCCTAAGTCAATTCAAAAGGCTAAGTTAAACTGACAGTTTAGGAAGAAGCTTTAGCTCTTCTATGACTGCCTACAGGGAATTCCTATGTCAGTAGACAAATTATCCTGTTTCCATTTGCTCTTCATCCCCAGTACACTCCTCAGTTATTGAGCACATATTGTTTCAGACACAGATCAACACTGGGTTTGATGCTTGGATACTGTGATGAGTGAGACAGACTAGATCCCCGCCCGTGTAATGTATATAGTCTTGTGAACAAGAGACACAATAATTATCTAAATAAATTGATAATTGAGAGAGTTGCTGATTCCTTTTCATTAGTTCATACCTTAATGCCTTTTTTCTTTTTACCTCAGTGTCATCTCTAGTTTCTCTTATATGCTTTTGAAATCAGTAAGGAGGTCACTGAAATTTTCAGATTTGATATCTAAAACCTGAGGCAATTTCCTCATTGTTGGTTCTCTTCCTTTTTTTCCCTGACATTCTCAAAGATGAAAAACATGTTTAATGCATATTTTTTTTATAAATAGTAGCTATTTATAAATACTGTTTCTCAGATTTCTTTATTTTATATAGTTAGCTTTCTGAAATGAACTACATCTTCTGCTATGTTTTTTAGGGTGTTTTTAGCATTGAATCTATGTCTTTATCTTTCTACCTAAAATTTATATAAAGTTTTTACATCAAGATTTTCTCTGCTTGAATCATATTATTATCATTAAAAAGTGAAAGTGAAAGTTAAGTCGCTCAGTCATGTCCGACTTTTTGCGACCCCGTGCCCACCAGGCTCCTCTGTCCATGGTATTCTCCAGGCAAGAATACTGGAGTGAGCGGCCATTTCCTTCTCCAGGGGATCTTTCCAACCCAAGAATCAAACCCAGGTCTCCCACATTGCATGCAGACACTTTAAACTCTGAGCCATGAAGGAAGCCCGTATTAATGAATTATCATTAAAATATGCTTTTAAAGTTGGGATTCAGATACAATCTGTTGAACCAAGTTCACAACACACCATCATCATGGGACTATGCCACAAAACTCTCAATTTCTTTTGTTTGTTGGTTGGTTTTATTCACTTCATTTTGTTTTTCATCCCTTACATTTCCCTCCTCCACCTACTCCATAGAAAACTATTCTATAATATTGAATATGGGAACAAATTTTCAGTATATGTTATTTTAAAGCAGACATTTATATTCAGTGCTTATATTTTAAAAAACATAATGGAAATGTGTAATCAATTGCAAAATAATTATCTTTTTCTTCCACCCCACTTTACATTAAGTTTTAAAGATTCATGTATATCACCTTATCCATATATAATCTTTTACTTTAACTGCTGCCTACTGATCCATGGAGTGTAGTCAGCAGAGCTAACTATTAACACTTGCCTAATGATCTACAGATTGATTATATTCTTTGCAGCCAAAGATGGAGAAGCTCTATGCAGTCAGCAAAAACAAGGCAGGGAGATGACTGTGGCTCAGATCACGAACTCCTTACTGCCAAACTCGGACTTAAATTGAAGAAAGTAGGGAAAACCTCTAGACCAATCAGGTATGATCTAAATCAAATTGCTTGTGATTATACAGTGGAAGTGAGAAATAGATTTAAGGGACTAGATCTGAGAGATAAGTGCTTGATGAACTATGGACGGAGGTTTGCGACATTGTACAGGAGACAAGGATCAAGACCATCCCCATGGAAAAGAAATGCAAAAAGGCAAAATGGCTGTCTGGGGAGGCCTTACAATTAACTATGAAAAGAAGAGAAGTAAAAAGCAAAGGAGAAAAGGAAAGATAGAAACACCTGAATGCAGAGTTCCAAAGAATAGCAAGGAGAGATTAGAAAGCCTTCCTCAGCAATCAATGCAAAGAAATAGAGGAAACAACAGAATGGGAAAGACTTGAAGAGATCTCTTCAAGAAAATTAGAGATACCAAGGGAACATTTCAAGCAAAGATGGGCTCGACAAAGGACAGAAATGGTATGGAACTAACAGAAGCAGAAGATATTAAGAAGAGGTGGCAAGAATACACAGAAGAACTGTACAAAAAAGATCTTCATGACCCAGATAATCACGATGGTGTGATCACTCATCTAGAACCAGACATCCTGGAATGTGAAGTCAAGTGGGCCTTAGAAAGCATCACTACGAACAAAGCTCATGGAGGTGATGGAATTCCAGCTGAGCTATTTCAAATCCTGGAAAGATGATGCTGTGAAAGTGCTGCACTCAATATGCCAACAAATTTGGAAAACTCAGAAGTGGCCACAGGACTGGAAAAGGTCAGTTTTCATTCCAATTCCAAAGAAAGGCAATGCCAAAGAATGATCAAACTACTGCACAATTGTACTCATCTCACACGCTAGTAAAGTAATGCTCAAAATTCCCCAAGCCAGGCTTCAGCACTACGTGAACCGTGAACTTACAAAAGTTCAAGCTGGTTTTAGAAAAGGCAGAAGAACCAGAGATAAAATTGCCAACATCTGCTGGATCATCAAAAAAGGAGGAGAGTTCCAGAAAAACATCTATTTTTACTTCATTGACCATGCCAAAGCCTTTGACTGTGTGGATCACAATAAACTGTGGAAAATTCTGGAAGAGATGGGAATACCAGACCACCTGACCTGCCTCTTGAGAAACCTATATGCACATCGGGAAGCAACAGTTAGAACTGGACATGGAACAACAGACTGGTTCCAAATACAAAAAGGAGTACGTCAAGGCTGTATATTGTCACTCTGCTTATTTAATTTATATGCAGAGCACATGATGAGAAATGCTGGGCTGAATGAAGCACAAGCTGGAATCAAGATTGCTGGGAAAATATCAATAACCTCAGATATGCAGATGACACCACCTTTATGGCAGAAAGTGAAGAGGAACTAAAAAGCCTCTTGAGGAAAGTGAAAGAGGACAGTGAAAATGTTGGCTTAAAACTCAACATTCAGAAAACTAAGAACATGACATCTGGTCCCATCACTTCATGGCAAATAGATGGGGAAAGAGTGTCAGACTTTATTTTTCTGGGCTCCAAAATCACTGCAGATGGTGTTGCAGCCATGAAATTAAAAGACACTTGCTCCTTGGAAGGTAAGTTATGACCAACCTAGATAGCATATTGAAAAGCGGAGACATTACTTTGCTAACAAAGGTCCGTCTAGTCAAGGCTATGGTTTTTCCAGTAATCACGTATGGATGTGAGAGTTGGATTGTGAAGAAAGCTGAGTGCCTAAGAATTGATGCTTTTGAACTGTGGTGTTGGAGAAGACTCTTGAGAGTCCCTTGGACTGCAAGGATATCCAACCAGTCCATCCTAAAGGAGATCAGTCCTGGGTGTTCATTGGAAGGACTGATGCTAAAGCTGAAACTCCAGTACTTTGGCCAACTAATGAGAAGAGTTGACTCATTGGAAAAGACTCTGATGCTGGGAGGGATTGGGGGTAGGAGGAGAAGGGGATGACAGAGGATGAGATGGCTGGATGGCATTACTGACTTGATGGATGTGAGTTTGGGTGAACTCCAGGAGTTGGTGATGGACAGGGAGGCCTGGTGTGCTGCAATTCATGGGGTCACAAAGAGTTGGACACGACTGAGCGACTGAACTGAACTGAACTGAACTGAATGATCTACCACCTGCTACAACAAATCTCATGGTGAGAAACTAACATATTTACTCATACATACCTGTGTGATATTGTCTCTGTGTTGTTGTTGTTGTTCAGTGGCTAAGTTGTATTCAGCTCATTGAGACCCCCCTGACTGTAGCATGCCAGGCTCCCCTGTCCCTCATTACTTCCTGGAGTTTGCTCAAACTCATTGGAATCATACCAAGTGGAATTTCAGTGTCATGGTTTATGGAAGGAAAGAGTAAACAGGAGGCTGTGATATACTATTTCCATCTATCTGGTTGTGTAAGACAGAAAGATGTCCTACTCAAATCATCTTGTAAACATATTATCATCTGGTCTTTCACAAAACACACAGTGACATTTTCTGCCAGGCAAGCCCTTAAGTTAGGAATATTTAACAAGGCCCTATCAGTTATGTGTGTTTGTGTGTGTGTGTGTGTGTGTGTGTTGTTGTTCTCTCATGAAGTTGTGTCCGGATCTTGGTGACCCCATGAACTGCAGCACACCAGACTTCCCTGTTCCTTCAGCATCTCCCCGAATCTGCTCAAATTCGTGTCCATTGAGTCAGTCATGACATCCAGCCATTTCATTCTCTGTGGCCCCCTTCTCTTGCCCTCAGTCTTCCCCAGCATCAGGGTCTTTCCAAAGAGTTTGCTCTTCACATCAGGTGGCCAAGGTATTGGAGCTTCAGGTTCAGCATCAGTCCTTCTGATGAATATTCAGTGTTGATTCCTTTACAATTGACTGGTCTGATCTTGCTGTGTGTGTGTGTGTGTGTGTGTGTGTGTGTGTGTGTGTGTGTGTGTATGTGTGTTTATGTGTGTGTGTGTGTGTGTTGTTGTTCTGTCACTAAGTTGTGTCCGGATCTTGGTGATCCCATGAATTGCAGCACACCAGACTTCCCTGTTCCTCAGCATCTCCCCGAATCTGCTCAAATTCGTGTCCATTGAGTCAGTCATGACATCCAGCCATTTCATTCTCTGTGGCCCCCTTCTCTTGCCCTCAGTCTTCCTCAGCATCAGGGTCTTTCCAAAGAGTTTGCTCTTCACATCAGGTGGCCAAGGTATTGGAGCTTCAGGTTCAGCATCAGTCCTTCTGGTGAATATTCAGTGTTGATTCCTTTACAATTGACTGGTCTGATCTTGCTGTGTGTGTGTGTGTGTGTGTGTGTGTGTGTGTGTGTGTGTGTATGTGTGTGTATGTGTGTATGTGTGTTTATGTGTGTGTGTGTGTGTGTTGTTGTTCTGTCACTAAGTTGTGTCCGGATCTTGGTGATCCCATGAATTGCAGCACACCAGACTTCCCTGTTCCTCAGCATCTCCCCGAATCTGCTCAAATTCGTGTCCATTGAGTCAGTCATGACATCCAGCCATTTCATTCTCTGTGGCCCCCTTCTCTTGCCTTCAGTCTTCCCCAGCATCTGGGTCTTTCCAAAGAGTTTGCTCTTCACATCAGGTGGCCAAGGTATTGGAGCTTCAGGTTCAGCATCAGTCCTTCCAATGAATATTCAGGGTTGATTCCTTTACAATTGACTGGTCTGATCTTGCTCTGTGTGTGTGTGTGTGTGTGTGTGTGTGTGTGTGTATACATGTGTGTGTCTGTGTGTGTATAACACGCAGTTCTGGAGACAGGAAGTCCAGCATCAAGGCTCCGCAGGTCTGGTTTTCCTGAGACTCTGCTCGGCTTACAGAGCTCTGCCTTCTTGCAGCGTCCTCACATGGTCTTCTCTCTGCTGTCCACATTCCTGATATCTCTTTATATGTCCAAATTTTGTCCTCTTATGAGAACACAAATAAGATTAGATTAAAATATATCCTCATGGTCCTAAATTTAACATAATTGGTTTAATTTAATTTGAACTTAGAGGTTTAAAGGCATTATCTATAAATACAGACACATTCTAAGACACTGAAGGTAAGAA
Organism: Bos taurus; assembly: GCF_002263795.3. Taxonomy (NCBI): domain Eukaryota; kingdom Metazoa; phylum Chordata; class Mammalia; order Artiodactyla; family Bovidae; genus Bos; species Bos taurus. The sequence goes on along the minus strand of NC_037348.1, from coordinate 38,060,641 downwards.
TTTCAATATATAAATTTGGGAGGAACACATGTGAGCCCATACACAAACCCTGTATGGCTCATCTCCATTGCTTACTTAAACCTGCCATAGCTCTTTAGAAAATGTCATGTAGGCTAGATACTTTGCAGGGTATAAAATGGAAATATTTCTTCACTTGTGGAGCATTTTTCTGCGTAAGTGATGCCCACCTGCCCAGGAATAGCTGAGAATGTATATGTTAAAACTCTGTTAGACACACTGTAAAACAAAGAGGAAAGACATGAGAAGTGTTGTTGACAGTCTTGGATTTCTTCATCTCTCTTGGTTCACGATTATTCACGTCCCTGAAATTACTGGTAAAATTGACGCTGAAGGAGAACTCAGGCTCATGTGTGTCTTATTTATAAACTTTTTATATTATCTAACACATGCAACTATTAAAACTAATGTATTACTCTGTTTTGGTTATTACATCTGTATACTATCAATCAATGCTATCCCTGTTTTCATAAATATTTTAAATCAAAAGATGTTTTTAAATTTAAAACACTGGGAACTTCATAATCATATCCTTGTGGCAACTTTTAAAAATACCTCATTGATAGGTATTATTGTTTCTTTGAATTAAAAAAAAAAAAAGATGTTGGGAGGAATTTCAGGAAGCAGAAATAACTTGTGGAGGAAACAGTAATGAGTAAAATGTTAGAAAATGTGGAAGAAGGCAAAATGGCATCCCTGAGAAAGAGAGGACCACAAGACTGGGACTAAGACTGGGTAGCAAACAATTAATCATCTAGATAACTATTTTCCTTGATTGAGAAACAAACCAAGACTTAAACATACCATAGGGAAATTCCTCCCTTATTTTTCTCCACTTCATTAGCACTAAATAGTTAAAAGGAAAAATCAAGAAATCATGCCTGGTTTATTACACCAAAAGTAAGGACATCCTTCTCAAATATTCCTGCACTATCAGAAGATTACCTAGACATACTGTTCAGTTCAGTTCAGTTGCTCAGTCGTGTCTGACTCTTTGCGACCCCATGAATCGCAGCACGCCAGGCCTCCCTGTCCATTACCAACTCCCGGAGTTCACTCAAACTCATGTCCATCGAGTCAGTGATGCCATCCAGCCATCTCATCCTCTGTCGTCCCCTTCTCCTCCTGACCCCAATCCCTCCCAGCATCAGAGTCTTTTCCAATGAGTCAACTCTTCGCATGAGGTGGCCAAAGTACTGGAGTTTCAGCTTTAGCATCATTCCTTCCAAAGAAATCCCAGGGCTGATCTCCTTCAGAATGGACTGGTTGGATCTCCTTGCAGTCCAAGGGACTCGCAAGAATCTTCCCCAACACCACAATTCAAATGCATCAATTCTTTGGCACTCAGCTTTCTTCACAGTCCAACACTCACATGCATACATGACCACTGGTAAAACCACAGTCTTGACTAGATGGACCTTTGTTGGCAAAGTAATGTCTCTGCTTTTGAATATGCTATCTAGATTGGTCATAAATTTCCTTCCAAGGAGTAAGCATCTTTTAATTTCATGGCTGCAATCACCATCTGCAGTGATTTTGGAGCCCCAAAAAATAAAGTCTGCCACTATTTCCACTGTTTCCCCATCTATTTGCCATGAAGTGATAGGACCAGATGCCATGATCTTTGTTTTCTGAATGTTGAGCTTTAAGCCAACTTTTTCACTCACATCTTTCACTTTCATCAAGAGGCTTTTGAGTTCCTCTTCACTTTCTGCCATAAGGGTGGTGCCATCTGCATATCTGAGGTTATTGATATTTCTCCCGGCAATCTTGATTCCAGCTTGTGCTTCTTCCAGCCCAGCATTTCTCATGATGTACTCTGCATATAAGTTAAATAAGCAGAGTGACAATATACAGCCTTGACGTACTCCTTTTCCTATTTGGAACCAGTCTGTTGTTCCATGTCCAGTTCTAACTGTTGCTTCCTGACCTGCATATAGGTTTCTCAAGAGATAGACTGTTAGCTCCAATTAAAAACAAGATGCTTAAATGACACCAGAGCAGCAGTTCAAAAGATTCAATAAACAAATAGATTTAATAGAAAAAAAAACAGCCTGAGGTTATATACTCCAATTAACAGGACTACTGAACTACTAGTTCAAAAATTCAGTACACCGGCACTAGATTTTATTTTTAATCTGGAAAGAAGTTAACAACTTAAAATATAAGAATACATTATTACATTAAGAATACATTTGCTGCAAAAAACTTGAATATCAGTAGCTTAAACCTAACAAAGGCTTACTTTATTGTCATAATCAAAAGATGTTCCTTTAGGTAGCAACCTGTATCCGAAGTAGGCAGAAGAAGGAAAACAGAAGAAATTTGTGAAACTCTTTTTTTTTTTAATTTAAATTTATTTATTTTAATTGGACGTTAATTACTTTGCAGTATTGTATTGGTTTTGCCATACATCAACGTGAATCTGCCACAGGTGTACATGTGTTCGCCATCCTGAACCCCCCCTCCCAACTCCCTCCCTGTATCATCCCTCTGGGTCATCCCAGTGTACCAGCCCCAAGGATCCTGTATCATGCACTGAACCTGGACTGGCGATTCATTTTTTATGTGATGTTATACATGTTTCAATGCCATTCTCCCAAATCATCCCACCCTCTCCCTCTCCCACAGAGTCCAAAAAACTGTTCTATACATCTGTGTCTCTTTTGCTCTCTTGCATACAGGGTTATCATTACCATCTTTCTAAATTCCACATATATGCATTAGTATACTATATTGGTATTTTTCTTTCTGGCTTACTTCACTCTGTATAATAGGCTCCAGTTTAATCTACCTCATTAGAACTGATTCAAATTTATTCTTTTTGATGGCTGAGTAATACTCCATTGTGTATATGTACCACAGCTTTCTTATCCATTCATCTGCTGATGGACATCTAGGGTGCTTCCATGTCCTGGCTATTATAAACAGTGCTGCGATGAACACTGGGGTACACGTGTCTCTTTCAATTTTGGTTTTCTTGGTGTTTATGCCCAGCAGTGGGATTGCTGGATCATAAGGCAGTTCTATTTCCAGTTTTTTAAGGAATCTCCACACTGTTCTCCATAGTGGCTGTACTAGTTTGCATTCCCACCAACAGTGTAAGAGGGTTCCCTTTTCTCCACACCCTCTCCAGCAGTTATTGCTTGTAGACTTTTGGATCGCAGCCATTCTGACTGGCCTGAAATGGTACCTCATTGTGGTTTTGATTTGCATTTCTCTGATAATGGAGAAGGAAATTGCAACCCACTCCAGTGTTCTTGCCTGGAGAATCCCAGGGAAGGCAGAGCTTATTGGGCTGCTGTCTATGGGGTCGCGCAGAGTCAGATACGACTGAAGTGACTTAGCAGAGATAATGAGTGATGTTGAGCATCTTTTCATGTGTGTGTTAGCCATCCCTATGTCTTCTTTAGAGAAATGTCTGTTTAGTTCTTTGGCCCATTTTTTGATTGGGTCATTTATTTTTCTGGAATTGAGCTGTAGGAGTTGCTTGTATATTTTGAGATTAGTTATTTGTCAGTTGCTTCATTTGCTATTATTTTCTCCCATTCTGAAGGCTGTCTTTTCACCTTGCTTATAGTTTCCTTTGTTGTGCAGAAGCTTTTAAGTTTAATTAGGTCCCATTTGTTTATTTTTGCTTTTATTTCCAATATTCTGGGAGGTGGGTCATAGAGGATCCTGCTGTGATGTATGTCGGAGAGTGTGTTGCCTATGTTCTCCTCTAGCAGTTTTATACTTTCTGGTCTTACATTTAGATCTTTAATCCATTTTGAGTTTATTTTTGTGTATGGTGTTAGAAAGTGTTCTAGTTTCATTCTTTTACAAGTGGTTGACCAGTTTTCCCAGCACCACTTGTTAAAGAGATTGTCTTTAATCTATTGTATATCCTTGCCTCCTTTGTCAAAGATAAGGTGTCCATAGGTGCATGGATTTATCTCTGGGCTTTCTATTTTGTTCCATTGATCTATATTTCTGTCTTTGTGCCAGTACCATACTGTCTTGATGACTGTGGCTTTGTAGTAGAGCCTGAAGTCAGGCAGGTTGATTCCTCCAGGTCCATTCTTCTTTCTCAAGATTGCTTTGGCTATTCGAGGTTTTTTGTATTTCCATACAAATTGTGAAATTATTTGTTCTTGCTCTGTGAAAAATACCATTGGTAGCTTGATAGGGATTGCATTGAATCCATAGATTGCTTTGGATAGTATACTCATTTTCACTATATCGATTCTTCCGATCCATGAACATGGTATATTTCTCCATCTATTTGTGTCCTCTTTGATTTTTTTCACCAGTGTTTTACAGTTTTCTATATATAGGTCTTTAGTTTCTTTAGGTAGATATATTCCTAAGTATTTTATTCTTTTCGTTGCCTAAGTATTTTATTCTTTTCGTTGCAATGGTGAATGGAATTGTGTCCTTAATGTCTCTTTCTATTTTCTCATTATTATTGTATAGGAATGCAAGGGATTTCTATGTGTTGATTTTATATCATGCAACTTTACTATATTCATTGATATTAAGGAGGCACTAAAACTCTGAAGCCTCTTACAGAATTCCATTTACATATTTTTGGCTACAACACTATCACATGAGCAAACTTTGCTGCTGGAGAAAGTTAAAAAATATTTATTTTGATCTGTACATCTCGCTACTTCAACTGGAATCTTTTCAGTGAGAAAAAAAAGATAACAATAGATATTGAGTAGACAATTAAGAGTAATTGCTGAAGTAATGACTCCTAAGCTTATCTAGAGAAAAACTATTTGAAACAGCAGACCAAAGAACTGATATTACCCTTGAGTTCTCTATTTTAAATCAACATAACAATAACTGTTGTTTCTACAAAGTATCTGGCTGTTAAATTGCTACACGTAAATAAGAAGCTTGTTTTATTCAAAACAGAAAAAAGTTATTGCACAGTATTTTTTTTTTTTTCAAGAAACTTTAGCAAACAATGCTAGGAGAAAACTTTATCCATGATGTCTATTTTACAACACTGTGCACATATAACTATCAGAAAATGTGAAGGGAGTCTGAGATTTAAGCAAATCTCTGACTCATCCCTTGTAGTGATCACAGAATCATTATATATGTCAACTTCTTAAATAATTTTGACAATTATTGCTCCCACAAAGTAATTTCTCCTTTGATTGAAATTTTAACTTCCCTTGTTGCACTGATCTATTGTTCCTGGTGATATATTATCAAGGATTCTTGTTGATTTAACTACACTGTAATATCAGGTATGTTTTATTTATTATGTACCCCTTTATTACTTATTCAATTTTCAGCAAAGTAGGTTCCTAACATATACCATATATATTTATAGAATGAATGAATCTGATGAATACTGTTGACCTCATTATTACTGTCAACCTCATTATTCCATAAACTTGTAATGTTTAGTGAATTTGTCTGAAACATAATTTCAACCCTAAACTCCATCTAGACCAACCTTTGTTCCCATGGTGTGTGTGTGTGTGTGTTATAGTGACATTGTATAAGCCAGGGATATTGTGCAAATGTAAAGGATATTATGAGATTTTGTTATTGCTTGTTTGGGTTTAAATATTCTTACAATGGAATGAGTAAATATGCATTTTAGTATTTGCTAAGAAATAACACAGTTTCTCTATTCTAAAAGATATGTCTCCTTTTTGATTAGAGGGAAAATAAGCAAGCAATAATGCTAAAGTTTGGTACATGTGATAAATTTTATTTTCTGTATATATTTGATTTACTCCAACTTCAACTTTTGGGGTAGGCATTATAATTATAAGGTCCTTCTCTCAAAGATGTCTCAATTCCCATAACCTATGACTATGTTACTTTACATAGTAAAGGGGACATTCCACATGATTAAATTAAACATCATGCCACTGAAAGAACAGCCTGAATTATCCAGTGGGCCCAGTGTAATCACAAGGGTCCTGATAAGAGAAGGCCAGAAGGCTGAGTCAGACAGAGAGATTTGAAAATGTTACACTGTTGGCTTTGAAAATGGGAAAGGGGCCATGAGCCAGGAATGGAAGGTGACTTCTAGAGGTTGGAAAAGGTAAAGACAAATTCTCCCCTGAAGTCTAGGAATAATACAGCTCCACCAACACCTGGATTTTAGCCTAGTAAGACTCTTGGATTTCTGACCTCCAGAAATGTAGGGTAATGAATCATGTTGTTTTCAACCACTAAGTTTTTGGTAAATTGTTACAGCAGAAATAGGACATGAACACAACTCACCACCACAACTAATCCAAATGATTGATCTCTTTTGGATGTCACTACAGAGGCTTTACAGGTGAAGTATTTAGTGTCTCAAAATCCTGCCTCAGCCCACTTAGTATTAAAATACATAGGGTGACTTACAGTGTTTTTATAACCTAGAGTTAAAAGGGAACTCAAAACTGTGAGGTCCTCAAAACTGCAGCTTCAGTGGCTCCTATATCTATGGTAAACTTTTTTTTTTTTTTCCTGGTTTTGTGGCAATTATTGGACTATTATTTTTTCACCATAGAATACAATGTTAACTGCAGAATGTTTTAGTAGAAACTCTTTATCAAATTGAGGGAATATCCTTCTATTCCTGTTTGTCCTGAGAGTGTTTGATTAGATGGGTGTTGAAATTTTTCATGATTTTTCTGCATAGATTGGTATATCTCCAAGGGATATTTTTAGCCTATTAATAAGGTAGATGATATGAGATAATTTTTGAATGTTGAAACAGCCATGCCTCCCTAGAATAAACCCTGTGAGTCATGGTGTAAAATTGCCACCTGTTGCTGAATTTTATTTGTCAATATTTTGTTAAACATTTCTGTGTCTATATTCACAAGTGATATTACTATGGGGATTGAGTGGAACTTTCTTTGTGTGATATCAGGTATTAGGATAACAATCTTCCAAAAATAGCTTCAAAAAATCAGTTAAGAGGCGTTTCCTCATCATGAAAAGTCTGAAAGTATCTCTAGAACTTGTATTAGGTTTTTAAAAGTTAGGCAAAATTCTTTACAGAAACCATCTTGACATGCAGATTTATTTTTCAGGAAGTTTTAAATTTAAAATCTATTGCCTTTATAGTTATATGGCTATCAAATTATCTATTTTATTTTAGATGATTTGTAGTAGTTTCTTTTTCCAAATAACAAGTCCATTTATCTAAGTTGTCAAATGTATGTGTGAAGAAACCTTAGCGCCGAAGAATTGATGCTTTTGAACTGTACTGTTGGAGAAGACTCTTGCGAGTCCCTTAGACTGCAAGGAGATCCAACCAGTCCATTCTGAAGGAGATCAGCCCTGGGTGTTCTTTGGAAGGAATGATGCTAAAGCTGAAACTCCAGTACTTTGGCCACCTTATGCAAAGTGTTGACTCATTGGAAAAGACTCTGATGCTGGGAGGGATTGGGGTCAGGAGGAGAAGGGGACGACAGAGGATGAGACGGCTGGATGGCATCACTGACTCGGTGTTTGTGAGTTTGAGTGAACTCTGGGAGATGGTGATGGACAAGGAGGCCTGGCGTGCTGCGATTCATGGGGTCGCAGCGACACAAGAGTCGGACATGACTGAGCGACTGAACTGAACTGAACTGAAGCATTCATAGCACTTATTTTTTCAGCCTATTGCAGCATCTGTACTGATATTCTGTTTTTGATATTGATGATTTTTCTTTCTTTCAAGACTTGCAAAATATTCAGTTCAGTTCAGTTGCTCAATCATGTCCGACTCTTTGCGATCTCATGGACTGCAGCACCCAGGCCTCCCTGTCCATCATCAACTCCCAGAGTTTACTCAAACTCATGTCCATTGAGTCGGTGATGCCACCCAAGTCAACTCCTTCTCCCACCTTCAATCTTTCCCAGCATCAGGGTCTTTTCAAATGAGTCAGTTCTTCAAATTAGGTGGCCAAAGTATTCGAGATTCAGCTTTAGCATCAGTCCTTCCAGTGAATATTCAGGACTGATCTCCTTTAGGATGGACTGGTTGGATCTCCTTGCAGTCCAAGGGACTCTCAAGAGTCTTCTCCAACACCACAGTTCAAAAACATCAATTCTTCGGCACTCAGCTTTCTTCAGAGTCCAACTCTCACATCCATACATGACTACTGCAAAAACCATAGCTTTGACTAGACCGACCTTTGTTGGCAAAGTGATTTCTTTCCTTCTTATTATGCTGTCTAGGTTGGTCATAGATTTTCTTCCAAGGAGAAAGCATCTTTTAATTTCATGGCTGCAATTACTGTCTGCAGTGATTTTGGAGCTCCCCAAAATAAAGTCAGCCACTGTTTACACTGTTTCCCCATCTATTTACCATGAAGTGATGAGACCAGATGCCATGATCTTAGTTTTCTGAATGTTAAGTTTTAAGCCAACTTTTTCACTCTCTTCTTTCACTTTTATCAAGAGGCTCTTTAGTTCTTCTTCACTTTCTGCCCTAAGTGTGGTGTCATTTACCTATCTGAGGTTATTTATACTTCTCCCAGCAATCTTGATTCCAGTTTGTGCTTCATCCAGCCCAGAGTTCCTCATGACGTACTGCTTCACTGAACAAATTCTGATTAATATTTTGTCAGAAGCCAAGTTGCTCCTGCTCTGGTTGGATTTTGCTACTCTCTAGACCTGTTACCCTGGAGAAGGCAATGACACCCCACTCTGGTACTCTTGCCTGGAAAATCCCATGGACAGAGGAGCCTGGTAGGCTGCAGTCCATGGGATCGCAAAGAGTCGGTCACAGCTGAGCGACTTCCCTTTCTCTTTTCAATTTCATGCATTGGAGAAGTAAATGGCAACCCACTCCAGTGTTCTTGCCTGGAGAATCCCAGCGACGGGGGAGCCTGGTGGGCTGCCATCTATGGGGTCGCACAGAGTCAGACACGACTGAAGCGACTTAGCAGCAGCAGCACCAGACCTGTTATGCAACACTAAAGACTGGAATTTCTTAGCCATAATCTTGGGAAATCCATCTTCTATCTCCAAATATTTGATCCTTTATTTCCTCAGTTGCCTATTTGAGTACTTTCTTGATATAATCATTTTATTGCAGCACATCAGTCAGAATCTATTTGAAAAAGTTTCATAGGAGACTGGTTTGTTGTTGTTTGGTTTTGTCCTTTGCAAGTAGGAAACAATTTTACTCTTTTATGGTTAAATTATATAGTTACAAAATTTGATGTAGGAATCCTATCACTACATTTAATTCTAAATTTCAGTTTAAGCAATTCTTTGTATGTTTCTTATTTATTTTTATTTTTTTCCCAGAATCTCTTTAGTGTTTTCTCTTTGTCCCAAGAGTTTCAAAAGTGCACATTAATATGCTTTGGGACATAGTCACTTCTTTGAGGTAAAATTCTCAATTTAGAGTTAGATATTCAATAAAATTCTCCAATTTTAAGAGTATAATTATAAGATTTTGGAATTATATAAAATCATTTAACTACTCACAATAATCAGGACATTTTGATCACTCCATTGTTACCAATGTCTTGACTTTACTAGAATTTCATGTAAGTACACAGTCTTTTGTGTCTGGCTTATTTAACTTAGCATCATGCTTTTTAGATTTGTTCAAGTTGGTGTTATCAGTTGTTTTTTTTTCCTTGCTCATACTGCACAGTATTTTATTATATTCATATATCAAGTTTCCTTATACATTGATAAGTTGATGTGAATTTGGATAGTTTTCTACATTTTGAATTTATATTCAATTTGAAAAGAGTTGCCACAATGGGCTTCCCAGGTGGCTCAGTGGTAAAGAATCCACATGCCAATGGAGGAGACGCAGGAGATGTGGATTCTAACCCTAGGTCAGGAAGATCCCCTGAAAGAGAAAATGGCAACCCACTCCAGTATTCTTGCCTGAAAAATTTCATGGACAGAATAGCTTGGTGGGCTACAATCTATAGCGTCACAAACAGTTAGACATGACTGAGTGATAGAGCATGCACAAACATTATATACACATCTTTGCATAGAGATGTATTTCCCATTCTTTTAAATACTTAGGAGAGGAAGACTGTTTAACTTTAGAAGAAGCTATCATTCTGCTTTCCAGTGTGTTAGTGTTGGTTATTTTTTTTTTTTTCTTTTTTATTCCTACTATTGAACTGGAAATCAATGGCCTTTATATCAGAAAATTCATGCCTTTGTGGTTTTGGGGAAATTTGTTAAAGCCTATATTGGATAATTTCCTTTTTTCAATCTATTTTCTAAGGATTTTTGCATCTATGTTCATCAGTAATATTGGCCTGTAGTTTTCTTTTTTTGTGGCATCTTTGTCAGGTTTTGGTATTAGGGTGATGGTGGCCTCATAGAATGAGTTTGGAAGTTTACTTTCCTCTGCAATTTTCTGGAAGAGCTTGAGTAGGACAGATGTTAGCTCTTCTCTAAATTTTTGGTAGAATTCAGCTGTGAAGCCGTCTGGACCTGGGCTTTTGTGTGCTGCAAGATTTTTGATTACAGTTTCAATTTCCGTGCTTGTGATGGGTCTGTTAAGATTTTCTACTTCTTCTGGGTCCAGTTTTGGGAATCCAACAACACATTAAAAAGATCATACACCATGACCAAGTGGGCTTTATCCCAGGGATGCAAGGATTCTTCAATATCCAATAATCAATCAATGTAATACACCACATTAACAAATTGAAAAATAAAAACCATATTATTATCTCAATAGATGCAGAGAAAGCCTTTGACAAAATTCAACACTCATTTATGATAAAAACTATCCAGAAAGCATGAATAGAAGGAACATACCTCAACATAATAAAAGCTATATATGACAAACCCATAGCAAACTTTATCCTCAATGGTGAAAAATTGAAAGCATTTCCTCTAAAGTCAGGAACAAGACAAGGGTGCCCACTTTCACCATTACTATTCAACATAGTTTTTGAAGTATTGGCCACAGCAATCAGAGAGAAAAAGAAATAAAAGGAATCCAAATCAGAAAAGAAGAAGTAAAACTCTCACTGTTTGCAGATGACATGATCCTCTACATAGAAAACCCTAAAGACTCCACCAGAAAATTACTAGAACTAATCAATGATTATAGTAAAGTTGCAGGATATAAAATCAACACACAGAAATCCCTTGCATTCCTATACACTAATAATGAGAAAATAGAAAGAGAAATTAAGGAAACAATTCCATTCGCCATTGCAATGGAAAGAATAAAATACTTAGGAATATATCTACCTAAAGAAACTAAAGACCTATACATAGAAAACTATAAAACATTGGTGAAAGAAATCAAAGAGGACACTAATAGATGGAGAAATATACCATGTTCATGGATTGGAAGAATCGATATAGTGAAAATGAGTATACTAACCAAAGCAATCTATGGATTCAGTGCAATCCCTATCAAGCTACCAATGATATTCTTCACAGAGCTAGAACAAATAATTTCACAATTTGTATGGAAATAGAAAAAAACCTCGAATGGCCAAAGCAATCTTGAGAAAGAAGAATGGACCTGGAGGAATCAACCTGCCTGACTTCAGGCTCTACTACAAAGCCACAGTCATCAAGACAGTATGGTACTGGCACAAAGACAGAAATATAGATCAATGGAACAAAATAGAAAGCCCAGAGATAAATCCATGCACCTATGGACACCTTATCTTTGACAAAGGAGGCAAGGATATACAATAGATTAAAGACAATCTCTTTAACAAGTGGTGCTGGGAAAACTGGTCAACCACTTGTAAAAGAATGAAACTAGAACACTTTCTAACACCATACACAAAAATAAACTCAAAATGGATTAAAGATCTAAACCTAAGACCAGAAAGTATAAAACTACTAGAGGAGAACATAGGGAACACACTCTCCGACATACATCACAGCAGGATCCTCTATGACCCACCTCCCAGAATATTGGAAATAAAAGCAAAAATAAAGAAATGGGACCTAATTAAACTTAAAAGCTTCTGCACAACAAAGGAAACTATAAGCAAGGTGAAAAGACAGCCTTCAGAATGGGAGAAAATAATAGCAAATGAAGCAACTGACAAACAACTAATCTCAAAATATACAAGCAACTCCTACAGCTCAATTCCAGAAAAATAAATGACCCAATCAAAAAATGGGCCAAAGAACTAAATAGACATTTCTCCAAAGAAGACATACAGATGGCTAACAAACACATGAAAAGATGCTCAACATCACTCATTATCAGAGAAATGCAAATCAAAACCACTATGAGGTCCCATTTCACACCAGTCAGAATGGCTGTGATCCAAAAGTCTACAAGCAATAACTGCTGGAGAGGGTGTGGAGAAAAGGGAACCCTCTTACACTGTTGGTGGGAATGCAAATTAGTGCAGCCACTATGGAGAACAGTGTGAAGATTCCTTAAAAAACTGGAAATAGAACTGCCTTATGATCCAGCAATCCCACTGCTGGGCATACACACCGAGGAAACCAGAATTGAAAGAGACACATGTACCCCAATGTTCATTGCAGCGCTGTTTATAATAGCCAGGACATGGAAGCACCCTAGATGTCCATCAGCAGATGAATGGATAAGAAAGCTGTGGTACATATACACAATAGAGTATTACTCAGCCATCAAAAAGAAAACATTTGAATCAGTTATAATGAGGTGGATTAAACTGGAGCCTATTATACAGATTGAAGTAAGCCAGAAAGAAAAAGAGCAATACAGTATACCAACGCATATATATGGAATTTAGAAAGATGGTAACTGATAACCCTGTATACGAGACAGCAAAAGAGACACTGATGTATAGAACAGTCTTTTGGACTCTGTGGGAGAGGGAGAAGGTGGGATGATTTGGGAGAATGGCATTGAAACATGTATAATATCATATATGAAACGAGTCATCAGTCCAGGTTCGATGCATGATACTGGATGCTTGGGGCTGGTGCACTGGGACGACCCACAGGGATGGTATGGGGAGGGAGGAGGGTTCAGGATGGGGAACACATGTATACCTGTGGCAGATTCATTTTGATAAATTGCAAAACCAATATAATATTGTAAAGTTAAAAAATAAAATGAAATAATAATAAAAATAAAAAGAGAAAAAAAAATCTATTTTCTACAAAGGTGCTTCCCTGATAGCTCAGTTGTTAAAGAATCTGCCTGCAATACAAGAGACCCCAGTTCGAGTCCTGGTTCAGGAAGATCCATTGGAGAAGGAATAGACTACCCATTCCAGTATTCTTGGGCTTCTTTTGTAGCTCAGCTGGTAAAGAATCTGCCTACAATGTGGAAGACCTGAGTTTGATCCCTGGGTTCGGAAGAGTCCCTGGAAAGGGAAAGCCTACCCACTCCAGTATTCTGGCCTGGAGAATTCCATGGACTGTATAGTTCATGGGGTAGCAAAGAGTCAGACACACTGAGTGACTTTCACTTCACTTTTGCTGAACTCCCATTAGTTATTTTGTATTTGCAATAAGATGAATATGTTAATACTGAGGTGTAGAGATTAAATTTGGATATAAAACCATATATATATATATATATATATATATATTCACATTTGTACTTGATAATCACATGCTTATTACATTTTATTGCATTTTCAAAATTCTAATGTTATTTTATAATGGTATTTTCTTTTCGATATATTTTAAAGGCATTTTCTTAAAGTAAAAATAAAATGACTATATTCCATGTCTTCAGAATGAATAAAATCAACTCAGTAGAAAAGTCATTTTCATAGAAAAAATATAAAACTTCATAAACAATTAAACAGATTAAAGCATCTTCTTTTAAGTTGTACTTAATGAGAGCGTGGGGAGTTAAATACAGAATTTCCATTAAAATGACTGAGAAATTGTGCATGTAGTTTCATACCTGCCTTGATGAACATTCTTCTCTTCCTACTGAATGTTTAAAAAGGGAGTAATTCCACAGTTTAAAGAGTACCTGGCAATCTTGTCAACACAGACATTCATATTAAGTACAAAATTTTTATGAGTATTTTTGAATTTGAAGTTGACAATAGGTATACCTGTTTTACATTTCATTCCTATAAATCTTCTAGCAATAGTGTAAAAATATTACAATGATTTTGTCCATTAAATTCAATAAAATTTAGTACACTGAACTTGTTTCACTTTCTTGGTGAAAGCAGTCGTATTTTTCTAGCACAAAGTTGATTCCTGGCAAACAATATGTTAGATATTCATGACACAAAAAGTACTAAGAAAGAAAAATTGTATTTATTTTATTTCTTCTTTACTTTTCTAGGGGGAATGTAAAATTCCTGGCCCACCAGACTCACATACTAACATTTAATGTGTGGCTAGATGATTTTCAACTTTTGTCCATACAAGGATTTTTTTTTAAAAAATCTATTCATTTATTCAATTTATTGCAGGTTTTATAGATGATAAAACTGAGAAGTTTAATCAAAGGTAATGCAAACAAGGAAATAAATATTAGAGCAGAAATAAGAGAAATAAAGACAATAGAGATCACTAAGAGCTGTTTCTTTGAAAAGATCTTTAAAAATGACAAGCCTTTGGCTAGACTCACCAAGAAAAAAGAAAAATAACTCAAATAAATAAAATCAGAAATTAGAAAGAATATGTGAATACTGATACCACAGAAACACAAAGGATCATAAGAGACTGCTATTAATCATTATATGCCAACAAACAGGATACCATAGACAAAATAACCTCCTAGAAATATACAAGTCACCAAGACTGAACCATAATGAAACAGAAAATATTAGCAGATTGATTACTGGTAAGGAGATTAAACCAGTAATCACAAACCTCCAAACAAACAAAAGTCCAGGAAAAGAAATCTTCACTGGTGAATTCTACCAAACATTTAAAGAAGAATCAAGAAAAAATCTTCTCAAATTCTTCAAAAATAAAAGAGAGAACTCTTATAAAGTCATTTTATGAGACCAGTTTAACTTCATACCTAAACCAGACAAGGATACCATAAGAAAGAAAATGTATAGGCCAGTATCCCTTGTGAACATATATGTGAAAATCCTCAACAAAATATCACAAACCAAATTCAACAATAAAGTCAAAAGATGCTATGATCAAATGAGGTTTATACCAAGGATTAAAGGATGGTTTAACATCTTCAAATCACTCAGCATGATACATTACCAAAATAAAGTATAACAATCATATGATCATCTCAATAGATGCAAAAAAGGCATTTGACAAAATTCAACATTCATTTATGAAAAAAAACTCTCAACAAGGTGGGTATAGAGGGAATATGTATGCATTTATGCTCAGTCGTGTTCTACTTTTTTGCAACCCCATGGGCTGTAGCCTACCAGCCTCCTCTGCCCATAGGATTTTCTAGGCAAGAATACTGGAGTGGGTTGCCATCTCTTCCTCCAGGAGATCTTCCCAACTCACAAATGAACCAGAACTGCATATCCTGCATCTCTTGTTTTGGCAGGTGGGTTCTTACCACTGAGTCACCTCAACATAATGAAGGCCATATACAATAAGCCCTCAGCTAAGATCATGCTCAAAATGTGAACAGTGAAAACCCTTTCCTCTAGTTCAAGAACAGGACAAGATTGCCCCCCTTCACTACTTTTGTTCAACATAGTACTGGAAGTCTTAATCAGAGCAATCAGGCAAAAAAGAGAATTAAAAGGCATCCAGTCGGAAAGGAAAAAGTAAAACTGTTACTATTTGCAGATGATATGATATTACTTACAGAGTATCCTAACTGCTGCTGCTAAGTCACTCAGTCGTGTCCAACTCTGTGTGACCCCATAGACAGCAGCCCACCAGGCTCCCCCGTCCCTGGGATTCTCCAGGCAAGAACACTGGAGTGGGTTGCCATTTCCTTCTCCAATGCATGAAAGTGAAAAGTGAAAAGTGAAAGTGAAGTCGCTCAGTCGTGTAAGACCCTAAGTAACCCCATGGACTGCAGCCTACCAGGCTCCTCCGTCCATAGGATTTTCCAGGCAAGAGTACTGGAGTGGGGTGCCATTGCCTTCTCCAGAGTACCCTAAAGAATCCATCAAAAAAAAAAAAACAAAACTTTTTAGACTTAACAAAAGAATTCAGTATGGTTGTAAGACACAAAATCAATACAAAAAAACTCTTTTGTCTTTGCATACTAATAATGACACAGCAGAAGAATAAATAAAGACACTAATTCCACTCAAAATTGTATTAAAAGAATACAATGCCTAGGAATAAATTTAATCAAGGAGGTGAAATATGTTCATACTTAAAACTACAAGATATTAATGAAAGAACTTAAAGATGATACAAGTGCAAAGATACCCATGTTCATGGATTGGAACAATTAATATTATTACAATCTCTTACCATCCAAAGCAATCTACAAGTTCAGTACAATCTCTATCAAAATTCCAATGGCACATTTCAAAGAAGTAGAATTAATAATATGCAAAATTTGTATAGAATCATAACAAAAAGCCCCAACGCTAAAGCAGTGTTGAATAAGAAGTACAAAGCTGGAGGCATTATGTTTCATTATGAATAGGTGATTTACAGAGAGAAAATCTAAAAGTAGAACAAAATATAAAGAGATTCTCAAATAAAGTGTGAGTTGGAGACATAATAAAAAAAAGCAACAATTAAATGTCACTGTATACCAGAGTGGTTAAGAACTAAATGCTGACTCCAGCACTGTTTACAATAGTGAAGACATGGAAACAACTTAAATGTCCATCGACACAGGAATAGAAGTAAGATATGGTACATATATACAATGGAACATTACTCAGACATTAAAAAGAATGAACAATGCCATTTACAGCAATATGGATGGACTTACTGTTCTTAGTGAAGCACGTCAGACAGAGAAGCAGAAGTATATGACATCCCTTACATGTGGAATCTAAAAAGAAATGATACAAATGAACTTACTTACAAAACAGACGGACTCACAGACTTAGAGAACTAGCTTATGGTTGCTAGGGGAGAAGGGTAGCAGGAAGGGATAGTTCTGCTATTTGGGACAGGTATGTATACACTGCTGTATTGAAAATGGATTACAGACAGGGACCTACTGTATAGCACATGGAACTCTATTCAATGTTATGTGGCAGCCTGGATGGAAGAGGAGTTTGGGGGAGAATGGATACATGTATATGTATGGTTGAATGCTTTTGCTGTTCACCTGAAACTGTCACAAAACTATTTGTTAATCAGCTATACCTCAAAAGAAAACGAAAAGTTTACAAAAAAAAAAAAAAAAGAATTAAATGCTGAATAATGTCAATATTCAAGGGGCTACGTGGGTATGGAACCCAGAGTCCTGCTGGTTTGATGGAAGACTGGTACACTTCCTTGAGAGAGGAAACTGACAGTTCTTAGTTAAATTAAATGTACATATGGCATGACCTAGCAGTTCTCCTGGACAGACACAGTCCATAAGGAAAGGATGCTCACTCACCTATCAGTGGAAAGGGAAGAAGTATTATCCTCATCCCTTTTTTGGTGAATTGGACATACAAGATATGGTAGATGTACACTGTTGTACAGTGTATAGATGCAACAGACTAGATATTCATAGTAAATAAGACAGCACTAAGAAAATAAAGCAAAACATAGAACAAAACTTATAATGTTATTAAACTAAAATACATCAAAAACAACATACACATTTTATAAGAACATAAACAGACCAAAGGATGAACTCTAGCTGTATCAGAATGGTTGTCCACAAAGGGAGAGAAATGGAGAGAGAGAGGTTCATTCATTCATTTAAATGAATAAATCATGTATAAAGGAAGAGAAGGAACTTAAGCAGATTATGATGACATGTCATGAACTAGGGAGTAGAATTTACTCAACATTCTAGACAACTATATATGTGATATTCCTGACCCACAGTTGTTTACCTGTAGCTTGAATGCTGAGAACTGGCAGCCAACTTCTATCTAAATACTTCATAGACAGCATTGATTCCATGAAAGGCTTTCAATTATTTCAACCTGGGCTTTCAATTTTGAAAAAGGATTACATTTTGCTCTAATGTTTACAATTTCTCCTCAAGTAGCTGTTTTGGGCAGTAACATATAGATTATATTCAGTGATCTGCACAGGCTGGCAAGTAGACCTTAATATTTGGGGAAAGGAAATGAATTATTATAAATAAAGGTAAAAGGTATGTAAAAAGTTGCAGTTACATCCAATATTGATTTGCAATAAAGAGAAACTCTGTTTAAGAGCTATGGAGTTAGGTGTAACATTCTTCAAAGTGGTTTACTAGCATTTTATTTTATATAATAAAAAGAAGAGTGTGTTATCTAAAAAACCTAAAGATGAATAGGATATTAATCTTTATTTCTCAGAAACTGCACCAATCCTCTCCTACCTCCAACAAAGGTACATAAATGGCATTTAGAATGTGCATTTTGATGGCTTTTCAGACTGATTTAAAAGATAATGAAATTAATATGAAAATACAAGAAATATTAAAATATAAACATTTTAATTTTAAAATTTAATAATATTAACAAAGACATTCCAATACATTTTCTAGTACAATACAGCCCAATATAAAGTGAAATAAATATTCACTGCTCCGTGATACATTTATAGAGCATTTATGGTTTAAAGAAATGCAATTCTGTATTTCACTTTCAATTTTTCTCTTAGGAAATAATACTTTTTTCAAGAAGATCATACTAATATATATATTTGTACATGCTGAAAAGGACAAATAGTATGAACTCGATAAACTATTTCTGGAAGACCAAATGCAAACTGTACTTCCAGTGCAAAGTAGCCTTTATGCCCCTGAACACTCTCATCTGTTTACAGTATTCTAGAATCCCAAGCTAACTCCCTTTTTTAACTCACCCTACAGACAATCAGCTATGGTTTTTTCAGTAGTCATGTATGGACGTGAGAGCTGGACTATAAAGAAAGCTCAGCACTTAAGAATTGATGCTTTTGAACTGTGGTGTTGAAGAAGACTCTTGAGATTCCCTTGGACTGCAAGTAGATCAACCAGTCCATCCTAGAGGAAATCAGTCCCAGATATTCATTGGAAGGACTGATGCTGAAGCTGAAACTCCAATACTTTGGCAACCTGATGCGAAGAACTGACTCATTTGAAAAGACCCTGATGCTGGGAAAGATTGAAGGTGGGAGAAGAAGGGGATGACAGAGGATGAAAAGTTGGATGGCATCACTGACTCAACGGACATGAATTTGAGTAAACTCCGGGAGTTGGTGATGGACAGGGAGGCCTGGCGTGCTGCAGTCCATGGGGTTGCAATGAGTCGGACATGACTGAGCAACTGAACTGACAGACAATCAGAAAAAGAGAAGGATATAGAGAACAAACATACAACTCTCTGGGCTTTGAATACATGCATCTAAATATACTCTTTAATAAGGTCCTTCTGTCTTAAACATGGAGCCCTCTAAATGTTAAGCAAGCCAGGCTCCTCTGTCCATGGAATTCTCCAGTCAAGAATACTGGAGTGGGTTCGCCATTCCCTTCTTAGAGAATCTTCCCAATCCAGGGGTCAAACCCCTGGTCTCCTGCATTGTAGGCAGATTCTTTACCATCTGAGCTACCAGGGAAGTCCATTAAGCAAGCCAAATCCTTATCATTATTTAGGTTCCTTTCCATTTTTTTTTTCATGAAATTACATCTTGTTTCTTCACTGTAAATATCTATATCATTTATTATCTTTTTATTTTGAAATAGATATTCATTAGAATATCTAATGAATTAGAAAAACCAAAATCTATAGAGGGAAGTCCCATGTTCCTTTAATCCAGTTTTACCCCCAATCCTGCAAAACTATATTACAATATAAAACAGAAGTTTAGTATAATCTACAGAGCTTATTCAGGTTTCACCAGTCCTATGCTCACTCATCTGTTCGTTTTATAGATGAGTATAAATTCTACAAACTTCATCACATGTGCAGATTTATGTAACAATCACCACAATCAAAATACAGCACTGTTCCATCACCAAACATAAGGTTTCCTTATATCCTTACACCATTTCCCCACTACCCATTGCTGCTGCTGCTGCTAAGTCGCTTCAGTCGTGTCCGACTCTGTGCGACCCCATAGACGGCAGCCAACAGGCTCCCCCATCCCTGGGATTCTCCAGGCAAGAACACTGGAATGGGTTGCCATTTCCTCCTCCAATGCATGAAAGTGAAAAGTGAAAGTGAAGTCGCTCAGTCGTGTCCAACTCTTAGCAACCCCATGGACTGCAGCCTACCAGTCCCCTCCATCCATGGGATTTTCCAGGCAAGAGTACTGCAGTGGGGTGCCATCGACTACCCATTGCTAATACCTGGCAAACACTAATCTAATCATCATCTTCATAATTTTGTTATTTAATGAATATTTTATAGATAGAAACATACTGTTTGTAACCTTTTAATGGTGGCTTTTCCCACTTGGCTTAATTTCTCTGAGATCACTCCCAGTTTTTGTACATATCAGTACATCACTCCTTTTTATAACACTCTATGATATGGATTTATTATCATTTGTTTAACCATTCATGGATTGAGGAATAATTGTTTCCAGTTTGGAACTATTATAATAAAGTTGGTATGAATATTTATGTCTTAGCTTTTGTGTGAACATATATTTTTCTTTCTCTGGGGTAAATCTGCAAGAGTTTGATTGC
Organism: Bos taurus; assembly: GCF_002263795.3. Lineage (NCBI taxonomy): Eukaryota > Metazoa > Chordata > Mammalia > Artiodactyla > Bovidae > Bos > Bos taurus. The sequence continues at coordinate 38,040,021 of NC_037348.1, read as the reverse complement.
TAGACCTTGTGATAAGTACATGTTTAGTGTTGTATATGAAAATTAGAGATACCAAAGGAACATTTCATGCAAAGATGGGCTCGATAAAGGACAGAAATGATATGCACCTAACAGAAGCAGAAGATATTAAGAAGAGGAGACAAGAACACACAGAACTGTACAAAAAAGATCTTCATGACCCAGATAATCATGATGGTGTGATCACTGACCTAGAGCCAGACATCCTGGAATGTGAAGTCAAGTGGGCCTTAGAAAGCACCACTACAAACACAGCTAGTGGAGGTGATGGAATTCCAGTTGAGCTATTTCAAATCCTGAAAGATGATGCTGTGAAAGTGCTACACTCAATATGCCAGCAAATTTGGAAAACTCAGCAGTGGCCACAGGACAGGAAAAGGTCAGTTTTCATTCCAATCCCAAAGAAAGGCAATGCCAAAGAATGCTCAAACTACCACACAATTGCACTCATCTCACATGCTAGTAAAGTAATGCTCAAAATTCTCCAAGCCAGGCTTCAGCAATACATGAACCATGAATTTCCAGATGTTCAAGCTGGTTTTAGAAAAGGCAGAGGAACCAGAGGTCAAATTGTTAACATCTGTTGGATCATGGAAAAAGCAAGAGAGTTCCAGAAAAACATCTATTTCTGCTTTATTGACTATGCCAAAGCCTTTGACTCTGGATCACAATAAACTGTGGAAAATTCTGAAAGAGATGGGAATGCCAGACCACCTGACCTGCCTCTTGAGAAACATATGCAGGTCAGGAAGCAACAGTTAGAACTGGACATGGAACAACAGACTGGTTCCAAATAGGAAAAGGAGTACGTCAAGGCTGCATATTGTTATCCTGCTTATTTAACTTATATGCAGAGTACATCATGAGAAACGCTGTGTTGGAGGAAACACAAGCTGGAATCAAGATTGCCGGGAGAAATGTCAATAACCTCAGATATGCAGATGACACCACCCTTATGGCAGAAAGTGAGAGGAACTAAAAAGCCTCTTGATGAAAGTGAAAGTGGAGAGTGAAAAAGTGGGCTTAAAGCTCAACATTCAGAAAATGAAGATCATGGCATCTGGTCCCATCACTTTATGGCAAATGGCAGATGGGGAAACAGTGTCAGGCTTTCTTTTTTGGGGCTCCAAAATTACTGCAGATGGTGACTGCAGCCATGAAATTAAAAGACGCTTACTCCTTGGAAGGAAAGTTATAACCAGCCTAGATAGCATATTCAAAAACAGAGACATTACTTTGCCAACAAAGGTACATCTAGTCAAGGCTGTGGTTTTTCCAGTGGTCATGTATGGATGTGAGAGTTGGACTGTGAAGAAAGCTGAGTGCCGAAGAATTGATACTTTTGAACTTCGGTGTTGGAGAAGACTCTTGAGAGTCCCTTGGACACAAGGAGATCCAACCAGTCCATCCTAAAGGAGATCAGTCCTGGGTGTTCACTGGAAGGACTGATGCTGAGGCTGAAACTCCAGTACTTTGGCCACCTCATGCAAAGAGTTGACTCACTGGAAAAGATCCTGATGCTGGGAGGGATTAGGGGCCACAGGAGAAGGGGATGAAGAGGATGAGATGTCTGCATGGCATCACTGACTCGATGCGCATGAGTTTGGGTGAACTCCGGGAGTTGGTGATGGACAGGGAGGCCTGGCCTGCTGCAGTTCATGGAGTCACAAAGAGTCAGACATGACTGAGTGACTGTACTGAACTGAACTGAACTGAATAACTGACAAGCTGCTTCCTAGGAGTCTGTCCTGTTTTACAGTCTAACCAATCATGTATGAATCATCTAGTTTTTCAGTATCTTCACTAGCATTTGTGTTATTATTGCTTTATTTTAGCCATTCTCATATGTATGCAGTAATATCATTATTGGTTTAATTTGTGTTTCCCTAGTAGCTAATGAGGGAGAAGGCAATGGCACCCCACTGCAGTACTCTTGCCTGGAAAATCCCATGGACGGAGGAGCCTGGTAGGCTGCAGTCCATGGGGTTGCTAAGAGTTGGACATGACTGAGCGACTTCACTTTCACTTTTCACTTTCATGCATTGGAGGAGGAAATGGCAACCCACTCCAGTGTTCTTGCCTGGAGAATCCCAGGGACGGCGGGGCCTGGTGGGCTGCTGTCTATGGGGTCGCACAGAGTCGGACACGACTGAAGTGACAGCAGCAGCAGCAGTAGCTAATGATGTGGACCATCTATTCCTGAGCTTATTTCCACACCCTCTTCATTGAAATATCTATTCATGGCTTTTGACTAATCAGTAAATGGGCTATTTGATTTTTACAGCCAAGTTTGAGAGTCCTTTGTATGCATTCACTTTCACTTTTCACTTTCATGTATTGGAGAAGGAAATGGCAACCCACTCCAGTGTTCTTGCCTGGAGAATTCCCAGGGATGGGGGAGCCTGGTGGGCTGCCATCTATGGGGTCACACCGAGTCGGACAGGACTGAAGTGACTTAGCATAGCATAGCATAGCATAGCATATATGCATTCTTGATATGAATGGATTCTTTGTTAGATATATGGTTCGTAAATATTACCTCCCACATATAATTATACTCATATATTATGTGATATACATAATCTTCTATCTTGAATTTTAATATTAAATATGCATTTTTGCTTCTATCTTGTAGGAATGCAAATTCTTAAAAGTAGAACCAAAGGTATTTAACCTTCACCTATCCCCCAACAAGCGTTTATCACACAAAGACATCTAATAACACATTACTGATAAAGTAGTGAACACAGAAATAAAAAATAAAATAGACATTCCCAAAACAAACTACCTCATGAGACTATTATAGTAAATTGATATAAAGTAAAATCATACTTTCCAGGTGACTAAATATTTTAATATCCAAGTTTTAGGTCTCCTATCTTCTATACAACCACACTTTCTTCAAGTTGAAGCTTTTTTCTCAACATATAGAAATGTGGTCTCTTTTACCATATAAACCTTTAGGATGATGCAATTCTTTAGTTTATCCTGGTGTGAATTTTCCTAACTTCTGTTCAGGACTTTTTTTTAAGCATAATTTGACAGATTAAGGTATGGCATCTCCATATGTCTATATAGCTACATTACAGTTTCTTCTTTGGTATCTAATATTTAGATGGTGATGTAAGTCTCTGTTTTACTGCCTTTATACTGTTAGCCTTTTATTGATTCACTTAGGGTGTAATTGCTTGCTCTCTGTAAGCATTCTAATAAGAACAGCAAGATCACTTCAGTATTCCCAATTCGAGTGAGGTCACAGAAATTAGAGATGCAAATAACTTGCTAAGTCACCCTTTTAATTTTTCCTCTGGGTAAGGTTATTCCCTATGGTATATTTTTTTCTTGTTTCTCCTTTTTTTTTTTTGGTCAATCTGAGCATTAAAGAGATTCAATAAGTATGTTTTTTCCTAGTGCTTCCATTCCAAGACTAAGCTTGAAATCTCTCTGGAAGGAATGAAAATCATATATTCTTTGATAGCAGTATCAGTATCCAGTATCTGGATATCCAGATACTGGATATCAGTATACAGTATCTTCCATGCATGAACCGTGATGGTTCCTCTTGCCATTATTCAATAAGACTTTTCTCAGTTCTTGGTTGCAAGTTCAATGATGAGAGAACCTACTGCTTCTGTGAAGTCTGCCTTTCCTTGCTACTAACTGGTAATTTCATCAGAAACATGATTAACAGAACTGTTATAGCAGTTATAATGGTGATGAAGTCATGCCACTATGAAGAAAAGGAAAATGAAATAATTATGTCAATTATATTCATCATGAATTCCCCATCATGAGTCACTTTTCTTAAAACATAGGCCTAATTTTCCTATGAAAGTAGAAATGTAGGAAGTCAAGATTGAAGTAATTTGACTTGAAATACCTCACTTGGGAATGGTATAACATTATTGTTTGCAAGATTCTGTCAAATATTTTATTATACTTAGAGTGATGAGGTGAAATGGAATGGGTTATTACCCACATTTTATACCTCATTATATTGAGGTTCTGATCTAGTTGATTTAGGTTACACAATTCAACATGTTCTCAAACTCAGTACTTTTTACAATACATGAAACTCACAATCACATACAGGCATTTACTGACTCGATAGACGTGAGTCTCAGTGAACTCCGGGAGTTGGTGATGGACAGGGACGCCTGGCGTGCTGCGATTCATGGGGTTGCAAAGAGTCGGACACGACTGAGCGACTGATCTGATTTTATGCAAAACTGGATTAAAATCCTATAGCACCTAGATTTCCTCCATCATATGTCCTATTGCTTCTATGTCTTCTTTGTGAGCACACTTCAATTTTCTCTTGTTTTATTATATTTTAGAGCATCAATTATCTTTTTTGCTGCATATCTGAATCACCCATGCAGTTTTTATATATAATGATGCCCAGGTTATACCCTATAGTGATTGATTAATAAGAAATATCTGGAGGAGAGACTCAGGATTCAATATATTTTCCTTAAACTCTCCAGTTGATTCCAAAGTGCAGCCAAATTTGAGAAATACTATCTTATATTTCTATCCCAGGCTTTCTTCTCTTACAACTGTGCACTGAACCAAGCATTTGATTGTACAACCACACACAGTAATTTTATTTTCCAGGTACATGGTGGTTCTTCATAAGTCCACATCTCCACCTAGAACTCTGTCTCGGGCTTCAGAAGCATTTGCACTTGTATATCCATCTCCACAGAGGCTTTAACAGTCTCATGCTCTTATGACTGAGCTAGCCAGGCAGAGGCTTAAAACTCAAAAATCCCCAGGGTGAATTTGTAGCTTTCCCTCAAAACATCTTTCTTTTTCTTATTTAGTACAGACTATTCTGTTGCAAAAGTAAGACTCAAGAATTCAGTGGCTGTGTCAAAACATGATATTGTCTCTCACTCTCAGTTCTGAGACTGAGAAGCTCTACTCTTCTCAAGCTCAGGCATCTTTCCTTGTTCTTGTCACTACAATCAGTCAACTGGAAGAAAGAATCAGGGGTCCAGGTGCATCTCTTTAAAGGGCAGGGCTCAGAATGTGACTTACTACTTCTACCTTTATTCCATCAGTCAGACATTATTCATATGGTCACACAAGTCTATAAGGGTAGATAGATTTGTGGTCTTTAGCTAGATAGCCATGTACCTGGCTAAAACCAAGAGGAAGGAACTTCTAACTCTGAAGAAGGTGAAGTAACAAATTACCCTCCTTCCTGAAACAATAACTGCATTTCATATATTCAAAAGTTAAGTAGAAATATGAAATATAAATATTTTCAAAAGGAATCACACTGAACTGCTAAAGATGAAAACTACAATTTGTGAGATGAAAAATACATGGAATGGAATTAACAGCAGATCAGACATTGCAGAAAATAAAGGGTTAGTGCACTCTGAGACACAACAGGAAGAACTATACAAAATAAGACACAGAGAGCAAAAGGAATAAATAGTGAAGGGTTCAAGTGAGCCGTGGAACAATTTCAAGTGGTCTCATATACACACAGTTGGAATCTCCACAGGTTAGGAAATATCAGAGAAGAAAGAAGGACCAAAATTTTTGAAGAAATAATGGTTACAATGTTTGCAAAACTTGAAAAATAGAAACCCATAATTTAAGAATCTCAATAAATCTCAAGTACAAGAGACATTAAAAATAAATACTCCAAGGCACAACATAATCAAATTTCTCAAACTTAGTGATAGAAAATCTTTAAAGCAGCCAGAAGAAAAGACATCTTTAAACTAATTACGTATTTAACATAATACATTTTATGTACAAAATCAAAGATAAGGATGATTTATTTCTCATAGAAAATATGTAAGTGAGATGACAATGGAGGAGGATCTTTAAAGTGCTGAAAGAAAATGCTTTCTCATCTACTAAGTAAATATATCTTTCCCAAAATGTGAAGTCAAACTTTTCAGACATCACCAGCAGACCAGCATAACATAAAAGACATTTTCTTCAGATGGGAGGGAAAAAAGACAACCGGATAAAAACAAGGAATGAAGAGGGCCTAGAAATGAAAATTACACGGATGATATATTTCATTTTTTCTTGTGATCTAAAACCTTATTTCAAAGATAAATGACTGTTTAATAATAATTTTCTGTGAATTTAACAGATATGTACAAGAGACGTGACAATAGCACAAATCCAGGAGGAGAAGATGGAAAAGTGCTGTAATACTTGAAGGCAGACTGTGATATGATGATGTACACTATAAGGCAACCGTAAAATGACTGAACAATGAGTTGCAGCTCACCAGTCAGCAAAGGAGGTAAAATGATTCGTGAAATGATTAAAGTAATCCACAAATCCATAAAAAGACAGAAAAAAAAACCATAATAATGACTTTAAAAAAAGAATGTAACAATGACAGAAAACAATGACTTGGTTGTGTTAGGTAGAGTCCAGGATAATGGGCCTCTGTTCAACCAAAGGCCATAGGAAAACTAAAATGTAGAAGTTTATTATTCAAAGATCCCGTAGAAAACATGCAGCATGCCTCGAAGGGCCACACATGAGGTAAAGGCAGGATGCAGGCAATCTGCAGCAGGACCTGGGGGGCATGACTTTATTAAGGTCCATGTGTAGAATGCTTTGGGGTTCCCAAGTTAAAGCCAGATTGGTCAATTCAAGCCAAAAAGCAGGGTTTCACTCAGCTCATTATCTAAGGGACTCACAAGGGGAAGGCCCTGGGAAGCAGAAAAGACTGTTGAACACAAGGGCCATTGGAGTAGGCAGGTCAGGAACTTATATTTACTTGTGACTCAGTGGCATGAAGGGTTAATGTCAATCTAAGGTACCCATAGGCAGCTTGGGCAGATAAAATGGATGTGGAAGCAGCAATATTGAGAGTAGCAGAGCTAAATTCTTGGTAAGAATAAAGGAAATAAAAATAAGATTAGAATAGAAAACAGTACAAGACAGATGAGAATCTAACAATATCAGTGATCACGTAAAATACAGATAATCCAAGTACCACATATATTATGAACATTCTTATTAATAAAATATAATATCTTACAAATTTACCATAATTCTTCTTGCTTAAAACGTCTAAGAAATTTATAACTTTAAAGGTAATTTATAATATCCTCAGTATTTCCTAGGGAGATGGTGGCTCAAAGGTAAAGAATCTGCCTGCCAATGCAGAGACAGGAGACTTGGGTTCAATCTCTGGGCCTGGAAGAACCCTTGAAGGAGGAAATTGCAACCCACTCCAGTATTCTTGCCATGAAAATCCCATGGACAAAGGAACCTGGCAGGTTCACAAAGAGACAAAATGGAGCAACTGAGCATGCAATATACCCTGTAAGACTCTGTATGATCTGACAGTCTCATTTCAGGGGTACCTCATATGATAATCTTTTCTTCCAACAAACTGAAATCCTTTAGTTTTACTAAGATGCCATATTTTCCTTCTCCTTAGTTTAAGGTTCACCTTTCTTGAAAGAGTCTCCATTCTGAACTCTGCCATAGTTAAATCTTATAACTATGCAGGCAGCAGATAGCACTGGAGATTGTAGACTCTTCTTCAGGACCTTACCCACCAACCCTGGGCCATCTGCCCCTTCCACTCATTCCTCTATCAGTGTATCCTGTTCCTAAGAGCCTGGTAAGCAAGTGAGCTGGTTAAAAGTCTTTTTATTAATATTCACCAAGAAGGATACGTTGATTCTGCCTTGACCTAGGATTTTAGCGATAGAAATGGTTAGGTGATTAGATTTGATATGTGGGTTGTTGTTCAGTCACTAAGCCCTGTCTGACTCTTTGCAACCCCATGGACTGAACCATACCAGGCTTTTCTGTCCTTCACTTTCTCCCAGAGTTCGCTCAAATTCATGTCCCTTGAATCAGTGATACCATCCAACCAGTTCATCCTCTGTCGCCCCCTTCTCCTCCTGCCCTCAATCTTTCCCAGCATCAGGATCATTTCCAATGAGTCAGCTCTTCACAACATGTGGCCAAAGTATTGGAGCTCCAGCTTCGGCATCAGTCCTTCCAATGACTATTCAGGGTTGATTTCCTTTAGGACTGACTGGTTTGATCCCCTTGCTATCCAAGACTCTCAAGAGTCCTCTTCAGCATCACAATTTGAAAGCATCAGTTCTTTGGCATTCAACCTTCTTAATGGTCCAACTGTCATATCCATGCATGACCACTAGAATATGTGGGTAAGTAGACCCAAATAAAGTTGCTGATAGTTGGATATGGGGGTGAAGAAAGGAGCACAATTAAGGGTGACTTACCACATTTTATTTTAATTACCTGTTCACTTATCCTTACCGCACAGTATACCAAAAATGCCACAACAGTAAGAAGTACTGGTTTCCCCAGACATAGTATATATGTCTGTAAAGTATAGTATATATCATAGTACTGTTATCTCCAGTGCAGAACAGGTATTCTTTAAACATTTTTTTTCCAACTGAAAACTGAACCTCAGAGCAGTTCTACACATTTTAATTTACAATTTCTACTTATAGGTAAAGAAATTGATATTCAGATAAATTATGTAACTGTAACTAGAAGTTAGGGATATAGTTCCTAGAGTCATACAATCTGAATTTAAATTCTTAATTCTAACTTTATCAAGCTGTATGAACTTCGGCAAGAAAGTTCCAGAAAAACATCTAGTTCTGCTTTATTGACTATGCCAAAGCCTTTGACTGTGTGGGTCACAATAAACTGTGGAAAATTCTGAAAGAGATGGGAATGCCAGACCACCTGACCTGCCTCTTGAGAAACCTATATGCAGGTCAGGAAGCAACAGTTAGAACTGGACATGGAACAACAGACTGGTTCCAAATAGGAAAAGGAGTGAGTCAAGGCTATATATTGTCACCCTGCTTATTTAACTTATATGCAGAGTACATCATGAGAAACGCTGGGCTGGAAGAAGCACAAGCTGGAATCAAGATTGCCGGGAGAAATATCAATAACCTCAGAGATGCAGATGACACCACCCTTACGGCAGAAAGTGAAGAGGAACTCAAAAGCCTCTTGATGAAAGTGAAAGAGGAGAGTGAAAAGGTTGGCTTAAAGCTCAACATTCAGAAAACAAAGATCATGGCATCCGGTCCCACCACTTCATGGGAAATAGATGGGGAAACAGTGGAAACAGTGTCAGACTTCACTTTTTGGGGCTCCAAAATCACTGCAGATGGTGACTGCAGCCATGAAATTAAAAGACGCTTACTCCTTGGAAGGAAAGTTATGACCAACCTAGATGGCATATTCAAAAGCAGAGACATAACTTTGCCAACAAAGGTCCGTCTAGTCAAGGCTATGGTTTTTCCAGTGGTCATATATGGATGTGAGAGTTGGACTGTGAAGAAAGCTGAGCGCCGAAGAATTGGTGCTTTTGAACTGTGTGTGTTGGAGAAGACTCTTGAGAGTCCTTTGGACTGCAAGGAGATCCAACCAGTCCATTCTAAAGGAGATCAGTCCTGGGTGTTCTTTGGAAGGAATGATCCTGAAGCTGAAACTCCAGTACTTTGGCCACCTCATGCAAAGAGTTGACTCATTGGAAAAGTCTCTGATGCTGGGAGGGATTGGGGGAAGGGGGAGAAGGGGATGACACAGGATGAGATGGCTGGATGGCATCACCGACTCGATGGACGTGAGTTTGAGTGAACTCTGCGAGTTGGTGACGGACAGGGAGGCCTGGCGTACTGTGATTCATGGGGTCTCAAAGAGTCAGACACGACTGAGCGACTGAACTGAACTGAACTGATGAACTTAGGCAAGTTACTTTAATTTTCTAAACTTGATTTCCTTTTATATAACATGATAATAATAAGTAGGTTGTTAAAAAATATTATGGGATTATGTGCAGACACCATCTATACAATGTCTCACCACCAAACCACTCAGTTACTATTAACTATTGTTTTTATTATCATTATCACTATGATTATTATTGTCTAAGGCAATCTAATGAATTAGAAGCAGATCTCCCAGCTGAACCAGGCCTTTATGCTCTTTCGCTACTAATTAATACATTAGAAGATGATGCACACTCAAAAAATGAGATTTCAAATTTCATCATTTTTTTCCGATGTTCTTTGGATTCTTCAGGTGCTTTAATTTGAACCTCACTGATGAGCTCCACAACTTAGAGTTTAATCACTTCTTTATGACATATGGCTTTTCACTCTCTAGATTTATAATGTAGATACTGAACCAAGTATGGGCCTATGGTTATTAGTTTGGGGAATGTTTCATTAATATTAATAAATGACAGTTGCATTCTCTTTTCTATGACCTTCAACTTGTTTTTAATCTATGTACTCTTAGCTCACTTTAAAATTAACTTGAATTAACATGTTAGAAACTTAACATACATTTTGAAAGATTGTAAGTACTATTTCATAATGTACATACTAAACTCTGAATTGCTCTTAAAAAGCGTTAGCCTGAGGACAGGATTTTAGGGAGAAAAACTCAGGAATATTAGTAAATCTATATTGTTTCACTTAGGTTTATTATCTTTTGGATAGCTACTGACATCTGTTCAAACCAGTACAAATGTTATTCAATGGAACTTCTGGAATCTACAGTATCATTTCTAGGACAAATGACCACTTCAGCACATTAAACAATATTCACCTGGCCTGAAAAGATCATACATGAAAAGGGGACTCCTTTAGCCCCTGCCTTGAAAAGAGGATTACATCTATGAAAAAATTGTGTCTTATCTAAATCAATAGCAGTAAAGGTGGTGCTTTACATACTTTACTGTAGGGAATATTTTATTTAAATGGCAAAACTAAACACTGTCAGCAAATATTCTAAATTTTGCTTTAAAGATATGTCAAAATTACACCTAACATGTTCCCTCAAATAAAGTTAATTTGACAAGACAAATAAACAATAGGTCCTAATTATAAATCTCAAATCAAGAAAAGAAAAACATTGTTTTCTGCAAAAGGCTGATCAGAGATGCCAGAGAGAATTCAGAAGTGACTAACTACTTGAAGAATCATGGAAAAATCAACGCAGTAAGTCATACACTGTCAAAGCAATTCATACAGCGTACTGCTAACATGTCTTGTTATTTTAACTGAAAGGGAAAACAATTTAGGGAGGAATTAATTAATTTCTTCAAGGCTAACAAAATCATAAATAGAATCTAACATCATCAGGAAAGGAGGAAAGAATGCTGGCAACAAAAACTGGAAATGTGTATTTCTCTTATACAGAGAATTCTCTGGAGCCTCTTAAAAAGGCTAAGGAAACACAATTGTTCTGGAAAGGTGAGCATTTGTTAAACAAATTATTATAAAGACATGTATACCTGTGGCGGATTCATTTTGATATTTGGCAAAACTAATACAATTATGTAAAGTTTAAAAAGAAAAGAAAAAAAAAAAAAGACATAGTTTCAGATGCCAAAGAGAAGTAGAAGGAACACTGCTCAAAAATAACAGACCAGGTCATCAGGGGAAGGAATGAAGTTTCAGCAAGTTATATGTAATTCAGACCATATTAATTATCAGCACTGTATCAGCTTGACAACTTTGTTAGTTAAGGGTTGAGATATATTATGGGACATATAGACAGTTAATACTTGATATTATAAAATTATTATAAAATGAATGTTTAACCTCCCTGAAAATTAATGAATTAACTTTAGTAAAACTATTTGTGTATTAAAGGCAATGTACAAACCACAATGCTAGAATATCTCACAAATCTAGAATTAGAGGAAAGGACAACATAAACTTTCAGAGTTTGCAGCATTTCAAATAAGGAATAAACTAGCACCTAATGGAAGGCTTAAGTGTCTGCAATTACCAGAATTCTGCTGATAAGTTTTTTTCCAGAAAAATCTTTTATTTGCTTGTAAAAGATTCTTCTAAAATCTTATTTGCATAAATATATTATTTAGCAACATATAGAGTACCTTGGGGGCTTCCAAGGTGGCTGCTAGCGGTAAAGAACCCACCTGCCAATGCAGGAGATATAAGAGACTAGGGTTTGATCCTTGGGTTGGAAAGATCCCCTGGAGAGGGAAATGGCATCCCATTCCAGTATTCTTGCCTGGAGAAGCCCAGGGACAGAGGAACCTGGTGGGCTACAATCCATGAGGTTACAAACTGTCCAACATGACTGAAGAGACTTAGCACACATACACACACGCAAGCACATACCACAGACCATAACAAATATCAGCCCATCATAGTCCAAGATATAGCAATGAAAAACAAAAGAATCAAAAACTTTTGTTCTATGCCAGGTATTGAGCTAAGTGCTTCACTTCACATGTATTATCTCTACTAAGTATCATTGCAAAAATATATGGTAAACTGTGTAAATTAAAAAAAAAATGCTGCCTGCCATTGCAGTTCTACAAGGATCAAGCCATTAACTACTACAGTGTACCCGAGGGGAATTCAGGCTTGAGAAAGACAGAAAGCATGCTGGGCTTTGTACATTGGCCCCAGATAACTAAGATATATTTGTTGTTTCGTTGCTGCAGCTGTGTCTGACTCTTTCCGACCCTATGGATTGTAGCCCCCAGGCTCCTCTGTCCATGGGATTCTCCAGGCAAGAATATTGGAGTGGGTTGCCATTTCCTCCTCCAGGCAATCTTTCTGGAGTTGACCCAAACCTCGAATCTGAGTCTCCTGCTTGGTAGGTGGATTCTTTACCACTAAGTTACCAGGCAAGCCCAGTTAAGATACATGTGTGCATGTGTGCTAAGTTGCTTCAATCATGTCTGACTCCTTGCAACCCTACGGACTGCAGTATGCCAGGCTCTTCTGTCCATGCAATTCTCCAAGCAAAAATACTGGAGTGGGTTGCCAAGCCCTCCTCCAGGGCATGGAGGATACATGCCTAAGGACAAATAAGATAAATATCTAAGGACAAATTTCAGTGACCCCAGATTCTTGCATCTTCCCATACATAGAACAGCACTTAAAATTGTTAGACTGAGATGTCTGTTCATTATGATTAGCAGTAATATTTTATGCTTAACTATATTACCCAGCCAGAAAATAAAAAGCTTCATATGTATATAGACATCCTGGCTCCTCCCTTACCTCCTTGGAGCAGTTCCTAAGAGCAGTCTGAAAGACTATCTACCTCCTGAGCTATAGTCCTCAGTAGGGTCCCCAAATAAAACAACTTTTATGTTGAGAGCTTTTCTTTTAATCAACACTTTACACTTGTATTTTGAAATATGCATACTATCTACAATATGTACCTATATATATTTCTTTTTAAATTAGAAATATTTGGTTAAAAGGATTTTCCCATTACATATTTGATCAAGTTATTATAGTTGTGTTTCTTTTAATATTAATTATAATAGGTAAGTCACAACATTAAACATTTTATTTTATAAGCCTGAAGCATTCCATTTGGAATATTACCTACACTGTCTCTCTGTAAGTAGCTAGAAAAGATGTATATATAGCAAAGTAGTTTTATAGTAATTAAAAATCCATTTTGTATGGTTTTTGGTATTCTCTACATATTACAGAGTAGGTGGTATTTACTTTTTATGACATTGTGATTTATAATGTTAGGGAAGAAGAAATTTTCTTCCACCCATCTAGGTTCTTTTGGCTGGTCTAAGAATTAAATTGACTTGAGATAGATAATAGGAGAAAATCAAACAAAAGTTTAATAGCATGTATATGGGGGAGAAATTCAAGAGAATTAACTTGCCAAAAGGGCTGAATCCCTCACCTTAAAGACTATCTACAGCTAAAGACACAATAGGATGCTGAGAGTAGTGGTTTGGAACTTTCAAAAAGAAGGAAGGGAATTCACATGGACATGGAAAAGCAAATGTTTTATAGAGAAACATTTGCTGGGCAATGCAGAGACAGTGGGACACAGAGAGGAATTTTAACAGACTTTGCTAGATTCCTTCTGGATCTAAACATCTAGTTCAAACTGTAGTTATATATGTTAATACTGTAGCTGTCTTCCTGCAAGAGTGAAAATGAAAATGTTAGTCGCTCAGTCATGTCTGGCTCTTTGCAACCCCGTGGACTGTAGCCTGCCAGGATTCTCTGTCCATGGAATTTTCCAGGCAAGAATGCTGGAGTGGGCATCTGTTCCCTTCTCCAGGGGATCTTCCCAACCCAGGGATCAAACCAGGTCTCCCACATTGCAGGCAGATTCTTGTGAGCCACAAGGGAAACACTGGTAGATGACCATGTTTGAATTGAGTTGAATTATAGGACACCGGCTGGTGGCTATGGAGCACTGGTGGTATGGGGAAAATCACCCTCCCACACATTAGAAGTGGGTCCAGGTACCCAAAAGGCTTTTATAATCAGAGATAGAAATTAATGAATATTAAAAATTAATCAACAATGTTGGATAATTATGCCCTAACATCAAACACACTAGTCTCAAAATATGTAAACTTGAATAAAATGGATCATTTTGAGGAAAGAAATCCTGGCAATACATTTAAATGACAGTCTTTTCCTAGTGCCATTAGCAGTGATAGTCACAAATATATGTTTGTGAAACTATTGGACACCTAGATTTTCATAGTTAACCTAATTTTTTCATGCACTCTTTTCCAGTAAATATTAAAAATAACATTTTTTTGTGACAAAACACTGGAAATTTCAAAGTTCACTTCTACCATAGGCAAGCTTTATTCACAGAGGTTATTCTTAGAATTAGGTCTTGAGATAAAATTAAGCTCTGCACCCTTATGGATTACTCTTCCTCCCTGGTTATTTGTTCAAGTTTAAGCAAAACAATTAGTTGCATATTAATAAGTTCAAATGATTTACTACTCTAAGGAATTTTCAGCATCTGATACAGAAGAACTGGGTTTCCTGAATGGACTGACATAGCTTACCTCTTAAACCTCATGATTTTCAGTTTTCAAAACTTGTGTCTCCAAGTTGAATATCTGATTTGAGACAACCTCTTTTGTTACTGGGCTTCCCTGGTGGCTCAGTTGTTAAAGCGTCTGCCTGGAATGCGGGAGACCTGGGTTTGATCCCTGGGTCAGGAAGATCCCCTGGAGAAGGAAATGGCAACCCACTCCAGTACTCTTGCCTGGAGAATCCCATGGAGGGAAGAGCCTGGTAGGCTACAGTCCATGGGGTCACAAAGAGTTGGACACGACTGAGCGACTTTCCTTCCTTCTTCCTTTTGTTATTGCTGAAAGGAAAGTGATAGGCTTCTGAACAAACTTCAGAAGCATTATTAAATTCTCAATTACAACTGTCCCTCTATGTTCATATATCTGACTAATTAAATTATGTCCTGTAGTCCCCTCTCATATCCTCTAACCCTTTCCATTTAAATCAATTTCTGTTATTCTCTTTACTCCAAGGATCCATTCTTGGTCTACTGTTCTCACCAGCTATCTTTATACATATTCATCCTTGCAGTATTGGCTCTGGATTCCCTATGTTTCTTGTACCTTCCACAGACTACTTTCATTATTTTTAAATGAATAATGTATTTATAAAAAGTGAAGTCGCTCAGTCATGTCCGATTCTTTGTGACCCCGTGGACTGTAGCCCACCAGGCTCCTCCGTCCATGGGATTCTCCAGGCAAGAGTACTGGAGTGGGTTGCCATTTTCTTCTCCAGGGGATCTTCCTGACCCAGGGATTGACCCAGGTCTCCAGCATTGCAGGCAGAGGCTTTAACCTCTGAGCCACTAGGGAAGCCCCCATGTATTTATAAAATACTAGCAAATAGCTTATATACTAATGAAAATTTTAGTTTTCAAATACTTTATACACTAATGAAAACTTTCTAAAAACTAAAAAAATTCATTGTGATAGTTTTTCTTATATATAGATATAGAGATATTGAGGAAGACAGACAGATGGATAGTCTCATTAGAGATATGGATTGGGGAATACAATGCATAATTACTGATTTATTTGGGTGTTTAAAATGTGAAGATGTCTTTGATATGACTATAAGCAAGTAAACATCAGAAGACATTTATAGAGGTGATAAAGTGATTCCAGATTTAGATTTGAAGTGAGAACATTATATAATGATCAAAATAATAATAAATAATGAGAAAAGAAACACCAACATCTGCCAAAACTTACAATATTTTCTAAAGAAATGACGATTAAAATGCAATATGTAGGCCACATCTAGATGGAATACTGGAAAGATATCTGTGCGCTAGAAACAAAAGTTTCACACTTAATAATTTAATATGTAACAAATAAAATGCAGACCTATAATCTGCACATTAGAGGAAAATAAATCCCTATTAAATTAGTTAAAATGAAAAGAATGCATATGTAGCTTAATAAACATTTTCAAATCAATGCAGATATGCCTTCTTATTTGAATTCTATTTTAATAGTCCCTCAGATGAATCCCAAATATTGTGTTGAAAGCACATTTCCTGAATATAAAACTGGCTACAATGAATCAGCTTCTGTATGCCCGTAAAGAGTGCTTAAGCAATACGCTTTTGCTAAGAAGATGTATAGTCAAGGCAGTTGGATTTAGCTGTTTGCCCAAAAGGACCATGTTTCCCCAGAGCAGATCTTGGACGTTTATGCTTTCACTTGCCCTTCTCACTGTCATATAGCACCAAACAGCTCCAGGAACTGCAGACTCCATTTTCTTTCCTTTGTCATCAAATCTCATGTAAGACTCTCTTCATCTGGCCAGTAATAAGTTTAAAAAATATTGATACTTACTTTATTTTGCTAAGTGCTCTTGCACTCACCATTATTTTTAACATTTTTTTCATCTGTATTACATTCATTTAGCAACCTAACTAATATATGCATACATGTATCTTTACAAATCTGCTTCAGTAAAAGGATAATTAATGTTTTAAACATCTTAAATGACACTCAATTTTCTAAAATAAATGAAAAAATTTAGCTTACTGATATTATTCATTCCTATCTCTCTGATAGATGCCTCACAATTATATTCATATTGGTGTTACCCTTAGTTCTCTTACTTCCTTTGTGTGACTTTAAATAATATGCTTAAGCAGAGAATAATTTATACATCAACTTTTCAATAATAAATCCCTAATTTTAGAATGGGGTTTCCCAGGTGGCTCAGTGGTAAAGAATCCACCTGCCAATGCAGGAGATAACAGGTTGTATCCCTGGGTCAGGAGGATCTCCTGGAGAAGGAAATGACAACCCATTCCATTATTCTTGTCTGGGAAATCCCATGGACAGAGAAGCCTGACTGGCTATCGTCCATGGGGGTCGCAAAGAGCTGGACATGAGTTAGTAACTACACAACAACAACAATTTTAGAACAGTCTTTTAGTATTCCAAACTTTTCCTACATGTTTTCCAATTCTCAGTCACACTCTTAAATTTTCCAGTATAGTCTCTATGCTTTTAAAGATTTCTCTTCCACAAATTAGATTTCTCTGGCTCCATATGAATTATTATTTTCCCTACTCTAGATTGTATCAGTCATAGTGAAACTTTTTTTCATTGCTTGTCAGAACTGAAAACACTGCCTCCTGAAAGTTATGACTTGCTTTTTCCTGGTATGTGTCTCATTTTGTTGGAGTAATTCTTTACATAATTTAGTAAAACTGTGTTAGAAGACAAATGTACCAAATCCTTGTATAGTAAATCTTTCTATATATTATAACAAATTAATAATGAAACTCTAGACAAACAGAATTTTTTTTATGATTTTGATGGAATGACTTTACTGTTGTCAGTCCACTATACAGTTGCTAAAATCAAAGGGATATGAACCTCTTTTATTGGTTTTTGTTTCCCAGTTTGAACTTTTAGATCCCCCTTATATTTTTGATACTCTGAAGTTTCATAATAAGGATTATAAGTGTGAAAGTATTTTTACTCATTTTTCTGGGCCCTTGGTGGAATCTTTATCTGAAGATTTATGTTTTCAGTTTTGGAAAAATCATTTTTAAGCTTTCTTTGATTTATTGTGGTCAAATTTTATCTTTTTTTTTTAGTGATTTTTATTCATCAGCTATTGAACCTGTCAGATTAGTCATATATCCTTGTTTTGTGTGTATGTGTGCACGCGCACATCTGTGTATTTTATCTTTGTATTTCTGAAATTATTTCCAGGGGATTCCTTTCATTTTCAGACCTCGTATTTTAAAATATTTTAATGATTATATTCATAACACCTAAGATTTTTAAAGTTACTTTTATCATTTTTGTATTCTGGATGCGATATCTTCATGAATTTATTTGTGTATATATTAGAGTATTTATAGATACAATATTTCAATTAACTTTATCACTGAAGATGATAGATGTCAGTAAGTCAGTCAAGATATTTTAAAATTAAAGTCAATCAAAAATTGCTAATGAAAATCACCATTTGATAGAATGTACTGGATTGACCTAACCCATCTCTACATCAGTTCAGTTCAGTCGCTCAGTTGTGTCTGACTCTTTGCGACCCTATGAATTGCAGCACGCCAGGCCTCCCTGACCATCACTAACTCCTGGAGTTCACTCAAACTTATGTCCTTCAAGTCGGTGATACCATCCAGCCGTCCCATCCTCTGTCACCCCCTTCTCCTCCTGCCCCCAATCCCTCCCAGCATCAGAGTCTTTTCCAATGAGTCAACTCTTCGCATGAGGTGGCCAAAGTACTGGAGTTTCAGCTTTAGCATCAGTCCTTCCAAAGAACACCCGGACTGATCTCCTTTAGGATGGAATGGTTGGATCTCCTTGTAGTCCAAGGGACTCTCAAGAGTCTTCTTCAACACCACAGGTCAAAAGCATCAATTCTTCAGCACTCAGCTTTCTTCACAGTCCAACTCTCACATACATACATGATTACTGGAAAAACCATAGCCTTGACTAGATGGGCCATTGTTGGCAAAGTAATGTCTCTGCTTTTTAATATGCTTTCTAGGTTCTTCATAACTTTCCTTCCAAGGAGTAAGCATCTTTTAATTTCATGGCTATAGTCACCATCTGCAGTGATTTTGGAGCCCCCAAAAATAAAGTCTGACACTGTTTCCACTGTTTCCCCATTTCCCATGAAGTGATGGGACCAGATGCCATGATCTTAGTTTTCTGAATGTTGAGCTTTAAGCCAACTTTTCCACCCTCTTCTTTCACTTTCATCTCTAGATATTACCTCTTTAATATTAATGCCTTTCAATAAAATTCTTCCTAATGATACCAATGATGATAATGTAATGGAGAGTGGTAACAATCAGATAAACCCACTAGTCTTGGAGTCAGAAGTTTGGAGGAAGGAATGTGAAAAAAATCTGCTTTGATAGTTATAAAAAGTTGACAAAGTTCTTCTTAAAGGAAAACAAAAATTAGATAAATTAGCTAAAAAGTTCTTTTTTTTGAGTAAATTAGCATATGTTATATTATCACTGGGGATATATGTTGTGTACCTCTCTTTTTTCCAAATAGACTCTCCATTATCCTCAATTTCAGATGGTTATGAGCACCAAAGGTGTGTGTGTCAATTTCTCACTGATTATTCATAACTTGGAATTCTATTACATCCATGAATATGGGTGTCAAGACCACTAATTTCAAAGAAAGGCAAAAGGTATAAACACTATCACTATTTCAACATCTGTTGGTTCATGTCAAGTGGTGTATTCTTTTTTTATTCTAAAAACAAGCAAATTATCTGATAAATCTGCTCACAGAAATATGAGGAAATCCTTCCCAGAGTATTTTTTTTGGTTAAGTGGGGACAGTAATGATCACCACAAAAGTCTGAACTACACTGTTCAGGAATTCAAATTATATGTTACTTAATATGTTCATTAAGAAGCTAATGTGGAACATTTAGATTCAAAAGTAAAGATACTGAAATTTCAGAAATAAGTATGCAATGGGAAAAAGTTAGTATTGCCTTAGTGGGATTATTTGAATTTGTAAGCAGGCAACTTCATTGTTAAAATAACTATCTTATAGGTCTAAAATCAGTGAAATTCTAAACTAGTAAGTAGAATTCTACCATTACTGCAGATTTTTCTATAGTTAAAAGTACAGTTTTTAAAAGGAATTTTGAAAACTGCTATGGTTGTTTGTGTTCCCTGGGCATACTCTGAAGGGAGGAATAGAGACACTCGTAGTTAATGGGTGTGTAAAACTTGATTTCCTGCCCTCATCTGTGTTTTAAACTTTCTGGCTTTGTTTGTGTTTTTCTTGCTTAAATAGTAAAGTTTAATGTAAGAGTCCATTTAACCACTGACTAAAGAAAAAGGAAAAAGTATATGAGGAGGAGGAAAAGAAACAAAGACAGACAGGGAGAAGCAGAAGACAACATAAGAGAGTAAGAGAAGAACTCTACTGTAACAATAGTGCGTGAAAACCATTGGGTAGGACTTTGAACAATTCTTTAAAAGGATAAATGCTTTTCCTGCAAATGTGTTATTTATCATTATATGTAGTCAAATCATGCACATTTGTATAGAAAGTCAAAGTCCTACCCTCTTTTAATATTGGGGTAGGTCCTAAAACCAAAGGATGACTGTATTTATAAACAGTTCAATTTTCTTCTTCTTGGGATACTGTAAGATATTCTAGAAAACACATCATTTTCTAGAAAACACGACACATCGTATTCTAATCTATGTTGTCGAAAGTTGTCATTACAGATACTGCTGGTAGTTAGGTATTTAGAACATGATATATCAATGTTTGGCCTTCCCTGGTGGCTGAGACAGTAAAGAATCTGCCTGCAGTGTGGGAGACTTGGATTCAGTCTCTGGTCAGGAAGATTCCTTGGAGAAGGGAAAGGCTTTCCACTCTAGCATTCTTGCCTGGAGAATTCCATGGGCAGGGGAGCCTAGTCGGTCCAGAGGGTGGCAAAGAATCAAACATGATGGAAACAATTTAGAATGTATGCACATATTGATGTTCCCATATGCTGTCTTTTTTGAAAGTCCCATATTCTCTTGACTAATATTCTGTTGTCATATCTATAGCAGAGAGAAAACAATTCAAGCACATTTTTAAGCCAATTATCTTACATATTGCTTTTGATGGCATTAATGAATAAAGAGACAAAAGAAAGAGGAGCGCTAACTTAGCATATGAAGAAGGCTTAGCCTCTGATCATGATGGTCTTTAAGCTGGAGAGCCTGGATCACCATTGGTTATTCTCAGTCTCTCTCTCCCCCACACCCCTCCCCCATCTCTCTCACACACATCCAGAAACACTTGCAATGCAACCTATCCTACCTCACAGGTTTTCCTATTTCTTAGTAATCAACAGGTACATTCTAAAACTTACTCTCCTTCATTTTCTTTTGTTCTGTATACAAGGTACACTGAGCTTGAATCTCACTTGATTGTTGTGCACTATCAGTTAGGATTGATTCCAGGGAAAACTGCTTAACTTCAAGGATGTATGCTCTTAAGAGAAGATATAACTCTCCTTTAGACATTCTTCAAGAGATTTCATAAAATGATTTTATTGAATCAAATGATAATGTATGTCAAAAGGATACATAATGGTTTTAATTATGTGTATCTCGGCAAAGATTTCTGGGCTTCCCAGGTGGCACAGTGGTAAAGAATCTGAGACGGCAGGAGACAGTTTCGATCCCTCAGTCAGGAAGATCCCCTGAGAAGGAAATGGCAATCCATTCCATTATTGTTGCCTGGAAAAGTCCAAGGACAGAGGAGCCTGGCAGGCTACAGTCCATGGGGTCACAAAGAGTCAGATAAAACTGAGCACGCTGCACCACTGCACCAGACAGATTTAGACAGATAAACACTCTGATAATTACTGGAAAAATCTTAGAGAAACATTTTCTTAAAAAACTTCTGTTTCAATCAAATGCAACTTTTAACTTTAAAGCTAAATAGTTACTTTTCTTTTCCATTTTCAATTTCTTGCCTTGACAATATATACTAATAATGTTTTTCTGTCTCACTAGGCCTCAGAGGAAATATTGATAATGATTCGCAGCCTTTACTGTTGATTCATGATAGGAGCATATATTGAGTAAGATCTTTTCCCCCAGCTCCTCTTTGCTCTAAACTTTAATATTGTAATTTAATAAAAATGGCTTTGCAGCTGGGAAAGCTATCCTGGTAAAGAGATATATGTATTTCAAAGCTGGTTCAGGTTCAAAGTTAAAACAAAATTTTTTTTTTCTTTTTCTTTTGCCTATTGCCATGTCCGTCTTTCCCTACCAAGGGAAATCACCTCTTCAAAGGAAAAAGACAGTAAATCTCTAAATCTCCATATTTACTCAAGTCCCGAGACTCTGCAGGGCAAAAGCTGCCAAGTCTATAGATTTACAATGTTTTATGATAATGATTTCCTCCAAGGGCTCACCCGAGATGAAAAGATAAATTAATTTATCCACTTCCAACCACTAGTGAAAGTTTAGTCTCCATTCCAAAAGCTGCCTTCAGAGCAGCTCCTGCACTATATAATTCATCACCCGTGATTAAAATTTAAGAGCCTCTGGATATGACCATCTTGCACTGGGCCTATCAAGTGGAAAGAATCGTTAAAAAAATGCATTTAGAGCTGAAGAGGGCATTATGACTTTTTTTCTGACCTTGTGATATTGCTTCTGCTATTAATGATAATAACCAGCTACTTGCCACCCACTCTGTGTTAGGCACTTTTTATATGTAGTTCTCATTGCATTCCTCCCTGCATCACTATGAAGGAGATTCTAAGAACCATGAGGATTAGACAGGTTAAAGAAATTTATAGAAATTACATTTTGTAACCAACAGAGCCAGATATGAGCCAAGATTAGTCTGATCCCATGCTCTTAAGCAATTTGACCTCCAATCTGCACTATTATAGCTGCTGAGTTTGGCTGGGTTTAGTTTTTCCATGTAAAGATATTCCTTGAAAACTTTAATGTATTCAAATTTTCAATTTCCTCTTTTTCTTAGAATAAGCTGGTGACTTCTCTTCATGGAGTATGTAACACACCCTATCTTTATTCTTACCTTATTTTCTATTTATACCTTGCTTGTTTTTAATATCATAAGAAAATAATATGATTACCTGTCTTGGGACAGGTAGAGATGAACAGACCAATAAGTTTTGAATGACACATCACAATACATCCCCATCCCCCACTTTATCATATTAACCACACAGACCTGCCTTCTCCTGTGACACATAGCTTACAGTCCCACTAAGTGCTGTCTTCTGTTGCCTTGATCATCACTGGAAAACTGCACCATAAGTGACAGAAATCATAAACTCTTTAAAATTTGGGACTTCAAGCTTTGAGTCAAATGCCCAGAAAACCGTGTCATTTGCATATCTACACAATGCCTTAAGAGACACTTCAAATCAAAGAACAGTTGCAGAAACAGTGGTTATAAATAATTGTTATTACTGTAAGTCAAATAGACCTCAGAGGGTTTATGGAAAGCCATAACAAGATTCATACACATCTGTACTAGTGGAAGAACCATTAAATAGTTATGGGGAAGTAAGGGAAGAGATAATATCTTGGGGCACTGGGTGTCATATTAGAAACCTAGATAATGTATAAATTCAAAGTCAGGATTAAATCATCTACTATTTGGTGATCTAGGAGAATCATCATGACTAGAAGAATATGGGTCAACCGCCCAAATCTGTGTCCTGCTTGAGCTGGAATCTTGCCATTTTTAAGGTTATTAAAAATAAAATAGGATGAAAACATAATTATAAGCCATTTCATGTTTCCAGAAGTGATGACTAAACTTCACATTTGGGACAGAGCTTTTTGTTTAAAAAATTTACTAGTGGAATATTTAGTTACACAACCTGAAAGCTATAAAATCAGATTTAATGCTGATGTTAGATATTATATGAAAATTGCCAACTGTAAAAGAGATTAAATTTTGTCTTAAATCTAACTACTCTTTTTAGTCAAGAGGTTTTTTTTTTTGGTTATTATTTAGTTTTAGAGTGGGAGTACTGAGGAGAAGGATGAGATGCAGCTAAACTATTTTACCATTACAATGGAACAAATATTAATACATTTGTTTGATTTTTTAGTATTGTTGCAAATACCTAAAATTTCCCCTGCAATGTTTCAGGAAGAAAGCAACACTTCTTTAGGGTTCAGCTAATCATCAGCAGCTTGCAGTATGGAATGAGCATTTTCCAAACTTAGTTAACAAATCCAAGACCATTTTGTCTGAAGCTCTATGCACTGGGAATTTCACAAAGAAAATACTTATGGGCAATGGAGATCGATCACTATCTTCAAGACAGCAAGAGCTGCAAGAAAACAGAGGAAGAGGCAGAGACTATAGTCATGAGAACACAGAGGAAACACATGGAAAATACCAAGATATGACTGTTGCTCATATCTGTCAATTACACAGCAGGTGGATTAGAGTTCTTATATAGGAAGACAAAAATTATATATGAACCCAACAAATTTAAAAATGAAAGACAAAATTTAACCCTCTAGACGCAAAAGACAAGCATCTAAATGAGAAAATATAAGGGGCCTGACATCTTTGCATTTTCCATTCTGGTAAGAGAGAACTAGAGAAGTTTCTAGAGAAATCATTTTTTATTGTTACTGCTATTATGGGTTTTACTTGCTCCTAAGGGTAAATTATTTGTCTGAAAACTACTTCTGGGATTTCTAGATAAATTTAAACATATACACAAACACACATATATATACATACACATATGGAAACCCAGAGCCTTGGGGAAAAATTAAAAAAGAAATGATGACTCTATAGACTATGGTATCAATATCAGCATAGATAATAAATATTACAGTGAAAAAGTGTTAAACCTTGTTCCAGCAATGAAACTTAGAGAAGTTTTTAAAAACTGAGGGAACAGTGACAGACAATGGAGACCAGAGAGTGGGTATCTCTACAAACAGCCCAGGCTTATTTTTTTAGAGCTCTTGCATGCTGTGACTCTCATGACTGATCTTATTTCCAGTGTACCACTAGAGAGATACTCATACAGTCAGCCTTCACCATATGATTTCCTGGGTCTGTCTTTTATGTATGTTTTCTGAGAAACAGATAAGGCTGAGAAACTAATAAAAATTTCAATCAAATTTTGCTAATCAACTTAATTACTTAAGATGCTAGCCATTTTTTGGAGATGTTTGGGTTTTTGTTTTACTCTTATATTTCATAATTTATTATAATCTGCTACGCTTTTGATGAGCTTCCCACTGTAAAGAATCACTTGCAGTGCAGGAGATGTGGAATCATTTCCTGGGTCAGGAAGATTCCCTGTAGAAGGAAATGGTAATCCACTCCAGTATGCTTGCCTGGGAATTCCACGGACGGGGAACCTGGTGGGTACAAGTCCATTGGGTCACAAAAGTCAGACATGACTTAGTGACTATACAACAGTGATACGCTTTTGATGTGACAGTATTCAAGTTATGGTAATCAAGACAGTATGACACTGGCACAAGAACAGAAATTTAGATCAATCGAAGAGGAGAGAAAGCCCAGAAATAAACCCACACATATACGTTCAATATATACAGTCAATGAACCTGCAACAAAGGAGGCGAGAATATACAATGGAGAAAAGAGGTTCTTCAATAAGCAGTGCTGGGAAAACCAGACATCTATACCTAAAAGAATAAAATTAGGATATTCTCTAACACCACACACAAAAATAAACTCAAAATGTATTTAAGACCTAAGTGTAAGACTGTAAACTATAACCTCCTAGAGGAAAAATACACAGAACAATTTTTAACATAAATCACCACAATGTTTTTGGATCCACTACCTAGAGTAATAAAAATAAACAAATCAGACCTAATTAAACGTAAAAGCTTTTGCACAACAAAGGAAACCAAAAACAAAACAAAAAGACTACCTATGGAATGGGAGAAAATATTTGCCAATGTTGTAACTGACAAGGGATTATATTCCGAAATATACAAACAGCTCATGCAGCTCAATATCAAAACAACAAAACAATAAAAACTAGGCAGAAGATCTAGAAGGCATTTATCCAAAGAAGACATACAGATGTCTAAAAGGCACAAGAGGAAAGAAAAGATGCTCAGCATGGCTAATTATGAGAGAAAGGTAAATCGAAACTGTGATGAAGTATCAACTCATATAGTCAAAATGGACAGTATCAAAATGTTTACAAATAACATATGCTAGAGAGGCTGGATAAAAAGGAATCCTCCTACACTGTTGGTGGGAATGTAAATGGGTACAGCTACTATGAAGAATTACTAGTAAAGTAATGCTCAAAATTCTCCAAGCCAGGCTTCAGTAGTATGTGAACCGTGAACTTCCAGATGTTCAAGCTAGTTTTAGAAAAGGCAGAAGAACCAGAGATCAAAATGTCAACATTTGCTGGATCATTGAAAAAGCAAGAGAGTTCCAGAAAAATATCTATTTCTGCTTTATTGACTATGCCAAAGCCTTTAACTGTATGGATCACAATAAACTGTAGAAAATTCTGAAAGAGATGGGAATATCAGACCACCTGACCTACCTCTTGAGAAATTTGTATGCAGGTCAAGAAGCAACAGTTAGAACTGGACATGAAAAAACAGACTGGTTCCAAATAGGGAAAGGAGTATATCAAGGCTGTATATTGTCACCCTGCTTGTTTAACTTCTTTGCAGAGTACATCATGAGAAACACTGGGCTGGAAGAAGCACAAGCTAGAATCAAGATTGCCGGGAGAAATATCAATAACCTCAGATATGCAGATGACACCACCCCTATGGCAGAAAGTGAAGAAGAACTAAAGAGCCTCTTGATGAAAGTGAAAGAGGAGAGTGAAAAAGTTGGCTTAAAGCTCAACATTCAGAAACAAAGAATATGGCATCTGGTCCCATCACTTCATGGCAGATAAATGGGGAAACAGTGGAAACAGTGTCAGACTTTATTTTTCTGGGCTCCAAAATCACTGCAGATGATGACTATAGCCATGAAGTTAAAAGATGCTTACTCCTTGGAAAGAAAGTTATGACCAACCTAGATAGCATATTAAAAAGCAGGAACATTACTTTGCCAACAAAGGTCCGTCTAGTCAAGGCTATGGTTTTTCCAGTGGTCATGTATGGATGTGAGAGTTGGACTATAAAGAAAGCTGAGCACTGAATAATTGATGCTTTTGAACTATGGTGTTGGAGAACACTCTTGAGAGTCCTTTGGACTGCAAGGAGATCCAGCCATTCCATCCTAAAGGAGATCAATCCTGGGTATTCATTGGAAGGACTGATGTGGAAGCTGAAACTCCAATACTTTGGCCACCTGATGTGAAGAGCTGACTCATTTGAAAAGACCCTGATGCTGTGCAAGGTTAAGGGCAGGAGGAGTAAGGGATGACAGAGGATGAGATGGTTGGATGGTATTACTGACTCAACGGTCATGAGTTTGGGTAGGCTGCAGGAGCTGGTGATAACAGACAGGCCTGGCGTGCGTAGTTCACGGGGTTGCAGAGAGTCGAACACAACTGAGTTACTGAACTTAACTGAATGAACTATGAAGAATACTATAGAGTATGGAATTACTTACAAAACTACAGATAGAACTACCATATGATCCAGCAATCCTACTTCTAGGCATATAGACAAGGAGAAGCATAATTCAAAAAGATACATGTACCCCAATGTTCACAGCAGCACTATTAACAACAGTGAAGACATGGAAGCAGCCTAAGTGTCCACTGACAGATGAATGGATAATAAAGATGTGATATACATAGAGAAATATTACTCAGTCATAATAAACAATAATATAATGACATTTGCAGCAACATAGACGGACCTAGAAATTATCATACTAAAGTGAAGTAAGCCAGACAGAGAAAGACAAATATCATATGATATTGCCTATATGCTGCTGCTGCTGCTAAGTCGCTTCAGTCCTGTCTGACTCTGTGCGACCCCGTAGACAGCAGCCCACCAGGCTCCACCGTCCCTGGGATTCTCCAGGCAAGAACTGGAGTGAGTTGCCATTTCCTTCTCCAATGCATGAAAGTGAAAAGTGAAAGCTCAGTATGTGGAATCTTAAAAAAATGAAACAAATGAACTTGTTTACAACAGACTCAGAAACAGAGAAAACAAACTTATGGTTACCAAAGAGAAGGGGGGTTTAATTAGGAGTTTGAGATTAAAATATACATAAAATATACTATATATTATATATATAGTATAATATATAGTATTATATATATATATAATATATACTATATAGTATACACGCTTTAACCTCTGAGCCACCAGGGAAGCCTTATAGTATAGATAAAATATACTATATATATAAAATAGATAACCAACAAGGACTTACTGTATAGCACAGGGAACTATACCCAATATCTTGTAATAAGTTATAATGGAAGAGAAGATAAAAAAGAATACATATAAATATACACACATATATGTATATATGTATTATTGAATCACTTTAGGGTAAACCTGAAAACTAACACAACATTGTAAATTAATTATATTTTAATAGAAAACTTTAAAAAAATAAAGGAAAGGAAGAAGAAAAAGGAGAAAGGAAACTAAATCAGGAAAAATTAAAATAAATTACAAAAATATTTGGTTAAAGGATACAGAGATATCACAAAGTCAGAACAGAATTCTCAGTTTTGTATTTTTGCCTTTGTAACCTACTATAAATGATAAGAAAAATTTTCCTGGTCCAGTTTTCAATCCAGAATAACACTTGCATTTAGCTACCATCTGCTCAATCTCTCTCTCTTTTTTTCTTGAATCTGATCCTTACTCTCTTCTGTGATTTTACTTTGACTCAAAGAAAACAGGCCAGCTCTTTTGCAGAATAATCTTTAATTTGGGTTTGCCCTAAGCATACAAGTGATTCAATTTAGGTTGTGAATTTTTGATGAAAACGTCGAAAAAGTGCTAGTGTCTATCTCAATGCATCACATTATGAAGCTAATATGATGTAAATTTTACCTGTTATCAGAGAAGTTAACTTTGATCATTTTGATTCTACACTGGCACATATTTGTAGGAAGAAAAAATACAAAAAAGCAGTTTCACTTAAGAAAGTCCTTCATGAGGCTTTCCTGGTGGTCCAGTGGTTAAGAATCTGCTTGCAATGCAGGGGACACCTGCCTTTGAGCCCTGGTCCTGGAAGATCCCATGTGCTGTGTGGAGACTAAGCCCGTGCACCACAACTACTGAACCTGTGCTCTGGAGTCCGCAAGCTGGAATGATGGAGCCACCGGCTGCTGCTACTAAAGCCTGTGCACCCTAGAGCCCGTGCTTCACAACATGCAGAAGCCCACATACCACAACTGGAGAGAAGCCCTCACTCTCCGCAACTAGAGAAAGCCCATACTCAGAAATGAAGACCCAGTCCAGCCAAAAATAAAAATAAATATTTTTTAAAAGAATGTCCTTGATGAAGCAGTAAAAATTAATTTTATTATATCTTGATCATATAAGTACATGTCTTTTTAACAATCTTTTTTTTTTAATGGGAAGTATATATAAAGCCTATCAGCTACCTGCTGAAATATGATAGTGGCTGTGAAGAAAAGTGCTTGTGTGCTTTTTTTTTTTTCATACAAAAACATTTTCATCTGAAATGCCAACTGACAGATAAATGAGAGTTATTCATATATGGTTACCTATAAGATATTTTCTAACAAGTAAACAAAGTAGCAAAGTAAAGCCATCACTTCAAGAAAAACAATTGATAAGATTTACTACAAAAATAATATCCAACCTTTCAAATGAAAATTGGAATTTTGGAAAACTTGTATTTGAGGTTCAGATATTCCCAATACTTAAAAGCTTTTTGATGAAACTTTTAGTGATATTAACAAATACAAATTTCTGATATTTTATAATGAAATGAGCCACAATTTTGAACATCTTTGTAATTCAGAAAACCTACATAGTTGACCCTTGAACAAAGTGTAGGTCAGGGGCACTGGCCCTTCATCCAGTCAAAAATCTGCTTATAGCTTATAACTGGCCCTCTGAATCCACGGTTCCTCTTTATAATTCTACATACAAAAGTTCAACCAACCACTGACCATATGGTACTGCAGTTATTTACTATTGAAAAAAAGCCCCATATAAGTTGAATTCTGCAACTCAAACCTGTGCTGTTCAAAAAGATTAACTTTATTTTCCAAATGACCAAAGCACAGAATGGCAAAAGCATACAGAAATAAAAGATTCAATTAAAAATGCAAGATAAGCTCATGGAGTTTCACAGAGCAGCTATGAGAACTTCACTGAGTTTTTAAAATCCTAAGTATTTTAGGAATATTAAGTAATGTTGGAATTAGTATTGTTCTGTACAAGCAGAGGAAACTTGGATTACACTTCATCTTTCATGGCCTATTATAGAGAATTCCAAGACAGTCTTATTTAAATTATGGAGGGGTGATATGGAGTGGAAATAGGAGGTTTAGATTCCACATTGCAATGTGGATTTACAGTTTACATTGCAGATGATTTTTAATAAATTACCATTGTTAAAACTTGCTACAATACCAAAGAATATCCACCATTATTTGAAACAGCTATTAAAAAACCCTTCTTTTTCCAAACATATGTACATAGATTTCTTTGTACATCTAAAACAAAACAAGATATCATATTAAGCAATATGCAGAAACAGAATAGAGAATTTGGCTGAGGAGCACCTCACACAGGAAGGGCCGAGAGGCGCTACCTCCTTATATCTGAATACTAAAGAAAGAATAGGTTTATAGTCAATGATTTTGGAAGACAGAGTAGAGTGATAGATACAGGAAGACTTAAACATCAGTCTTTTTTTTTTTCCCCTATCAAACTCTTTTCTTCTTTAATTCTTACCAACTTTAAAGGCTGTTTCATACTTGGAGTTTTCTCATTATACAGAGAAAGCATTTTCAAAACAAAGTTCAATCTAAACTTCCTATCCTCTCCATAATTTAACTAAGACTGATATTGGAATTCTCTGTAACAGGCCATGAAAAATGAAGAGCAATCCAAGTTTTCTGTGCTTATACAGAATACTAATTCCAACATTACAATTACTTAGTATATTGTTATAATTATCTATATACTCTTTTTTTTATATACTCTCTTTTTAACTCTGTTATATAAGTACATGACAATGAAAATTTACCAAAAAATCTTGAACATATACAAAATACATAAGAAAATTTTAATGTGGTTGGTGTACCCATTTGTGTGTTTTTTTTTTTGAAACTAGAAAATCAACATCTATTTACCGTTTCTAAACTCTGAAATGGACAATTTATTAGAAACACAAATATGGGGAAGAATAATAAGCATAAACCTTCTCTTTCAAAAAAAAAAAGTTCATACAACCTCATAGAGCTAAAAGTGTCATTTTTTAAACCATTATCCTACAACTGTAACAGCCTCTGGAAGGGAAAATCTTATTATAATTTAAAAACACAATTTTTAGTTTATTTCTGTATTATGGTAAATGAATAAATATGGTAAGGACAAAAGAAACAAACATCCAAGAAATTAAAAAAAATAAAATATGTCAGAGATACTGTATAATGGGGCATTTTTTTCAAGATGTTCTTGTACACACTTGTTCCTTTAAAGAGAGCAATACAAAGATAGGAGGGAGAAAATGAGATTAGACAACTGGTTAATAATCATAAGAACACCCTTTTTAACAATCCAACTGCTGTCTATCTTGGAATCCAAAGCAATATAATGGAATGTTTTGGTCCATAAAAGTCACTCAACATCCAGAGTTATAAATGTCAACAATTTGCATAAAAGCTCAACTTCAAAGATTTAGTACTATGTACAAATGAAGATAAAAATAAGCACAAACAGAAGCGTTGCATTTTAATATAGGTATCCATTATCTAATGTTTATATAATGGAAGCCAAATGACTTCATTATTATCTGTGCTATTACACTGAATACTAAATGAACTCATCATACAGGCATACTTGCTTTAAAAACTATTACAGGCCCATCAATGACAAGGGAAACATATATATGCAAACTTCTTTACATGACTAATTTGATTTTTGTGTTAACTGCTAATGTATTATTAATCAACAGTTCATTATACTTTTAGATAACCTTAGTTTATTTGTGCTTTTATTTGTACACAACTCATTTCTGTAATATCTTGCTCTATAAAATTTTATTCCTATTTAAACAATATTATCCTTAGGTAATGAGTATGTATATGCAAAAATCAGATGGAAGAATATGGGAATAGCTAAATTACTTTTATATCTAAATCTCAACAAATGCAATCATTTTGGCACAAAGATTTTTTTCCATTAACTCACTATTTTCAAAATAAAATGATTGTGCTCTAGTTTAGACTATATATTTATATCAAAACAGTTCCTTGAATATATTCAGCTTATCCTTTCAATTTTTATTGTTCTGAATTGCTTTCATGGATGGGAATTTAATTTGCTTGTTTTCATTTGTTAGGCCATACCCCAAATGAAATACTTAAAGTGGATTTAGGTGAGATATCTGAAAAATAATCAATAGTGAGTCAAACACTGTAAAGTTGCTTTAAAAATTCATAGAATGAAAACAGACATTTTTATAAGCCAGTGAATGAAAGATGTTGATGCTTATGAGAAACAGCATATTTGTTATGAGAAAATCTAGAATTCAAAACAAGCTGGTGGTAGTATGGAAAGACCAATGATTAGTAAAGAAAACCGAAAATGTTTTTTGATCCTTCAGTGAGGCAGAGATATTCACTAGAATTCCATACCATTTGTGTATAAGAACTGTTCGTTTAA
This sequence comes from Bos taurus, assembly GCF_002263795.3. Classification (NCBI taxonomy): domain Eukaryota; kingdom Metazoa; phylum Chordata; class Mammalia; order Artiodactyla; family Bovidae; genus Bos; species Bos taurus. The sequence goes on along the minus strand of NC_037348.1, from coordinate 38,007,336 downwards.
AATCTCCGACTAATTTAGAATTGGGTATTGTTTTGATGTATTGTAAGCCCTTAAGTCTCTAAATTATGACCAAGCTAGATAGCATATTGAAAAGCAGAAACATTACTTTGCCAACAAAGGTCTGTTTAGTCAAGGCTATGGTTTTTCCAGTGGTCATGTATGGATGTGAGAGTTGGACTGTGAAGAAAGCTGAGTGCCGAAGAATTGATGCTTTTGAAGTGTGGTGTTGGAGAAGACTCTTGAGAGTCCCTTGGACTGCAAGGAGATCCAACCAGTCCATTCTAAAGGAGATCAGCCCTGAGTGTTCATTGGAAGGAATGATGTTAAAGCTGAAACTCCAGTACTTTGCCACCTCATGTGAAGAGTTGACTCATTGGAAAAGACTCTGATGCTGGGAGGGATTGTGGGCAGGAGGAGAATGGGACGACAGAGGATGAGATGGCTGGATGGGATCACTGACTTGATGGACATGAGTTTGAGTGAACTCTGGGAGATGGTGATGGACAGGAAGGTCTGGCGTGCTGTGATTCATGGGGTCGCAAAGAGTCGGACACGACTGAGCAACTGAACTGAACTGAAGTCTCTAAAAACATGATAGATTACTGGAACACATATGATTGGTCTTAAATATGGTAAACTTAGCAATGTAAATTCCTTCATAGCATCATCTCAGATCACTGTTTCCCAAATCTTACATGTCAATACACCACTGAGACATGAAACACTTATCAGCATACTACAGTGACAGAAGGTGGCACTCACAGACATTAGAAGCAAGCTTCGGAACTCTGGTCACCAATGGCAATGGCACATGGAACTCATTCTCAGCACTGGCTAGGAAATTCTGCATTAGAAATATATTTTATATTACATACAGTGATTCTTATTTTGCATTGAGACAAATGGAATATTAGTTAAGCATACTTCCATACGAAATTATAGGTAGAGTCCAATGAATACTTCTTATGAAAACATTTCAATAGATGCTGCTGCTGCTGCTGCTGCTGCTGCTAAGTCGCTTTAGTCGTGTCCGACTCTGTGTGACCCCATAGACAGCAGCCCACCAGGCTTCTCCGTCCATGGGATTCTCCAGGCAAAAACACTGGAGTGGGTTGCCATTTCCTTCTCCAATGCATGAAAGTGGAAAGTGAAAGTGAAGTCGCTCAGTTGTGTCTGACTCTTAGCGACCCCATGGACTGCAGCCTACCAGGCTCCTTCGTCCATGGGATTTTCCGGGCAACAGTACTGGAGTGGGGTGCCATTGCCTTCTCCCTCAATAGATACTAGCTATTATTTATTTAATGCTTGATAAAAGTAGGCACTACTCCAAGTTTTTTGTTTCTGTTAAATAATATAATGCTTATTGCAACCCTATGAGGCTGGAACTCTGATCTCCATTTGAGACATAAGGAAGCTATGGCTTAGAGCCATAGCTCTAGCATGGATATAGCAAGATTTCATGTATTTGTCCAAAAGGACATGCTAGAAAGGAACAAGAGGTTTAAACCCTGACAGCCTGATTCTAGAACTTCTATTCTTTACCACTGTCATTTTAAAAATTATCTTTCAATTCACTAATAAAAGTCAAAATTAATATCGAGTAATTTATAACCTTTTGAATTCTAAAGGAAATCTTGGGAAGAGATTTGCAGATCTGAAAATTTACAAAATGTATTTAAATACATGGATTTTAATTTTCCACTTGATTCAGGAGAATAAGACCATACTTAATTAACCAAAAGAGAAGAAATATTGATTCTTATTTTATTTTCATATAGCAAAATGGTTAATACTTAAATAAAATTAGTTTCTATGTTCCTAATTTATAGATAATAATTTTCCACTTATATGATGTTTATATTACTATCTTTCTACAGGTATTATAAACTATATTTGTTTCCCTAGAAAATATTACTTTTATAAGAAACATAGTAAGTACAATATTGGATAGTATTCTTTGTTGAATTTAATATTATATTCTATTGGAACCATATCTTATTACAAGCTCATCAGTCATTCATCAGCCTAAACATTTTCTTGCATAAAATATACTTTTATGTGAATGGTCCTGGCAAAACTGTGAATGTAACAGATGTTTCAAAAGTTCAGTTAAAATAATCCCAACATTTAAGCAGTATTTTCAGTAAAAAGTTATTGCAATTTTTACATATTTTGCAACTACAAAGAATTAGAATAAATAGAATGTTTGGCAGTGAATCTTGATCAATTTTTAGCAGCTTCTCTGCTCCCAAATATAACCAAAACAGGGCTATAGATATTTAAATTTGAACCAAGTTGATTTCCCTGTGGTTAAGCCCCAGTCACTGAAAACTTCTGCCTAACATTCAGCAATCAAGAAAAGGTGTTTTTTTCTTTCTTTTATGGGAAGATAGACTTTTATCTACTTCATTCATGGAATTCGATTTCATGTATGGATTATTCACTCAAAATAATAATAAATAAATAAATAAATAAAATTCACTCAAAATAAATAAATAAATAAGAACAAACAAAACAAATCTAAAAGGTATAAACTTTTTATTCAAACACATTTACAGCTATACCCCACCAACTCACTGGCAACAGTGATGTCTACAGATTGTTTTGGAAGTCTTGGATGCCACCAGATGGTGCTCTTACAGAGCCAAATAGAGAAGTATTCACTACAAAATTAAAAATAAATAAACAAACAGTGACTCTTTGGACTAGAGAAGCCATTATCTTTCTCTCACATATACAGAGAATTTCAAGATGTCCAATAAACTATGACTGAAATCACACTTCATGATCTGAAAACTTTGGTCTCATAAAAAATCAAAATAGCAATAACTGAACATCAAGTGTTTGTAAATTAGCAGGACTCTTGATATATATATATATGTCTCTAGAAAGCCTGTTCCATAATAAGAACTCAAATGTTAAATACTATCATTAAATATTATTTTTAAATATATTAATATGTCTATAGAAATTTATCATAATGTTAAATTTATCAGATGCTCATTAGAAACTATGGCACATATTAATATATATGCATATATCTAAATGCATATTATTATAAATGAAAATGTACAATACATAGACTTGAAGTGCACTTATAGCAAATTAGTTCAATTCAGTCACTCAGTCATGTCCGACCCTTTGTGACTCCATGAACCGCAGCACATCAGGCCTCCCTGTCCATCACCAACTGCCTGAGTTTACCCAAACTCATGTCCATTGAGTCGGTGATGCCATCCAACCATCTCATCCTGTATTGTCCCTTTCTCCTCCTGCCTTCAATCTTTCCCAACACCACGGTATTTTCAAACGAGTCAGCTCTTCACATAAGGTAGCCAAAATACTGGACTTTGAGCTTTAACATCAGTCCTTCCAATGAACACCCAGGACCAATTTCCCTTAGGATAGACTGGTTGGATCCCCTTGCAAGTCCAAGGGACTCTCAAGAGTTTTTTCCAACACCACAGTTCAAAAGCAACAATTCTTCAGCGCTCATCCCTCTTTATAGTCCAACTCTCACATCCATATATGACTACTGGGAAAACCATAGCCTTGACTAGACGGACCTTTGTTGACAAAGTAATGTCTCTGCTTTTTAATATGCTGTCTAGGTTGGTCATAACTTTCTTTCCAAGGAGTAAGCATCTTTTAATTTCATGGCTGCAATCACCATATGCAGTGATTCTGGAGCCCAGAAAAATTAAGTCTGACACTGTTTCCACTGTTTCCCCATCTATTTCCCATGAAGTGATGGGACCAGATGCCACGATCTTCTTTTTCTGAATGTTGAGCTTTAAGCCAACTTTTTCACTCTCCTCTTTCACTCTCATCAAGAGGCTCTTTAGTTCCTCTTCACTTTCTGCCATAAGGGTGGTGTCATCTGCATATCTGAGGTTATTGATATTTCTCCTGGCAATCTTGATTCCAGCTGGTGCTTCTTCCAGCCCAGCATTTCTCATGATGTACTCTGCTTATAAGTTAAATAAGCAGAGTGACAATATACAGCCTTGACATACTACTTTTCCTATTTGAAACCAGTCTGTTGTTCCATGTCCAGTTCTAACTGTTGTTTCCTGACCTGCATACAGGTTTCTCAAGAGGCAGGTCAAGTGGTAGCTGTGTTCACCCAAAGCACTGATTGATAACAATAGGGATACTCAAAGTTTGTCCATTTGAAACAGCAGTACAAATTTGACGAAAACAGATTACCGAGGGAAAAAACTGAAATAATTATTTACTAATCTGAATCACAGAGAAACAGGACATGCCTAACATTTGTTAGGTATTCCTCTTTAGAGATTCAGGATGAGAGTGTCATCGTATTTCTCCTTCAAAACCAACCTGACCATTGGCACTTTTCACCAGGAAATCATTAAAATTTAGTTCATGCATTCTTTGCCTTCCTTAGTTTCGATGATTCCAATCTCTGGTAATTTAGAGTTTTGTACAATACCTCAGAACCATAAAACAGTAAAAATGGAGGTAAGCACTTATCATCTGCTGTGTTTAAATCCACATATCTGTTGATATGGGGCAAGTTATTATATGTCTCTAAGCCTTACATTTATCCTCTATAAGATATGATAACTAAATAGTACCTGTGTTATAGTTTTTTTTTTTTTTTGGCTTGAGGATAAAATAAATGGGTATACACAGGTGTGTACACGTATGTTCCTTGAATAATGTGTTTAGCATATAATGTGCTTTTAAATGCTAGCTATTATCATCATCATTATGGTTGCTGTTGTGAATGGGCACATGACAAAATAATAAAAGACAGACAATTCAAGGAGTTCTTGTTTACAAATTATGTTAAAGATTTCTGCTATTAAGTGATTATGACATTATCATTTAAACAACAAAGATATAAATATCCCATCAATATTAGATAAGTAAATATCATTATAATGCTGAATAGTAGTTTTGTTTCAGTTTTTAATATTTTATGCACAGGGGTTGTAAGCTCTAGTAAAACAAGTAATATCTAAAAACACAGTATCATAGTTACTGTTTTTAGTGTCATTTTTAATGATCTTGGAAAAAAGCACAAAAATTTCAGTCTTTATGATTCAAGAAAACCAAAAGTCTGACGATCTATAATAGATTCTGCCTTTAAATGTAGGCAGAATGCCTATATTAGTTCATATTCTCCTTCAACACCTTCCACCATCTACCCTTTATTTTCATAGATAATTTGTTATTTTCAATTCAAAATATGTACTGAGTTAACCGTATCTCTTTTTATTCTTGATTTTAGGTAGATAACAGATATCAAAATGTTGTGCTTGAAATTCGCAGTCCACGGGTTTGCAGAGAGTCAGACATGACTTAGTGACCGAACAACAATGTGTGTGTGTGTGTGTGTGTGTGTGTGTGCGCGCGCGTGTGCAAGCTCATGTGCCTGTGCTTAGCTGCTCAATTGTGTCCAATTCTTTGCAACCACATGGACTCCAGCCTGCAAGGGTCCTCTGTCCATGAAATTTTCCCGGCAAGAATACTGGAGTGAATTGCCATTTTCTACTCCAGGGAATCTTCCCCACCCAGGGATCAGAATGGAATCTCCTGCATTGGCAGGTGGATTCTTTACCACTAGCAATACCTGGGAAGCCTATCTATCTATCTATCTATCTATCTATCTATCTATCTATATATACACACAGCTGTGTCCAGCTTTTTGCAACCCTACAGACTCCTAGCCTGCCCAGCTCCTCTGTACATGGGATTCTTCAGGCAAGAATACAGGAGTGGGTTGCCATGCCCTTCTCCATATATATGTGTTATATATATATATTTTTTTTAAATTTCAATAATTTAACAAAATTTAAATTACTGAAATAAATTATTATGCATACTTTTTCACAGAATATTTTTTTAAAATATCCTGGATGTAAATATGACTACATCTCCTCAAGATCTTCATTTGTGTTTTTTAATAGCATCAGTATGAAAAAACTATGATTAGCAAATATTCCTTCATTTGCTGAAAGTAAAAACTCAAAGACAGCCTCCCTTTAAATTTCAGCCTCCATTTTAAAAGATACTTGCTGTCTGGGTCATAAAACTTGAGAAAAACTCTGAAGATTTATCAGAACCTATATTTTAAAAACTTCATCTCTTATCCAAAGTATTAGCAAAATGGTTAAGAGTTTGAATAAGTGACTAGAGTGTCTTTTTCCTCTGAATTATTCATTTATTCTTCGGTTTTTCCCCAGTGGAGGTGATAATAAGCAAATGGCAGGAAGCCAGGGATGTGTTAATGTGAAGGAAATGGGAGATGCTAATGCTCAAAAGGTAAAGAAGAGAGATAAATAAAAAGACAGTGAATTAAGTTTCTAAAAATTGGAATATTGGCAAATACAGGATGAAATACTATTTTATTATATTAGAATTAGGACATTATGGAAATTTAACTATTAAAAACAATTTAGCTATGAATTACATTATGTACTTGGCTAAATTACAAGCCTTTCAAAAACATTTCCTCCCTTATGCTTATATTGTTGTCCTTTATCTTCTGAAAAGACTGTCCCTGATTTCTGGCTTCATCCAGTTGTTCTCTTCCCCTATATTGCTCTCCTGTATTTCTCTTTCCCACCAACACATTCAGTGTGTAAACCACACTCCATTTTTTTTTTTCTCAAAAACTACTCAACAGTACCAACTATTCATCTTCCTTTCTTTTGAATAATTATGGCATAGTAAATAATACGGCATATTAACTATGCCATATGGATACCATGGATACAATTTTGGCATATGGATACTATACAATTAATTTCCTTTGCTATTACTTCAGGTCTATCAGTGTTTGCTTCCCAAACATTCACCACTTAAGACCAAAGACATGACTATATTGCTTCTATATGCAGGCCTCTCTGTCCTCCCCTGATCTGATTCAGTGAAGATTGTACAGTAGATATGTTCAAATGCATAACATAATGGATCTGAGTACCATACACAGGAATTTAAATTCCTCTCAATATGTCCAAAATATTTTTTTCCATTCAAGCTTTAAGAAATGCATGGATAGAGGGGAAACATGATATGAGATGTCTCCAAATAACCGGCAAAGAAGATAACTTGCTCATGTTATTTCACAGTTGGTTTTGACAACTGTTAAACGAGATACATCCTTAAAAATGTTCTAACAAGTAAACAAAATTTGAGTTTCACTCTTGAAATTTTGTGATGGATACGCAGAAAATTAGGGTGAAGACAGAGAACTAGAGTTGAACATTTTATTATAAACAAACAAGATTTATTTACAGGAGTGAAAAACTACGGAGGTGAAATGAATGAGAAAAAGGGAAAAAATGGATCTTATAATCTTATCATTTGGAAAGAGATTTTGATAATGAGAGTAGTAGGTGAAGAAGAAAGGAAGGCTGGAAAAATTCACACTATGATTTACATATTCTTTAATGCTCTTTGGGAAAGATAAGTAAACAGAAAACTGAGAATTATTTCCATGATCATGGATGCCAACACTGTATTTCTTTTACTATTCTTTTGTATATTATAAAGTTTATCATAGACACTAGCCCCATAGGATCCTGGATATTACTTGAATTACATATAAAAATTAGTGTAATTTATAATGCAATTTATACATTTCAAGCTAACTGATAATTACATTACCTAACAAGCTCTTTCCTGGATAAATTGCACTACACTGTTAGGCAAATTACCTAGAAGCATGAGTATGGAATTTCAAAAAATGATAGTTGATATTAAAGGCTATATTAGGATTCAACTTCATTTCCTCTTTATATTAAGCAGAGAAATACAGTGAACTTCAGAATTCAATAGTTTTACTATAAACTATACTATAGCAACCCATTATTCTTGGATTGCCAAATATTTCCTATGCATATTTATTAGATAGCCTTACTGAAGAGAGAAAGTAGTAAAAATTCACTTTAATACTAAAAGAAATTGACACAATAGAGGTAAAATTAATAGTATTGTTTTTCCTAAGAAGGTGTGATACATTTAGATGACAGGACGTAGCCATCTATTTTAAAAATTATTTTCCTGTTAAGTTAAAAATATAAATAAAGGTCATCACAACCTCCACATTTCTGGTATGATCAGATATTAAACAATGTAATAACCAGCTTCTTTGGTAATGGTTCAGTTGCTAAGTCATGTCTGACTCTTTGTGACACCATGGACTATAGCTTATCAGGCTCACCTGACCTCTACTATTTTCCAGAGACTGCTCAAATTCATGTCCATTGAATTGGTGATGCTAGCTAACCATTTCATCCTCTGCTGCCTCCTTCTCCTTCTGGCTTCAGTCTTTCTGAGCAACAGGGTCTTTTCTATTGAACTGACTCTTCACATCAAGTGGCCAAATTATTAGAGTTTCAGCTTCAGCATCAGCCTTTCCAATGAATCTTCAGTGTTGATTTCCTTTAGGATTGACTGGGTTCATCTCCTTGCAGTTCAAGGGACTCTCAAGAAGCTTCTCCAACACCACATTTCAAAGGCATCAATTCTTTGGTGCTCAGCCTTCTTTTTGGTTCAACTCTCCAATTCACACAAAACTAATGGAAAAACCATAGCTTTGGCTATATGGACTGTCGGCAAGGTGATGTCTCTGCTTTTTAATGCTGTCAAGGTTTGTCATAGTTTTCCTTCTAAGGAGCAAGCATCTTTTAATTTCATGGCTGCAGTCACTATCAGCAGTGATTTTGGAGCCCAAGAAAATAAAGTCTGTGATTGCTTCCATGCTTCCCCTTCTATTTGCCATGAAGTGGTTGGTCTGGATGCCATGATTTTACTTTTTTGAATGATGAGTTTCCTGCCAGGTTTTTTATTCTCCTGTTTCACCCTCATCAAGAAACTTTAGTTCCTCTTCACTTTCTGCCATTCGACTGCTACCATCTGCATATCTGAGGTTGTTGAGATTTCTCCCAGCAATCTTGATTCCAGCTAGTGATTCATCCAGTTCATCAATTCACATAATGTACTCTGCATAGAAGTTAAATAAGCAGGGTGACAACATATAGCATTGTCATTTTCCTTTCCAAATTTAGAACCAGTCCATTGTTCCATGCCCAGTTCTAACTGTTGCTTCTTCACCTTCATACAGGTTTCCTTAGGAGACAGGTAAGGTTGTCTGGTATTTCCATCTCTTTAAGAATTTTCCAGTTTGTTTTGATCCACACAGTCAAAGACTCTAGCATAGTTAATGAAGCAGAAATAGATGTTTTTCTAGAACTCCCTTGCTTTCTCCATCATTCAACAAATGATCTCTGCCTCCTCTGCCTCTTCGAAATCCAGCTTGTACATCTAGAAGTTCTCAGTTTACATACTGCTGAAACATAACTTGATGGTTTTTTAGTATAATCTTACTAGCACATGAAATAAGCACACTTATACGGTAGTTTGAATATTTTTAGGCATTGCCTTCTTGGGATTGGAATGGAAACTTTTCCAATCCTATGGCCACTGCTGAGTTTTCCAAATTTGCTGGCATATTAAGTATAGCACTTTAACAAGATCATCTTTTAGGATTTGAAATAGCTCAGCTAGAATTCCATCACCTCCACTAGCTTTGTTCTCAGTATGCTTCCTAAGGCCCTCTTGACTTCACAGTCCAGAACGTCTGGCTCTAGTTGAGTAACCACATCATCATGATTATCTGGGTCATTAAGACTTTTTTCATATAGTTCTTCTATGTATTTTGCTACCTCTTCTTAATCTCCTCTGCTTCTGTTAGGTCCTAGCCATTTCTGTCCTTTATGGTGCCCATCTTTGCATGAAATGTTACCTTGGATCTCCAATTTTCTTCAAGACACCTTTCCCAGTCTAATATTTCCCCCTACTTCTTTGCATTGTTCATTCGCAGCACTGTTTATAATAGCCAGGACATGGAAGCAACCTAGATGTCCATCAGCAGATGAATGGATAAGAAAGCTATGGTACATATACACAATGGAGTATTACTCAGCCATTAAAAAGAATACATTTGAATCAGTTCTAATGAGGTGGATGAAACTGAAGCCTATTATACAGAGTGAAATAAGCCAGAAAGAAAAACATCAATACAGTATACTAACGCATATATATGGAATTTAGAAAGATGGTAACAATAACCCTGTGTACGAGACAGCAAAAGAGACACTGATGTACAGAACAGTCTTATGGACTCTGTGGGAGAGGGAGAGGGTGGGAAGATTTGGGAGAATGGCATTGAAACATGTAAAATATCATGTATGAAACGAGTTGCCAGTCCAGGTTCGATGCACAATATTGGATGCTTGGGGCTAGTGCACTGGGACGACCCAGAGGGATGGTATGGGGAGGGAGGAGGGAGGAGGGTTCAGGATGGGGAACACATGTATACCTGTGGCAGATTCATTTTGATATTTGGCAAAACTAATACAATTATGTAAAGTTTAAAAATAAAATTAAAAAAAAGAAGGCTTTCTTATATCTCCTTGCTATTTTCTGGAACTCTGCATTCAGTTGGTTATATTTTTCCCTTTTTCCTTGTCTTTTGCTTCTCTGCTTTTCTCAGCTATTTGTAAAGCCACCTCAGACACCCACTTTGTCTTCATGCATTTCTTTTTCTTTGGGATGTTTTTGGTCACTGCCTCCTGCGTAGTGTTATGAATCTCCATCCATAATTCTTCAAGCACTCTATCTGCCAGATCTAATCTCTTGAATCTATTTGTCACCTCCACTGTATAACCATAAGGGATTTGATTTATGTCATACCTGAATGACCTAGTGGTTTTCTCTACTTTCTTCAATTTAAGCCTGAATTTTGCAACAAGGAGCTCATGATCTGAGCCATAGTCAGCTTTAGGTCTTGTTTGTGTTGACTTTATAGAGCTTCTCCATCTTTGGTTGCAAAGACTATAACCAATCTGATTTCAGTACCAGCCATCTGCTGATGTCCATGTGTAGTCATCTCTTAAGACTGTTGGAAAAGGGTGTTTGCTATGACCAGCATGTTCTTCTGGAAAAAACTATTTGCCTTTGCTCTACTTCATTTTATACTCCAAAGTCAAACCTGCCTGTTATTCTGGGTATCTCTTGAATTCCTACTTTTGCATTTCAATCCCCTATGATGAAAAGGACATCTATTTTTGGTGTTAGTTTTAGAAGGTCCAGTAGGTCTTCAGAGAATCAGTAAAATTCAGCTTCTTTAGCAGCAGTGGTTGGGGCTTAGACTTAGATTTACTGTGATGTTGAATGGTTTGCCTTGGAAATGAACTGAGATCTTTCTATTGTTTTTGAGACTGCACCAAATACTGCATTTCAGACTCTTTTGTTGACTATGAGGGCTACTCCATTTATTCTAAGGGATTCTTGCCCACAGTGGTAGATATAATGGTCATCTGAATTAAATTTGCTCTATTCCATCCATTTTAGTTCACTGTTTCCTAAGATGTTGATGTTTAATCTTGTCAACTCCCACTTGCTTACATCCAATTTACCTTGATTCATGGACCTAACTTTCAAGGTTCCTGTGTGATATTATTCTTCTTTATAGCATCAGACTTTACTTTCACCATTGTACACATCCACAACTCAGCGTCCTTTCTGCTTTGTCCCAGCCACTTCATTCTTTCTGGAGCTATTAGTAATTGCCCTCCACTCTTTCCTAGTAGGGTTTCCCTAGTGGCTCAGACAGTGAAGAATCTGCCTGCAATGCAGGAGATCCAGGTTTGATTCCTGGGTTGGGAAGATCCCTTGGAGAAGGGAATAGATACCCACTCTTGCCTGGAGAATTCCATGGACAGAGGAGCCTGGTGGTCCTACTACAGTCCATGTGGTCACAAGGAGTCGACATGACTGAGTGACAAACACTTTCATTCACTTCCTTAGTAGCATATTGGTCACCTTCCAACCTGGGGGCTTCGTCTTGCAGTGTCATATTTTTTTTGCCTTTTCATAGCGTCTGTAGATTCTCTAGGCAAGAATACTGGACTGGGTTGCCATGATATCCTCCAGTGGATATTTTGTCAGCACTGTTTGCTACAGCCCATCTGTCTTGGGTAGCCTCACACAGCACAGTTCATAGCTTCATTGCATTACACAAGCCCCTTTGCACAACAAGACTCTGTTTCATGTAGGGGTCTTTGGGGATAAGTCAGTCTATTTATTAATATACTTAAAGACTCTAAATAAATAGATAAACACTTAGGTCTATTCAATCTCAAGCAAAGACTGACTCACTATCATATTAATTTTTAGCTATTTTCAAGGGAAAAAATGGTCAATTGCATTATTACCAGCAATCTTGTAAGTGGATCCGGATTAGAATTTGGCTTGTGAGTTATAATCTGTGTGTTCTGTCTATCTATCTATCTATCCATCGAAATTCACAGCAATGACTAAATGAAGTTTATCTGACTCTAACCATAAATTCTGGGAGGGCAATGGCACCTCACTCCAGTACTCTTGCCTGGAAAATCCCATGGACAGAGGGGCCTGGTGGACTGCAGTCCATGGGGTCCCTAGGAGTCGGGCACGACTGAGAGACTTCACTTTCACTTTTCACTTTCATGCATTGGAGAAGGAAATGGCAACCCACACCAGTGTTCTCGCCTGGAGAATCCCAGGGACGGGGGAGCCTGGTGGGCTGCCGTCTATGGGGTCGCACAGAGTCAGACACGACTGAAGCGATTTAGCAGCAACCATAAATTAAGTTTTCCCCTGATTTAGTCAAGCAAAAAATTATGTACAGGTTAATATAGTGATATTTTCATACTAACATAAATTACAAATAAACTGGTCAAGATAGGGACGCCTAAAGAAACTATTTCTAATTTTGATTTTTCATTTCATTAAAATAAGCATTTTAAAAATAATATTGATCAGGAACAACATTAATAAAGCTTCAAATTATTTATGAAAAGTAATATTTTGATCATCTTACTCAAAACATGTGTAGAACAATCAATGAGAAATATGAAAAAGAAGGAAATTAAATGCAAGTCTTTCATTCAATGCAATCAATCTGAAGACAATCAAATCAACCCTTCAGAAGTTTGCTCTTGATGACTTTCTGTATTATTTTACAGTGACTTTACCTCCTCCTTCACATATAAGCAATTCAACTTTACAGAAAGGTGGGCACAGCCAGCCATCAGCTCAGAAATGGAAAATTGTAATAACTATATTTTCAGACGTAATTCACAGGTTAAACCTGGTGGGAATTGCTTTCCCCTGTGTGGACTTTTAAGGAAGATGCATTCCACAAAATATTTGTGCATTCATTTTTTTTTTTTCTGAAGATTATTGGATTTTCTGAGATGCAGATGATGATACAGGTAATGCTATAGCTCACTATCAAATTAACAGCTTTGGATTTCAACAGCAATCTGTTGACACAGATTGACTCCCATGTCATTTTTTTTTTTTTTTTTTCTCTTTTGGTTGGGAAATACAATCTTTAATGGCTGAATGAATTTCTCTCCACACATTGACTAATAGTAAATCTTTTTAGATCTCGTTCAGCTTTATCGTTCCCTCTGGCAGTTTAGTAGTTGGTCTAAATTTATTGAGGTCCAACAGAATGCAATTGAAACCTCCCTTTGAAATAAAGTTCCTGGCATGAAGAAAAAAAAAAAAAATCCATAAAAAGCCTCATCCTTGGGATAGCAACTTTTATAACACAGAATTGATCTCAATAGTTCTTAGATGTTGGCCTCAGATAATAGTTTACATTGCATTATTGGATATGAACTTTGAACTCTGAGTCTCTTCCTTTTTATTTCTCTTTTACTAGGACATGCACACAAATTCTTGCTTACCACACAAAAGTGAATTCAATCTTAAGTTAAATATAAAAAACCTCTCTAGCATTTTTCTCTTCCCTATAAAACTCAGCAAAGCAATAATAGGAAACCAGTAATATCAGTAATCTGCTTTTAAGCAGACTGTTCATGTTCCATTTATTCTCACATATATATTGGAATGTTTCTTTAAGATTAAGTATAAACGGAGGAGACCAAAATTAAGTAATAACTTTATAAAAACTCTCACTAGTCTCTTGAAATAATTATGCTTATTTTATGAGTTTTGTACAATAAGAACTTCTTAAAGGTGTAGGACTTCACTGTGGCCTAGCCCTTCTCTTGAATGAAATTAAAATCCAAACCATGAGCAATATGTAAACAACATAATTCTAAAATAACACCTGGATATAAGTCACAGCTCTGACTGTGTCAATTTCCTTTGCTAATGAAGTTTTCTAGTTTTACTTTGTTTATATTTTTTAATTTCCCAAAGGAAATCTCATCTATGACTTTGATATGTACCGCTCTATGTAAACTACTCTTGTGTTTGGAGCTGAACTGGTGGAGAAAGGATACAGAGTGTCTGCATTTCTGATTTCTTGACACATTCTTTATTCTTATTACCATATGTAACAAATTTCTTATTACAATAAGAGAATTTACTCTTCTTAGCATAAGGAGAAAAGATTTCTAAGGGAGGCAGACAGACTGTAACTGTGGGGGAAAAAAAGACTCTGAGATTTCAGAATCAATTCTCATCATTATACCTCAGAGCTCTAACACAAAAAGAACTTGCCTCTGTCTTACAGACATTCTGAATCATGGTTCTTGACTTCTGTCTGTTTCATGAAATTCCAAAAGACTTTCAATTACAATTCAGAATACCTGAGCAGTTTGTTGGGAAAAACAATTACATATACCATATTTATTTTTGTTAACTTCTGCAATCATAAAAATAGGCAATTATTAGCATTAATTAAGTAATGATTATAATTAGTGAACTTATTAAATTAAATATAGTTAATAAATAATTAGTATTAATAGCACCAGTGACTTAGACAACAAGTAAAATGTAGAGATATTTCATATCACTGTGATAGTTGTAAATTCATGAATACTATTAATATTTACCTTTATTATTAGTTCAAACTTTTGGTAAGTGAACTATTGTTTGATCATGTCGTTTATTTCTTTATAAAATACAAATATATTACCATATTGCAAACTTTTAAAAATATTTTGATGATGTATTTCTGAGCTTTCTTTGCAATCATTTGCTTTCCGTTATACATGCATTTTGTATAGGTTTTTAGAGCAGCTTTAGGTTCAAAGCAAAATTCAACAGAAAGTATACAGAATGCCCATATACTCCTTGCTGTGATACACACACACAGTGTGATACACACACCTCTCCCACTTACCAACATTCTGCATTAGAGTGGTACTTTTGTTATCTATATTAAAAATCATTATTAATCAAAGACTATAGTTTATATTATGGATGTGAGAGTTGGACTGTGAAGAAGGCTGAGTACCGGAAGAATTGATGCTTTTGAACTGTGGTGATGGAGAAGACTCTTGAGAGTCCCTTGGACTGCAAGGAGATCCAACCAGTCCGTTCTGAAGGAGATCAGTCCTGGGATTTCTTTGGAAGGAATGATGCTAAAGCTGAAACTCCAGTACTTTGGCCACCTCATGCGAAGAGTTGACTCATTGGAAAAGACTCTGATGTTGGGAGGGATTGGGGGCAAGAGGAGAAGGGGACAACAGAGGATGAGATGGCTGGATGGCATCACTGACTCGATGGACATGAATCTGAGTGAACTCCGGATGTTGGTGATGGACAGGGAGGCCTGGCGTGCTGCGATTCATGGGGTCGAAAAGAGTCGGACACGACTGAGCGACTGATCTGATAGTTCATATTAGGGCTCACTTCTGGTATTGCATGTTCTATGGGTTTTGACAAATATAATGAAATGCATTCATAGTTGTAGTATCATACAGCATAGTTTCACTGCTCTAAAAAATCCTCTGTGTTCTACCAATTTGTTCCTCCCTTCCTTCCTAACCTCTGGCAGCCACTGATCTCTATAGTTTTGCCTTTTCCAGAATGTCATATAGTTGGAATCATACAGTATGTAATCTTTCTATATTAGCTTCTTTCACTTAGTAATAAGCATTTCACTTTTCTCCATGTCTTTTCATGCCTGAATAGCTCATTTCTTTTTAGCACTAAATAATGTTCCATCATCTGGATGTACCAAGTTTATTTGTAAACTCACTTATTGAAAGACTCTGGTCACTTCCAAGTTTTGATAATTATGATTAAGATGTTATAAACATGTATGTGTAGGATTTTGTTTGGACATAAGTTTTAAACTTTGAATAAGTATCATGCAGTGTGATCGTATGAAAAGAGTATGTTTAGCTCTAAGAAACTGCCACATTGTCTTCCAATGTGGCTGCTTCACTTTATAGTCCCATTAAGAGTAAGTAAAAGTTACAAGCTTCACATGCTTGTCAGATCTTAAGTGTATTCAGTATTTTTTGGCTCTTTGTCATTCTAAAGTTGCAAAATAGTATATTATTGTTGTTTTAATTTGTAGTTCCCTAATGACATGTGGGCTTCCCATGTGGTACTAGTGGTAAAGAACCTGCCTGCCAATAAGGAGGTGCTGGAGATGTGGGTTCGATCCCTGGGTCAGGAAGATCCCTTGGGGGAAGGCATGGCAACAGACTCCAGTATTCTATCCTGGAGAATCCCATGGACAGAGGAGCCTGGCACACTATGGCCCATAGGGTCCAAAGAAGTCACACACGACTGAGCAACTCAGCATAGCACATCATAATGACATTTGATGTTGAGTCTCTTCTCATATGCTTATTGATTATCTTTGTATCTTCTTTGCTGAGGTGTCTGTTCATGTATTTTGTCCACTTTTTAATCAAGTTGTTCATTTTATTTTATTGTTGAGGTATACATGTTCTTTATATAACATTCCTTAATCAGATATGTCTTTTGCAGATTTTTCTCCCAAATTTTTGCATGTCTTCTTATTCTTTTCACAGTGACTTTGTTACATAGCAGGTTTTAAACCTAATTGAGTTTAGCAATTATTTCTTTCATAGAACATGCCTCTGGGATTGATCGCTAGATGGTAATAAAATGTCACTGTCATATTCAAGATTTTCTAAGTTTTGTCCTGTGTTATCTTTTAGGATTTTTACAGTTTTCTGCTTTGCATTTAGGCATATGATCATTTTAACTTAACATTTTTGTGTATAAGATCTGTGTCTGCATTCACTTTTTTTTTTTTTTTGCATGGATGTTAGTCGTTCTAGCTTCATTTGTTGAAGATTATTCTCTGTTATATTTTGTTCTAGTGCTAAGGTCAGTTGACTGTATTTCTTGGGGTCTATTTCTTGGTTCTCTATTTTGTCCCATTCATTTGTCTGTTCTTTCCAATAGACAAGTAAAAAATGATACCACACTGTCCTGATTACTCTAATTGTACACTAAGTCTTTAAGCTGGGTAATTAGCATAAGTCACCTGACTTTGTTCTCCTTCAACTATGTTGGTTAATCTGGGTCTGTTACTGTTCCATATAAATTTTTAATCATGTTTCTGATATCCATAAAGTAATTTACAGGGATTTTTATTGGGATACAACGGAATTAAGAGATCAATTTGGGAAGAACTAAAATATTATGATATTGAGCTTTCCTGAAAATGAACACAGAATATCTTTCTATTTATTCTTGTTTGAATTATTTAATTACGGTTATCAGTTCAGTTCAGTAGCTCAGTAATGTCTGACGCTTTGGGACCCCATGAATTGCACCATGCCAGGCCACCCTGTCCATCACAAACTCCCAGAGTCCACTCAAACTCATGTCCATAGAGTCGGTGAGGACATCCAGCCATCTCATCCTCTGTCGTCCCCTTCTCCTCCTGCCCCCAATCCCTCCCAGCATCAGAGTCTTTTCCAGTGAGTCAACTCTTCACCTGAAGTGGCCAAAGTATTGGAGTTTCAGCCTCAGCATCAGTCCTTCCAATGAACACCCAGGACTGATCTCCTTTAGGATGGACTAGTTGGATCTCCTTGCAGTCCAAGGGACGCCCAAGAGTCTTCTCCAACACCACAGTTCAAAAGCATCAATTCTTCAGCACTAAGCTTTCTTTATAGTCCAACTCTCACATCCATACACGACCACTGGAAAAACCATAGCTTTGACTAGACGGACCTCTGTTGGCAAAGTAATGTCTCTGCTTTTGAATATGCTATCTAGGTTGGTCATAACTTTCCTTCCAAGGAGTAAGCATCTTTTAATTTCATGGCTGCAATCACCATCTGCAGTGATACTGGAGTCCCCCAAAATAAAGTCTGACACTGTTTCCACTGTTTCCCCATCTATTTCCCATGAAGTGATGGGACCAGATGCCACGATCTTAGTTTTCTGAATGTTGAGTTTTAAGCCAACCTTTTCACTCTACTCTTTGACTTTCATCAAGAGGCTCTTTAGTTCCTCTTCACTTTCTGCCATAAGGGTGGTGTCATCTGCATATCTGAGGTTATTGATATTTCTCCCAGCAATCTTGATTCTAGCTTGTGCTTCTTCCAGCCCAGCATTTCTCATGATGTATTCTGCATATAAATTAAGTAAGCAGGGTGACAATATGCAGCCTTGATGTGCTCCTTTTCCTATTTGGAACCAGTCTGTTGTTCCATGTCCAGTTCTAACTGTTGCTTCCTGACCTGCATACAGGTTTCTCAAGAGGTAAGTCAGGTGGTCTGGTATTCCCATCTCTTTCAGAATTTTCCACAGTTTATTGTGATCCACACACTCAGAGGCTTTGGCTTAGTCAATAAAGCAGAAACTCTCCTGCTTTTTCCATGATCCAGAGGATGTTGGCAATTTGATCTCTGGTTCCTCTGCCTTTTCTAAAACCAGCTTGAACATCTGAAGTTCATGGTTCATGTATTGCTGAAGCCTGGCTTGGAAGAATTTTGAGCATTACTTTACTAGCATGTGAGATGAGTGCAATTGTGCGGTAGTTTGAGCATTCTTTGGCATTGCCTTTCTTTGGGACTGGAATGAAAACTGACCTTTGCCAGTCCTGTGGCCACTGCTGAGTTTTCCAAATTTGCTGGCATATTGAGTGCAGCACTTTCACAGCATCATCTTTCAGGATTTGAAAGAGGTCAACTGGAATTCCATCAGCTCCATAGCTTTGTTCATAGTGATGCTTTCCTAAGGCCCACTTGACTTCACATTCCAGGATGTCTGGCTTAGGGGAGTGATCACACCATCATGATTATCTGGGTCATGAGATCTTTCTTGTACAGTTCTTCTGTACAAAATAAATAAAATAAAGCTTCTTTTATATTATCTGTATAAAATCAGGAATCAGCAACAAAACTATCAGAACTAATAAGTGATAATAACAAGGTTTTATTACTAATAAGTGATAATAACAAGAAAATAAAATAAGTTTTCTTTTCTTTTCTTTATTCTTGCCACCTCTTCTTAATATCTTCTGCTTCTGTTAGGTCCATACCATAGTTTTCCTCATATAGATCTTTTACATATTTTGTTAGATTTATACCTTTTTGTTTCACTTGCTTCAATGTTTTCACCTGTTTCACTTTTTTCGATGCTACATAAATGGTAATGTGTTTTTAATTTTAAATTCTATTGTTTGTTACTGGTATACAGGAAAACAATTGACTTTGGTAAATTAACCTTATATCCTAAAACCTTGCTATTATCACTCATTAGTTCTGATAGTTTTGTTTTGTTGCTGATTCCTGATTTTACACAGATAATCTACAAGAAGTTTTATTTTTTCCTTTCCTCATATATGTACACATTGTTTTCTTATCTTATTGCATTATCTAGATCTTTCACTATGCCTATACATTTTGCATTTGAAAAACATTCTGAGAAGACATCTGTAGGCTTTATCAGATTCTCAGTGGTCCTCAGCAAACACATAGACAGACACATTGTTAAGAAGTACCGTTCTAAAGCAAATCCTGCTAGAGACTGAATCACTTGCCTTTGCCATGACCCCAGGCAGCAAGACGGAATATGCAACTTCTGTTTAAAATTAGGTGTTTTGGTTAGGGCAACTGACTAAATCTATATCATGTAAGCACTACATTGTAAAGAAGAAAAAATGAGACTTGGAGGGCTCTTCTGTTTGTTTGTTTTCATTTTGTTTGAGGTGTGTGATTCGTAAACTGTGTTAAAGATACTATACTTCTGTGTCTCTTTTGCTGTCTCACATACAGGGTTGTCGTTACCATCTTTCTAAATTCCATATATATGCATTAGTATACTGTATGGTGTTTTTCTTTCTGGCTTATTTCACTCTGTACAATAGGCTCCAGTTTCATCCACCTCATTAGAACTGATTCAAATGTATTCTTTTTAATGGCTGAGTAATACTCCATTGTGTATATGTACCACAGCTTTCTTATCTATTCATCTGCTGATGGACATCTAGGTTGCTTGGGGGGGGGGATGATTTGGGAGAATGGCATTAAAACATGTATAATATCATATAAGAAATGAATTGCCAGTCCAGGTTCCATGCAGGATACAGGAAGCTTGGGGCTGGTGCACTGGGATGACCCAGAGAGATGGTATGGGGAGGGAGGTGGGAGGGGAGTTCATGATGGGGAACATGTGTACACCCATGGCGGATGCATGTTGATGTATGGCAAAACCAATACAATATTGTAAAGCAAATAAAATAAAATAATAAAATAAAATAAATATAAAATTTAAAAAAGATACTATAGTAAAGTTAGAAAGCTATCTCTTAATATTTCATAGATTCTAGGGGGTCGCTAAGAGTCAGACACGACTGAGCGACTTCCCTTTCACTTTCCACTTTCATGCATTGGAGAAGGAAATGGCAACCCACTCCAGTGTTCTTGCCTGGAGAATCCCATGGACGGAGAAGCCTGGTAGGCTGCAGTCCATGGGGTCGCACAGAGTTGGACACAACTGAAGCGACTTAGCAGCAGCAGCAGCAGGGAAACTCAGTGATGCTAGAGATCTATCTGTCATTGTATGGACACTAACTTCAGATAGTTCACATTTTGAACATTAGATCACATTGCTTCCTTTTCAAGACATCATATGTTTAAAAAATTGGATTTCTGGAGTTAGTTGTAAGAAAAAGCAAGTACTAAGCACAAGATAACCCTAAACAGAAAACAAGAGTGGTATTAAGTAATCTAAGTCTAAGCTTTAAGAAGGGCTTCCCAGGTGGCTCAGTGGTAAAGACTCTGCCTGCCAATGCAGGATATGGAGGAGATACAGGTTGGATCCTTGGATTGAAAAGATTACCTGGAGAAGGAAATAGTAACTCCCTTCAGTATCCTTGCCTGAAATATCCTATGGACAGAAGACTCTGGCAGGCTACAGTCCATGGGGTCACAAAGAGTCAGACACGACTGAGCAAGAGTAAGCTTTAAAAACCACGTAATACCAACAGATACACACACATCATCTTAGTAACTGTGGTCATTTAAATTAAAATTTTTTATTAAAATTTTAATTTTAAAATAAAATTTTCAATTTAAATTAAAAGATTAAAATATTATTAATCTTTAAATTTTATATGTATTATCTATCAAGCAGACACTAATTATTAGGATAAAAAATACTTAATATGTTGTCTATACCTGTTTTCCTTAATAAATAAAAATTTAAATACCATGATTATCTATATATTTATCTATCTTTCTATTATCTTTTTACCTATTTATTGTATATGAGCACTGGGAAAAAATTCTAAGACTCTAATGTTACTGCAAACTGAGAAATTTCATGTATCTCCACATTAGGTTTTATACTAGAAAAGCATAATTGGCACTATAGAAAAAGATTACAAATTAGAAAAGTAATGTAACAATTTCATGCATATTTTCTTAAATGACATAACTTTTCTTAAGTGATTTCCATAGAATACTGGGGTATGCACAATGTAATTTTAAAACTGTGGGTTTTCTAATTACATGAAAAAACAAATTTTGCTAAGGCATTATATTGTAGAGAAAATATTTTGGAGACAGCAAGGACTGAAGAGTGCAAATTTAAGAAAAATAGCTAGTTGCCTATTGACATTATTAGTTTTAAAAATTAATAGAAGATAAACTAAGGAAGTTTGGTAGGTGCATAAAGGAAGGACAGATGAGATATTTTAAATTAAGTGACAAAGACTAACTTGATGTAGGGAATGAAGGAAGAATGAATGGCCCAAAAGCATTAATAACTGGGTCACTAATGATACTATAAGCTAGCTGTCAATACAACTGGGTATGGGAGAATTTCTGACTTGAAACTTTAAAATTATACATTTAAAATTCCTGAGGACACACATATCTGCAGATGTCCTGTTGGGAGTTACTGGAAGTTAATAGTTGGTAAAATCCTGAATGTAAACAAGTAAGTAGAAGCAGATACTGGAAAAAAGGTGGTATTCCAACACTAAAGGATAAAAAAGTAGCAAAGACTTGAAATATATAGAGAAGGATGTGGAATAATTGTAAATAACATCACAAAAACCAAGAGGGAAGAAATTTAGAGATGGAATATGTCTTCCTTATTAATCTATTATATAGGTTTTTATTTTATCCCAGAAAATGGCCATATTATTCATTGGATCTCTTTATTTCTAACTTAATCTAATATAGTAGAAGGTCATATAAGTAGAATTGAACAAGCTTTTAAAAGAGTTTGAGTTCTAGCTCCACAATTCATCAGGTATGAGACATGGGCAAGGAACTTACATTTCTGAAGAAAGGTAAAATTAAAATAATAGCGTTTGCTTACTAAGGTTGTATTAGAAATGCTATATACAAGAAGTTATAAAAATGCTTGGTACATACCATTGTAAAGATTTGCCAGTATGTAAATTATTCTATTTTGCATTCAGTATGCAAGGAAATTCCAGTTAATACGTAATTTTATTCATGTAATTTTTAAAAATTAATATTACTTTCTTTTTTTTAATTTTATTTTATTTTTAAACTTTACATAATTATATTAGTTTTGCCAAATATCAAAATGAATCTGCCACAGGTATACACGTGTTCCCCATCCTCTTTTTGCTAAGATTTTGTTTTCTTTGAGTTCTTCATCCAGTGGTTCCAGTTAACACCTATAATCACCCAGCATCAGCTATTGTTTTCTTACTGTTGTAAACACTAAATCTCCGTAATTTATCTCCTAAGAATAATCTCTATAATTATGTGTTTAAATAACTTTATGATTTTCTTTCAGTTTCTTAGAGATTTTCTTTTACTTGCTAACTTTTTCCCTCTTCCAAGCTCTTTCTTTTAAATTTTCTTCACTTTGAATTCAAATTACCAACAATGCACTGTATGCAGAATTATTATGCTGAGCACTCATTTTCTTAATATTGCGTTTAATAGCCATTCCACATATTAAACCTCATATGTTAAAATTTAAAATGTCACTTCTTTCTGTAAGCTTGCTGGTTCTCCCAGTGGCAGATCTCCATTTCGCCAGGCACCTGAATTTTCCAGTCTCAGTGACGCACGTACTTTTGCTCTTTGTTCCCTTGTACCTAATTTATCACCATGTCTTACTGTTTTCTCTGCCACATCTCTCAGTTCAGTTCAGTTGAGTTCAGTCACTCAGTCGAGTCCAACTCTTTGCAAAGCCATTAATCGCAGCACGCCAGGCCACCCTGTCCATCACCAACTCCCGGAGTTCACACAAACTCATGTCCATCAAGTCGGTGATGCCATCCAGCCATCTCGTCCTCTGTCGTCCCCTTCTCCTCTTGCCCCCAATCCCTCCCAGCATCAGGGTCTTTTCAAATGAGTCAACTCTTCACATGAGGTGGCCAAACTATTGGAGTTTCAGCTTTGGCATCAGTCCTTCCAAAGAACACCCAGGACTGATCTGCTTTAGAATGCACTGGTTGGATCTCCTTGCAGTCCAAGGGACTCTCAAGAGTCTTCTCCAACACCACAGTTCAAAAGCATCAATTCTTAAGTGCTCAGCCTTCTTCACAGTCCAACTCTCACATCCATACATGACCACAGGAAAAACCATAGCCTTGACTAGATGGACCTTTGTTGACAAAGTAATGTCTCTGCTTTTCAATATGTTATCTAGGTTGGTCATAACTTTTCTTTCAAGGAGTAAGCATCATTTAATTTCATGGCTGCAGTAACCATCTACAGTGATTTTGGAGGCCCCCAAAATAAAGTCTGACACTGCTTCCACTGTTTCCCCATCTATTTCC
Organism: Bos taurus; assembly: GCF_002263795.3. NCBI lineage: Eukaryota > Metazoa > Chordata > Mammalia > Artiodactyla > Bovidae > Bos > Bos taurus. Next base: position 37,983,281 of record NC_037348.1, on the reverse strand, counting down.
CATGAAGTGATGGGACCAGATGCCATGATCTTAGTTTTCTGAATGTTGAGCTTTAAGCCAACTTTTTCACTCTCCTCTTTTACTTTCATCAAGAGGCTTTTTAGTTCCTCTTCACTTTCTGCCATAAAAAAGGGTGGTGTTGTCTGCATATCTGAGGTTATTGATATTTCTCCTGGCAATCTTGATTTCAGCTTCTGCTTCTTCCAGCCCAGCATTTCTCATAATGTTCTCTGCATAGAAGTTAAATAAGCAGGGTGACAATATGCAGCCTTGACGTACTCCTTTGCCTATTTGGAACCAGTCTGTTGTTCCATGTCCAGTTCTAACTGTTGCTTCATGAGCTGCATATAGATTTCTCAAGAGGCAGGTCAGGTGGTCTGGTATTCCCATCTCTTTCAGAATTTTCCACAGTTCATTGTGATCCACAGTCAAAGGCTTTGGCATAGTCAATAAAGCAGAAATAGATGTTTTTCTGGAACTCTCTTGCTTTTTCCATGATCCAGAGGATGTTGGCAATTTGATCTCTGGTTCCTCTGCCTTTTCTAAAACCAGCTTGAACACCTGGTAGTTCACATTTCACGTATTGCTGAAGCCTGGCTTGAAGAATTTTGAGCATGACCTTACTAGCATGTGAGATGAGTACAATTATGCAGTAGTTTCAGCACTGTCTGGTACTGCCTTTCTTTGGGATTGGAATGAAAATTGACCTTTTCCAGTCCTGTGGCCACTGCTGAGTTTTCCAAATTTGCTGGCATATTGAGTGCAGCACTTTCACAGCATCATCTTCCAGAATTTGAAATAGCTCAACTGGTATTTCATCACCTCCACTAGCCACATCTCTAACTCAAGCCAATTAGCATGAAAAACCACCACCAGAAAGGAAGGTGCTAAATTATCTCAAATAGTACTATAAATTTAACTATACACTCTACTTATTTTATAAAGACAAAAAAGGCACCTTTTATAGAGTAATTGGACTTCCCTGGTGGCTCAGACGGTAAAGCATCTGTCTACAATGTGGGAGACCCGGGTTCGATCCCTGGGTTGGGAAGATCTGCTGGAGAAGGAAATGGTAATCCACTCCAGTACTATTGCCTGGAAAATCCCATGGACAGAGGAGCCTGGTAGGCTACAGTCCATGGGGTCGCAAAGAGTCGGACACGACTGAGCAACTTCACGTTCACGTTCACGTTCATTATAGAGTAATAGAATGGTGCAACATTGTGCACCATTGAAGTAAAAAAATGACAGTCTTGTGTGTGTGTGTTTATTAACAAATGTTTATTTGGTTTTTATTTTTGGCAAATATTTATTAACAGGATCATTTTCCTCAAACATAAAAGTGAAGATAAGAATACTCACATGAAGTAAAGATCTCACTGTTTGCAGATGACATGATACTGTACATAGAAACCCTGAAGATAGTATCAGAAAATTCCTAGGGCTAATCAGTGAATTTAGCAAAGTTGCAGGATACAAAAGCAATACACAGCAAACACTCGTATTTCTATATACTAACAATGAAAAATCAGAAAGGGCAATTAAGAAATCAGTCCCATTCACCATTGCAACAAAAAGACTTAAATATTTAGGAATAAACTTACCTAAGGGGACAAAAGAACTGCACACAGAAAATTATAAGACACTAATAAAATAAATCAAAGATGACATAAACAGATAGAGAGATATTCCATGTTCCTGGGTAGGAAGAATCAATAATGTGAAAATGACTATACTACCAAATGTAATCTACAGATTCAATGCAATCCATATCAAATTACCAATGGCATTTTTCACAGAACTAGAACAAAAAATTTCATAATTTATATGGAAACACAAAAGACCCCGAATAGCTACAGCACTCTTGAGAAAGGAGAATGGAGCTAGAGGAATCAACCTTCTTGATTTCAGATTATACTACAAAGCTACCTACAGTCATCAAGACAGTATGGTACTGGCACAAAACCAGAAATATAGACTGATGTAACAAGATAGAAAGCCGAGAAATAAACCCATGCACCAATGGGTACCTTATTTTTAACAGAGGAGGCAAAAATATACAATGGGGCAAAGACAGCCTCTTCAATAAATGGTGCCGGGAAAACTGGATGGCTACATGTAAAAGAATGAAATATAAGAACCCTTCCTAACACCATTCACAAAGATAAACGCAAAATGTATTAAAAAAACCAAATGTAAGACGAGGAACTGTAAAACTCTTAGAGGAAAACATAGGCAGGACACTCGATGACATAAATCAAAGCAAGATCCTCTATGACACACCTCCTAGAGTAATAGAAATAAAAACAAAAGTAAACAAGTGGGACCTGATTAAACTTAAAAGCTTTTGCACAGCAAAGGAAACTATAAGCCAGGTGAAAAGACAACCCTCAGAATGGGAGAGTTGTAAATGTAAATGAAACAACTGACAAAGGATTAATTTCCAAAATATACAAGTAGCTCATACAACTTAGTACCAGAAACACAAACAACCCAATCAAAAAGTGAGAAAAAAAAAATCTAAACAGGCATTTCTCCAAAGAAGACATACAGATGGCTAACAAACACATGAAAAGATGTTCAACATTGCTTCTTATTAGAGAAATGCAAATCAAAACTACAATTAGATATCACTTCACACTGGAGATCAGTGGAGAAATAACTCCAGAAAGAATGAAGGGATGGGGCCAAAGCAAAAAGAATACCCAGCTGTGGATGTGACTGGTGATAGAAGCAAGGTCCGATGCTGTAAAGAGCAATATTGCATAGGAACCTGGAATGCCAGGTCCATGAATCAAGGCAAATTGGAAGTGGTCAAACAAGAGATGGCAAGAGTGAATGTCGACATTCTAGGAATCAGCGAACTGAAATGAGCTGGAATGGGTGAATTTAACTCAGATGAGCATTATATCTACTACTGCGGGCAGGAATCCCTCAGAAGAAATGGAGTGGCCATCATGGTCAACAAAAGAGTCCGAAATGCCGGTACTTGGATGCAATCTCAAAAACTACAGAATGATCTCTGTTCATTTCCAAGGCAAACCATTCAATATCACAGTAATCCAAGTCTATGCCCCAACCAGTAATGCTGAAAAAGCTGAAGTTGAACGGTTCTATGAAGACCTACAAGACCTTTTAGAACTAACACCCAAAAAAGATGTCCTTTTCATTATAGGAGACCGGAATGTAAAAGTAGGAAGTCAAGAAACACCTGGAGTAACAGGCAAATTTGGCCTTGGAATACAGAATGAAGTAGGGCAAGGACTAATCGAGTTTTGCCAAGAAAATGCACTGGTCATAACAAACACCCTCTTGCAACAATATAAGAGAAGACTCTACACATGGACATCACCAGATGGTCAACACTGAAATCAGATTGATTATATTCTTTGAACCAAAGATGGAGAAGCTCTCTACAATCAGCAAAAACAAGAATAGGAGCTGATGTGGCTCAGATCATGAACTCCTTATTGCCAAATTCAGACTTAAATTGAAGAAAGGAGGGAAAACCACTAGACCATTCAGTTATGACCTAAATCAAATCCCTTATGATTATACAGTGGAAGTGAGAAATATATTTTAGGGCCTAGATCTGATAGTTAGAGTGCCTGATGAACTGTGGAATGAGGTTCGTGACATTGTATAGGAGACAGGGATCAAGAACATTCCCATAGAAAAGAAATGCAAAAAAGCAAAATGGCTGTCTGGGGAGGCCTTACAAATAGCTGTGAAAAGAAGAGAAGTGAAAAGCAAAAGAGAAAAGGAAAGATATAAACATCTGAATGCAGAGTTCCAAAGAATAGCAAGAAGAGATAAGAAAGCCTTCTTCAGAGATTAATGCAAAGAAATAGAAGAAAACAATAGAATGGGAAAGACTAGGGATCTCTTCAAGAAAATCAGAGATACCAAAGGAATATTTCATGCAAAGATGAGCTCGATAAAGGACAGAAATGGTATGGACCTAACAGAAGCAGAAGATATTAAGAAGAGATGGCAAGAATACACAGAAGAACTGTACAAAAAGGTCTTTACGACCCAGATAATCACGATGGTGTATTCACTCACCTAGAGCAAGACCTCCTGGAATGTGAAGTCAAGTGGGCCTTAGAAAGCATCACTATGAACAAAGCTAGTGGAGGTGATGGAATTCCAGTTGAGCTATTCCAAATCCTTAAAGATGATGCTGTGAAAGTGCTACACTCAATATGCCAGCAAATTTGGAAAACTCAGCAGTGGCTACAAGACTGGAAAAGGTCAGTTTTCATTCCAATCCCTAAGAAAGGCAATGCCAAAGAATGCTCAAACTACCGCACAATTGCACTCATCTCACACGCTAGTAAAGTAATGCTCAAAATTCTTCAAGCCAGGCTTCAGCAATATGTGAACCGTGAACTTCCTGCTGTTCAAGCTGGTTTTAGAAAAGGCAGAGGAACCAGAGATCAAATTGCCAACATCCACTGGATCATGGAAAAAGCAAAAGAGTTCCAGAAAAACATCTATTTCTGCTTTATTGACTATGCCAAAGCCTTTGACTATGTGGATCACAATCAACTGGAAAATTCTTCAAGAGATGGGAATACCAGACCACCTGATCTGCCTCTTGAGAAATTTGTATGCAGGTCAGGAAGCAACAGTTAGAACTGGACATGGGACAACAGACTGGTTCCAAATAGGAAAAGGAGTACGTCAAGGCTGTATATTATCACCCTGTTTATTTAACTTATATGCAGAGTACATCATGAGAAACGCTGGACTGGAAGAAACACAAGCTAGAATCAAGATTGCTGGGAGAAATATCAATAACCTCAGATATGCAGATGACACCACCCTTATGGCAGAAAGTGAAGAGGAACTCAAAAGCCTCTTGATGAAAGTGAAAGAGGAGAGTGAAAAGGTTGGCTTAAAGCTCAACATTCAGAAAACAAAGATCATGGCATCCGGTCCCACCACTTCATGGGAAATAGATGGGGAAACAGTGGAAACAGTGTCAGACTTTATTTTTCTGGGCTCCAAAATCACTACAGATGGTGACTGCAGCCATGAAATTAAAAGACACTTACTCCTTGGAAGGAAAGTTATGACCAACCTAGATAGCATATTCAAAAGCAGAGACATTACTTTGCCAACAAAGGTCTGTTTAGTCAAGGCTATGGTTTTTCCTGTGGTCATGTATGGATGTGAGAGTTGGACTGTGAAGAAGGCTGAGCGCTGAAGAATTGATGCTTTTGAACTGTGGTGTTGGAGAAGACTCTTGAGAGTCCCTTGGACTGCAAGGAGATCCAACCAGTCCGTTCTGAAGGAGATCAGCCCTGGGATTTCTTTGGAAGGAAAGATGCTGAAGCTGAAACTCCAGTACTTTGGCCACCTCATGTGAAGAGTTGACTCATCGGAAAAGACTCTGATGCTGGGAGGGATTGGGGGCAGGAAGAGAAGTGGACAACAGAGGATGAGATGGCTGGATGGCATCACTGACTCAATGGACGTGAGTCTGAGTGAACACTGGGAGTTGGTGATGGACAGGGAGGCCTGGCGTGCTGGGATTCATGGGGTAGCAAAGAGTTGGACATGACTGAGCGACTGATCTGATCTGATCTGATCTGATCACGTTGGTCAGAATCGCCATCATCAAAATGTCTACAAACAATGAATGCTGGAGAGGGCATGGAGAAAAGGGAATGCTCTTACACTGTTGGTGGGAATGTAAATTGATACAGCCACTATGGAAGATGGTATGGAGATTCCTTTAAAAACTAGGAATAAAACCACCATCAGTTCAATTCAGTTCAGTTCAGTCGCTCACTCATGTCTCGTTGCGACCCCATGAATCGCAGCAGCCCAGGCCTCCCTGTCCATCACCATCTCCTGGAGTTCACTCAAACTCACTTCCATTGAGTCGGTGATGCCATCCTGCCATCTCATCCTCTGTTGTCCCCTATCCATCTGCCCCCAATCCCTCCCAGCATCAAAGTCTTTTCCAATGAGTCAACACTTCGCGTGAGTTGGCCAAAGTACTGAAGTTTCAGCTTTAGCATCATTCCTTCCAAAGAACACCCATGGCTGATCTCCTTTAGAATGGACTGGTTGGATCTCCTTGCAGTCCAAGGGACTCTCAAGAGTCTTCTCCAACACCACAGTTCAAAAGCATCAATTCTTCAGCACTCAGCTTTCTTCACATGCATACATGACCAGTGGAAAAACCATAGCCTTAACTAGATGGACCTTTGTTGGCAAAGTAATGTCTCTGCTTTTGAATATGCCGTCTAGGTTGGTCATAACTTTTCTTCCAAGGAGTAAGCATCATTTAATTTCATGGCTGCAGTCACCATCTGCAGTGATTCTGGAGCCCCAAAAAATAAAGTCTGACACTGTTTCCACATCTATTTCCCATGAAGTGATGGGACCAGATGCCATGATCTTAGTTTCTGAATGTTGAGCTTTAAGCCAACCTTTTCACTCTCCACTTTTACTTTCATTAAGAGGCTTTTTAGTTCCTGTTTACTTTCTGCCATAAGGATGGTGTCATCTGCATCTGTGAGGTTATTGATATTTCTCTTGGCAATCTTGAATCCAGCTTGTGCTTCTTCCAGCCCAGCATTTCTCATGATGTACTCTGCACATAAGTTAAATAAGCAGAGTGACAATATACAGCCTTGAGGTACTCCTTTTCCTATTGCTGCTGCTGCAGCTAAGTCACGTCAGTCGTGTCTGACTCTGTTCGATCCGATAGACAGCAGCCCACCAGGCTCCAGTCCCTGGGATTCTCCAGGCAAGAACACTGGAGCAGGTTGCCATTTCCTTCTCCAATGCAGGAAAGTGAAAAGTGAAAGTGAAGTCATGCAGTCGTGTCGGACTTTTAGCGACCCCATGGACTGAAGTTGACCAGGCTCCTCCATCCATGGGATTTTCCAGGCAAGAGTACTGAAGTGGGGTGCCATTGCCTTCTCCACCTTTTCCTATTATAACCCAGCAATTCCACTCCTAGGCATATACCCTGAGGAAACCAAAACTGAAAGAGGCACATGTATCCCAATGTTCACTGCAGCACTATTTACAATAGCTAGAACATGGAAGCAACCTAGATGTCCATCAACAAATGACTGGATAAAGAAGTTGTGGTACATATTCACAGTGGAATATTACTCACCCATAAAAAGGAACTCATTTGAATCAGTTCTAATAAGGTGATGAACATAGAACCTATTATACAGAGTGAAGTAAGTCAGAAAGAGAAAGATAAATATCGTATTCTAATGCATATATACAGAATCTAGAAAAATGGTACTGAAGAATGTATTTACAGGGCAAGAATGGAGAAACAGACAGAGAACAGACTTATGGACATAGGGAGAGGGGAGGAGAGGGTGAGATGTATAGAAAGAGTAACATGGAAACTTACATTACCATATGTAAAATAGATAGCCAATGGGAATTTGCTGTATGGCTTAGGAAACTCAAACAGGTGCTCTGTAACCACCTAGAGGGGTGGGATGGGGAGGGAGTTGGGAGGGAGGTTCAGGAGGAAGGGGATATATGTATACCTATTGCTGATTCATGTTGAGGTTTGACAGTAAACAACAAAATTTTGTAAAGCAATTATTCTTCAATAAAAATAAATAAATTTAAAAAAAGAATACACACATGGTTATTGTGAAAATGAAATATAAACAGGGGAAAAGTAAAGAATGAATCATTCACAACAGACCTCATTTGTTTCCGAAGGAAAGGTACAATCTATTTTGAAGTTAAAATCCTAAAATCTTCTGCAGGCTTTTTTTTTTGTTGTTGTTGTTGCTAAACTCTATCTCAACCAAGCTGAGTGTATTCCAAATATGGATTCCAGAGATATGGGACTGAGGTGAGAAACGACAGTGGGAAGCCTCCAAATCAGCCCTATGTACAGATCATCAAACTACCACTTCCGAGAGCTTGTGATTCCTTTCAGTTATTGCTGCCATAAAGGTTGTGTGGCACGGGAATCACATGGCATGTGGATGACTGAGACAGTGTCCAACACAGCAGCCATCTATATTATTTCAAACTATTTATGCAAGACATGTCTCCTTGATAATGGACCAGACTTATGCTTCTCCCTTTTCCCTGGAATGTCAAAATGGATAAGCCAATATTTTCCAAGTTCTCTGAAATTATGAAACATTTTTTCTAGTCATATCCTTCACTTTAAAGAGAACACATGTATTTGAAAACAGTATTAATATTTTAGTTATTTAAAACTTTTCTCCCAATCCAAATTGATTATGGAAATTTACAATTAACAGACAAGAAATGGAAAAGATTTAGGCAATTTCCGACTTTCTGACAGCTCATTCTAAATTGACCCCAAATTGTTGTTTTTTTAACATATATTTATCACTTTTAAATGTGTTAATTGTGTTGCAAGCACTGCAGCTGGGATTAATTTAAGGCCTTTGAATTGCCTTCTCTGCAGCTGGTGAACACTGAAGCAAAACTGTGAAATAAGCTTTGCTAAAGAATTAGATAGTTTTCAGTGTTAATTATTCAATCCTTTCTTTCAGAATTCTTTCTAAGAAGTCTAATTCTAAATTATAAAATGAATTGTACTTTTCTCATACTATGATCAGGAATATGACATTTGGTTGCTGATGATGCTAATGTGTATCCTTCTCCTAGTTTAATGTCTAAAACTTGCAAGTATTTTGAAACAGTGCACTCCAGTAACAAAGTGACACAACAGAAAATCATCTATTATTTAAACATGACCCAAAAAAGAGGGGTTAGAACATTTTCAATATTTATTTACTTGTTTATTTATTAAAGACTCTTTTTTATGTTCATCTCTTTCCATAAGAGACACTATTCTGGAAATAATTATTTTAAAGCCTCGATCTTCTTCCTTTTACTCTGTTCCTATATATGTCTATGGATATATAAAGAGCATCACATTCTTGCTCTCTGAGCATAGATAAGTGTGATTAACTAGGTCAATTAATATTTCCTCTCTGTTTATATATATACATATACACAAATGAATATGTACATACATACATATATATATATAAGACACATATTTGTGTATACACTTCGAGTATAAATATAAATAAAGGAAAAACAGAAGGTAATTCTTACCTTAAAGGGCTCTTAAAGGATGGTCTTCTTTAAGTTAGAAATTGACCTCACAAGTAGTCTCTTCTGAAATTAAGTATTAATGACCCAGAGGAAAAATAGTCTATAAATACATCATTAGGTCTGGTCTAATCTCTTATTATCTCTTTTAGTGGTTAGCAGTCCCAAAGAAATGCAATGCCGAAGAATGCTCAAACTACCACACAATTGCACTCATCTCGCACGCTAGTAAAGTAATGCTCAAAATTCTCCAAGCCAGGCTTCAGAAATACACGGACCGTGAACTTCCAGATGTTCAATCTGGTTTTAGAAAAGTCAGGGGAACCAGAGATCGAATTGCCAACATCCACTGGATCATGGAAAAAGCAAGAGAGTTCCAGAAAAACATCTATTTCTGCTTTATTGACTATGCCAAAGCATTTGACTGTGTGGATCATAATAAACCGTGGAAAATTCTGAATGAGATGGGAATACCAGACCACCTGACCTGCCTCTTGAGAAACCTACATGCAGGTCAGGAAGCAACAGTTAGAACTGGACATGGAACAACAGACTGGTTCCAAATAGGAATAGGAGTACGTCACTGCATATTGTCACTGTGCTTATTTAACTTCTATGCAGAGTACATCATGAGAAATGCTGGGCTGGAAGAACCACAAGCTGGAATCAAGATTGCCGGGAGAAATATCAATAACCTCAAATATGCATATAACACCACCCCTATGGCAGAAAGTGAAGAGGAATTGAAAAGCCTCTTGATAAAAGTGAAAGAGGAGAGTGAAAAAGTTGGCTTAAAGCTCAACATTCAGAAAATTAAGATCATGGCATCTGGCCCCATCACTTCATGGGAAATAGATGGGGAAACAGTGGAAACAGTGTCAGACTTTATTTTTGGGGGCTCCCAAATCACTGCAGATGGTGATTGCAGCTATGAAATTAAAAGATGCTTAGTCCTTGGATGGAAAGTTATGACTAACCTAGATAGCATATTGAAAAGCAGAGACATTACTTTGCCAACAAAGGTCTGTCTACTCAAGGCTATGGTTTTTCCTGTGGTCATGTATGGATGTGAGAGTTGGACTGTGAAGAAAGCTGAGCACCGAAGAATTGATGCTTTTATTTTTTTTTTTATATTTTTTTTATAGATTTAAAAAAATACCAACACTACAGTTCAAAAGCATCAATTCTTCAGCGCTCAGCTTTTTTATAGTCCAACTCTCACATCTATACATGACTACTGAAAAAACCATAGCCTTGAGTAGATGGACCTTTGTTGACAAAGGAATGTCTCTGCTTTTTTTTTTCTTCTTTTTTTTTCTTTAATAGAAAATTATTTAATTAGTATACATGTGTTCCCCATCCTGAACCCTCCTCCCTCCTCCCTCCCCATACCATCCCTCTGGGTCGTCCCAGTGCACCAGCCCCAAGCATCCAGCATCGTGCATTGAACCTGGACTGGCATCTTGTTTCATACATGACGTTTCACATGTTTCACTGCCATTCTCCCAAATCTTCCCACCCTCTCCCTCTCCCACAGAGTCCATAAGACTATTCTATACATCAGTGTCTCTTTTGCTGTCTCGTATACAGGGTTATCGTTACCATCTTTCTAAATTCCATATATATGCGTTAGTATACTGTATTGGTGTTTTTCCTTCTGGCTTACTTCACTCTGTATAATAGGCTCCAGTTTCATCCACCTCATTAGAACTGATTCAAATGTATTCTTTTTAATGGCTGAGTAATACTCCATTGTATATATGTACCACAGCTTTCTTATCCATTCATCTGCTGATGGACATCTAGGTTGCTTCCATGTCCTGGCTATTATAAACAGTGCTGCGATGAACATTGGGGTACACGTGTCTCTTTCCCTTCTGGTTTCCTCAGTGTGTATGCCCAGCAGTAGGATTGCTGGATCATAAGGCAGTTCTATTTCCAGTTTTTTAAGGAATCTCCACACTGTTCTCCATAGTGGCTGTGCTAGTTTTCATTCCCACCAACAGTGTAAGAGGGTTCCCTTTTCTCCACACCCTCTCCAGCATTTATTATTTGTAGACTTTTGGATCGCAGCCATTCTGACTGGTGTGAAATGGTACCTCATAGTGGTTTTGATTTGCATTTCTCTGATAATGAGTGATGTTGAGCATCTTTTCATGTGTTTGTTAGCCATCTGTATGTCTTCTTTGGAGAAATGTCTATTTAGATCTTTGGCCCATTTTTTGATTGGGTCATTTATTTTTCTGGAGTTGAGCTGTAGGAGTTGCTTGTATATTTTTGAGATTAGTTGTTTGTCCGTTGCTTCATTTGCTATTATTTTCTCCCATTCTGAAGGCTGTCTTTTCACCTTGCTAATAGTTTCCTTTGTTGTGAAGAAGCTTTTAAGTTTAATTAGGTCCCATTTGTTTATTTTTGCTTTTAAACTGTGGTGTTGGAGAAGACTCTTGAGAGTCCCTTGGACTGCAAGGAGATTCAACCAGTCCATTCTAATGGAGATCAGCCCTGGGTGTTCATTGAAAGAACTGATGCTAAAGCTGAAACTCCAATTCTTTGGCCACCTCATGCAAAGAGTTGACTCATTGGAAAAGACTGATACTGGGAGGGATTGGGGACAGGAGGAGAAGGGGACAACAGAGGATGAGATGGCTGGATGGCATGACTGACTGTTGGTGATGGACAGGGAGGCCTCATATTCTGTGATTCATGGGGTTGCAAAGAGTCGGACACGACTGAGCGACTGAACTGAACTGAACTGAACTGAGTGTAGTTGCTCAGTTGTGTCCAACTCTTCACAACTCCATGTACTGTAGCCCTCCAGGCTCCTCTGTCCATGGGATTCTCCAGATAAGAATACTGGAGTGTATTGCCATTCCCTTCTCCAGAGGATCTTCCCAACCTAGGGATCGAAATTGGGTCTCCTGCATTACGCTGTATTAGCTGTGACCACAGGCAATAACTTAATTATTTGAAATTGAAGAAAAAATACCTAAATTACAAGATAGTTTAATGATACAGTATACAAAGCCTGCTTTGCCAATAGCTTTGCCACAGACTCTTAATACATGCCTACTATTTTATATGTATATTTTTAAAATTTTTGCTGAGAAAAATTTCAAACAACCAAGAAGAGACATTAGCATAATTAACCATTATCCATCTTCAAAATCTACCAACTACTTTATTGGTAGATATAAAAGTAAGCCAATTACTTTTAAACTATATAAATTCTTTCCATCTCTTATTTTTCGTTACAAATTTTTTGTTGAAGATAATAAGTCCTTCAGCAAGTGGTTCTCTATAATCTGTATTTTGCTGGTGGCATAAATAAGATGATATTTAATATGTTTCTCTGTCCCACAGATTTTCTATAAATTGAAAGCTATAAATGGAGATGTGATACAAATACATATTTTAAAATATCTGACTCCCTACAGCTATGTGGTTTATGTGTTCTTATTCTACCAATCCTGTTTCTCCCTTTGCTTCAGTGACTTATTTCTGAAGTCTTCTCAAAATTACAGATTCTAATGATACATAAATCAAGGGGAGATGTACAGTTTTCATCAGAAATATTTGAACATTTTTTCAATTTAAAGTTCAATTTAGGATTCATTATTTGGCTGGATTAGAATCTCAAAGGCTAGCTGATTAATTAGTGGTTTTTTTATGACCATTTGTAATAACTCAGAGATTCCACAAATAAGTATTAAGATTTTGTATATGGTGGCCATTGTTTAAATTGTTGGAGTTTTTAAAATGATGTATAATGAAAGTTCAAGGAGCTTACATTCTAGTGATACTCATGAGCTATCTTTAATTATCTGTCACTACTCACCAGGAGAAATATGTGGTATATAGACTAGCCTAAGTTAGAAGTGAAAACCAGGACTTCCCTGGTTGCTCAGTGGTAATTCAATGTAGGTTCAATCCCTGGGTTAGGAACAGCCCCTGGAGTAGGAAATGGCACCCACTCTAGTATTCTCGCCTGGAAAATCCCATGGACAGAGAAGTTTGGCAGGCTACATGGGGTTGCAAAAAATAGTTGGATACAACTTAGTCACTGAACAACAACTCACCAGGAAGAAAATCTGCTATATGGGCCTGCCTAAGTGAGAAGCAGTTAACAGGAAACCACACATGCAAATTCTAGATTCTAGCCTTAGGAATATTCAATTTGGAGTTTGTACGTAAATGTCTGACCTAGATATATTTGTTTCTTCTGATTAGTCAATTTGTCTATATTTAGGCAAGGGCTTCCCCTCATAGCTCAGTTGGTAAAGAATTTGCCTTCAGTGCACGATACCTGGTTTGATTCCTGGGTCACGAAGATGCCCTGGAGAAGGGATAGGCTACCTACACCAGTATTCTGGCCTGGATAATTCCATGGACTGTATAGTTCATGGGGTCCCAAAGAGTCGGACGCAACTGAGTCACTTTCATTTTCACTTCACAGGCAAGAAATAACTTCTGAGAACCAGCTCTTGGCTTTTTTGATAAACTCAATTGAATCTCTATGCTCAGTATTTTGGGGCTTTCCTGGTAGCTCAGAGGGCAAAGAATCTGCCTGCAGTGCAGAAGACGCAGGTTTGATGCCTAAGTTGGAAAGATCCCCTGGAGAAGGGGATGGCTGCCCACTCCAGTATTCTTGGCTAGAGAATCCCATGGACAGAGAAGCCTGGTGGGCTACACAGTCCACGGTGTTGCAGAGAGTCAAATACAACAGAGTGACTAACATTTTCATTTTCACTCATTATTTTTCTGCTTTATCAGTCTGACTTTTTTCCATTTCTATTATAATAAAATCACATAACATAAAATTACAAATGTAAAGTTTTACTTATTTCATTTTAATTTTTCTAGCCTATTGAGGTATAATTGACAAATAACATTGTAGTATCCTTAAAGTGTATGATGTGAATGTTTGATGTATGTATACATTGTGAAAGGAGATCTGCCATCAAGTTAATACATTAGTTGGTAAAGAATCTACCTGCAAAATTGCAGGTGACCTGGCTTTGATCCTTGGGTGAGGAAGATCTCTTGAAGAAGGAAGTGGCAATCCACTTAGCAGTCTTGCTTGGGAAATTCCATAGTCAAAGGAGCTTGGCAGGCTAAGTCCATGGGGTCACAAGAGTCAGACATGACTTAGTGACTAAACCACCACCATCTTATACAGTTTTCATTTATCTATGTTGAGAATGCTTTAAATCTATTCTCTTAGCAAATTTCTGCTATATAATACAGTATGATAAAAGAAATGTTCACATGTTGACTAAGGGGAACTCATTCTGTCTTAAATATTTTTTAATCTAAACTTTATGCTAGCTAGAGCCACAAGTCAGTTTTGTGGCCTATTAAATTTACACTGTACTTCTACTTTAACCACTAAAGAAGAGAATACATTTAAAAACAAGGTGGAGTACCTGGGATTCAGGCATCCGCTATGGAGCCAGGCGGCCACTGTGAAGGTGTTCTCAGACACATTCCTGCATCACTGAGAACTTAAATCTTCTGGACTGTATCACACTCAAGGATAGCACTAGCAGTTCTCAAAACAGTATCTACTAGCTGATTTGCTGCAACCTTATGGCCTCAAAGTTTCTTGTAACTGTATAACCATTTTGGACCTCACTCAATCCTTGCTGAACAATCACCCTTACTTCTAGCCAGCCCCAATCCTAATTCTTAACAATTAATATAATTATGTGGAGATATATATATATACACACACACATATATGCTGCTAAGTCACGTCAGTCGTGTCTGACTCTGTGCAACCCCATAGAGAGGAGCCCACCAGGCTCACATCCCTGGGATTCTCCAGGCAACAATACTGGTGTGGGTTGCCATTTTCTTCTCCAGTGCATGAAAGTGAAAAGTGAAAGTGAAGTCGCTCAGTCAAGTCTGACTCTTCGTGACCCCATGGACTGTAGCCTACCAGGCTCCTCCATCCATGGGATTTCCCATATGCACACAATTTCTTTATCAATTCAGATACACACACACACACACACACACACACACACACACATACACACATACACACACACACACGAACACCAGTATTCTTACCTGGAGAATTCCATGGACAGAGGAGCCTGGCGGGTTATAGTCCATATGGTCGCAAATAGTTGGACATGACTGAACAACTAAACAGCAGCAGCTTTTTAATACTCTATCTAGATTTGTCATAGCTTTTCTTCCAATGAGAAAGTGTCTTTTAATTTCAGGCCTGCATCACCATCTGCAGTGATTTTGGAACCCAAGAAAATAAAATCTATCACTTTTCCATTTTGTCCCTATCTATTTGCCATGAAATAGATGGGGAAACAGTGGAAACTGTGTCAGACTTTATTTTTCTGGGCTCCAAAATCACTACAGATGGTGACTGCAGCCATGAAATTAAAAGACGCTTACTCCTTGGAAGGAAAGTTATGACCAACCTAGACAGCATATTCAAAAGCAGAGACATTACTTTGCCAACAAAGGTTCGTCTTCTCAAGGCTATGGTTTTTCCTGTGGTCATGTATGGATGTGAGAGTTGGACTTCGAAGAAGGCTGAATGCTGAAGAATTGATGCTTTTGAACTGTGGTGTTGGAGAAGACTCTTGAGAGTCCCTTGGACTGCAAGGAGATCCAACCAGTCCATTCTGAAGGATATCAGCCTTGGGACTTCTTTGGAAGGAATGATGCTAAAGCTGAAACTCCAGTACTTCGGCCACCTCATGCGAAGAGTTGACTCATTGGAAAAGACTCTGATGCTGGGAGAGATTGGGGGCAGGAGGAGAAGGGGACGACAGAGGATGAGATGGCTGGATGGCATCACTGACTCGATGGACGTGAGTCTGAGTGAACTCCAGGAGTTGGTGATGGACAGGGAGGCCTGGCATGCTGTGATTCATGGGGTCACAAAGAATCGGACACGACTGAGTGACTGATCTGATCTGATCTGATTTGCCATGAAGTGATGGGGCCAGATGCCATGAATTTAGTTTTCTCAAAACTTGAGTTTCAAGTCAGTTTTTCACTCTTTTCTGTCACCTTCTTCAAGAAGTTCTTTAGTTCTTCTATGCTTTCTGCCATTAGGCTAGTATCATCTGCATATCTGAGGTTTTTTATATTTTTCCCAGCAATCTTGATTCTGGTTTCTGATTCACCCAGTCCAGCATTTTGCATGATGTACTCTGTATATAAGTTAAATAATCAAGGTGACAATAAACAGCCTTGATGTACTCCTTTCCCAATTTGAAACCAGTCCCTTATTCTATGTCCAATTCTAACTGTTGCTTCTTGACCTGCATACAGGTTTCTCAGGAGGCAGATAGGATGGTCTGGTATTCCCATCTCTTCAAGAATTTTCTACAGTTTGCTGTGATCTACCCTGACAAACACAGATAAAGGAAGCACAGTTCAGACTCCTAGAGTACTATAGCTAAGATGATCATGCATTATTTGACAGAGAACAACCCTTGTACAAAGGGGAGCTCCTATGTTACTGTGCCCCAATAGAAACTACATGCATGGTCATAGGACATCAAGTAGATATATTAGTGGACCATCCTAGCATATATAACTTATTATCTGATGTGCCAAGTCATAAGGTCCAATATGCATAATGGCAATTTAGCACATGATTGAAGTGCTGCAGTCAGAAGAGAGCTCAAACAGATTTAGAGGATATGAATGAGTTACAAGAACAGATTGTCTTGATTTCTCTGCTACCTATGCCTATTATACCAAATTACTTCCCTCAGTCCATAACAATGGCCTTGAATAGGGAGGGGTGTTTCTACTTAACCAAATGATATATAAGGAAAAATTCTAGGCCTGGTTCAACTAAGGTACTAAACTAGGATGTTCAACTACAATATAAACAAGAAAAAAATGAATAACGGTATTATGCATTCTAAGTCACTTCAGCCATGTCTGACTCTTTGCAACCCCGGGGACTGTAGCCCACCAGGCTCCTCTGCCCCATGGGATTCTCAGCCAAGAATACTGGAAGGGGTTGCCATTATAAAGAACAATAAAAACTCTAACTGAGGTGGAAATGAAAATAATTCACCTCAGTAAAGTTGAAAATGTGATTTGGCCATTTTATCTAAGATGAAAGCCAAAACAAAAGACTATACACAAATACTGTGCCCTAGTTAGCAAATTTGTTTTTAATTAAGGTATAGGCTAGCAATTCTGAAATTAATTTATGTGTATTCTAGGACAGATTTTTGCAATAAGGAGTTAATGATCTGAGCCATAGTCAGCTCTTGGTCTGGTTTTGTTGACCATATAGGGCTTCTCCATCTTCGGCTGCAAAGAATATAATCAATTTGATTTCAG
The DNA here is from genome assembly GCF_002263795.3 of Bos taurus. NCBI lineage: Eukaryota > Metazoa > Chordata > Mammalia > Artiodactyla > Bovidae > Bos > Bos taurus. The sequence goes on along the minus strand of NC_037348.1, from coordinate 37,965,842 downwards.
TATGGATCATCTGGTGATGTTCATGTGTAGAGTCATCTCTTGTGTTGCTGGAAGAGTGTGTTTGCTATGATCCATGTGTTCTCTTGGCAAAACTCTGTTATCCTTTGCCCTGCTTCATTTTGTACTCCAAGGCCAAATTTGCTTGTTACTTCAGGTATCTCTTGACTTCCTACTTTGGCATTCCAGTCCCCTGTGATGAAAAGCACATCTTTTTTGGGATGTTAGTTCTAGCAGGTCTTGTACGTCTTTATACAACCATTCAACTTCAGCTTCTTTGGCATTAGCAACTGGGGCATAGACTTGGATTACTGTGGTATTGAATGCTTTGCCTTAGAAACAGAGATCATTCTCATTTTTGAGATTGCACCCAAGTACTGCATTTAGGACTCTTTTATGACTATGAGGGCTACTCCATTTCTTCTAAGGGATTCTTGCCCACAGTAGTAGATATAATAGTCTTCTGAATTAAATTCACCCATTCCAATTTATTTTAGATCACTGTTTTCTACAATGTCAATGTTCACTCTTGTCATCTCCTATTTGACCACTTCCAAATTACCTTAATTCATGGACCTAAAATTCCAGGTTCCTATACAATACTGTTCTCTACAGCATCAGACTTTATTTCCATCATTAGTCACATCCACAACTGGGCACTGTTTTCACTTTGGCTTTGGCTCCATCTCTTTATTCTTTCTGGAGTTATTTCTCTACTCTTCTCCAGTAGTACTGTGGGCACCTATCGATCATGGGAGTTCATCTTTCAGTGGCATATCTTTTTGCCTTTTCATACTGTTCATGGTTCTCAAGGAAAGAATACAAAGTGGCTTGCCATTCCCTTCTCCGGTGGACCGTGTTTTGTCAGATCTCTCCAATATGACCCATCCCTCTTAGGTGGCATCCATCATATGGCATGGCTCATAGTTTCATTGAGTTAGACAGGCTGTGGTTCATGTGATCAGTTGGGTTAGTTTTCTGTGATTGTGATTTTAAAAAGCTAACGTATCCACCATACATTTACCATATCAGCGATTTGGCCTAATATAAACTTATTAACAGGTATACTGTTTACCAGGTATAAGATAAACTTATTATAAATAAATAACATATAAATGTGAATATATATTTATATGTAAATATAATATACACAAAATATAACATAAACTGAATAACAGGTATACTTTCTGAAATTGAAGAAAGTAGGGAAAAATAATAGATGATTCAGGTATGACCTAAATCAAATCCTTTACAATTATATAGTGGAAATGGCAAATGGAAATGACAAATAGATTTGAGGGATTAGATTTGATAGAGTACCTGAAGAACTATGGACAGAGGTTCCTGACTTTGTACAGCAGGCAGGGATCAAGACCATCCCCAAACAAAAGGAAATGAAAAATGGCAAAATGCTTGTCTGAGGAGGCCTTACAAATAACTGAGAAAAGAGAGAAGCCAAAGGCAAAGGAGAAAAGTAAAGACATACCCATTTGAATGCAGAGTTCCAAAGAAAAACAAGGAGAGATAAGAAAGCCTTCCTCAGTGATCAATGCAAAAAAAATAGAGGGAAACAAAAGAATGGGAAAGACTAGATATCTCTTCAAGAAAATTAGAGATATCAAGGGAACATATAATGAAAAGATGGCCACAATAAAGGACAGAAACAGTATGAACCAAAGAGAAGCAGAATATCTTAAGAAGAGGTGGCAAGAATATACAGAAAAACCATACAAAAAAAGATCTTAATAACCCACATACTTACGATGATGCAATCACTCACTTAGAGCCAGACATTCTGGAATGTGAAGCCAAGTGGACCTTAGGAAGCATCACTACGGAACAAAGCTATTGGAGTTGATGGAATTCCAGTTGAGCTATTTCAAATCCTAAAAGATAATGCTGTGAAAGTGTTGCACTCAATATGCCAGCAAGTTTTGAAAATGCAACAGTGGCCACAGGACTGGAATAGGTCAGTTTTCATCCTAATCCCAAAGAAAGGCAATGCCAAAGAATGTTCAAACTACTACACAACTACACTCATCTCACACGCTAGCAAGTGAAAGTTGCTCAGTCATGTCTAACTCTTCCATGGAATTCTCCAGGCCAGAATACTGGAGTGGGTAACCTTTCCCTTCTCCAGAGGATCTTGCCAACCTAAAGATTGAACCCAGGTCTCCTACACTGTGGGTAGATTCTTTACCAGGTGAGACAGCAAAGTAATGCTCAAATGTCTCTAAGCAAGGCTTCATGAGTACGTGACCCAAGAATGTCCAAATGTTCAAGCTAGAGTTAGAAAAGTCAAAGGAACCAGAGATCAAATTGTCAACATCTGTTGGATCACTGAAAAAGCAAGAGAATTCCAGAAAAACATCTACCTCTTTTTATTAACTATGCCAAAGCCTTTGACTGTGTGGATCACAACAAACTGGAAAATTCTTCAAGAGATGGGAATACCAGAACACCTTACCTGTCTCCTGAGAAACCTACACGCAGGTCAAGAAGCAACAGTTAGAACTAGACATGGAACAACAGACTAGTTCCAAATTGGTAAAGGAGGACATCAAAGCTGTATATTTTCACCCTGCTTATTTAATCTGTATGCAGAGTACATCATGTGAAATGCCTGGCTGGATGAAGCACAAGCTGGAGTCAAGATTTCTGGGAGAAATATCAATAACCTCAGATATGCAGATGACACCACCTTTATGGTAGAAAGAGAAGAAGAACTAAAGAGCCTCTTGATGAAAGTGAAAGAGGAGAGTGAAAAAGCTGGTTTAAAACTCAACATTCAAAAAACAAAGACCATGGTAGCCGGTCCCATCACTTCATGGCAAATAGATGGGGAAACATTGGAAACAGTGACAGACTTTATTTTCTTGAGCTCCAAAATCATTGTAGATGGTGACTGCAGCCATGAAATTAAAAGACACTTGCTCCTTTCAAGAAAAGCTATGACCAACCTAGACAGCATATTAAAAAGCAGAGGCATTACTTTGCTGACAAAGGTCAGTCTAGTCAAAGCTATGGTTTTTCCATTATGTGAAAGTTGCACTACAAAGAAGGCTGAGCACTGAAGAATTCATGCTATTAAACTGTGGTGGTGGGGAAGACTCTTGAGAGTCCCTTGGACTGCAAGTAGATCAAACCAGTCTATCCTAAAGGAAATCAGTCCTGAGTATTGAAAGGACTGATGCTGAAGCTGAAGCTCCAATACTTTGGCTACCTGATGAGAAGAACTGACTCGTTGGAAAAGACCCTGATGCTGGTAAAGACTGAATACAGGAGGATAAGCACATGACCGATGATGAGATGGTTGGATGGCATCATCAACTCAATGGACATGAATCTGAGCAAGCTCCGGGAGTTGATGATTTCAGGGAGGCCTGGCATGCTGCAGTCCATGAGGTTGCAAAGAATCAGACACAACTGAGTGACTGATCTGAACTGATTCCAGGACTGAGCATGTAAGTAAATAAAATAAGCAAAAGGAGATGTGATTTTTTTTTCACTCTCAAAGAAAAGCTACAAATAGAAAAATAAGACAACCTAGAATGAACCTTATAGTGTTGGTTTAGAATTGGAGATCAGTATGATTTAATGGTTTTATGCATAAATACACACAAGCATACAAACTTAAAAGTAGGTGCAGAAACCTCTTCCTCTTCATATGTATGTTGTGTTCGTATGTGTATGTGTGTGACAATAAATACATTAATTTTTGGAAGCTTTCAAACAGAATTTCAATTACTAGATACAGAAAACTTATGGAAATAGAAAACTGAAGCAAATCCTAGAGCCAATGTGCTAATGGAAGAAGGGGTTGGGTCCCAGGTCAAATGGGTTAAAAGCTTGCATAAGATGAACCCACTTTCCACTGTTTCTATTCTCTCAACATAAGATAGTTCTTTTAAGTCTCAGACAACTTTGTAACAAAAGAGGGGGAAAGATTAAATGACATGGAGGATACAAATAATCTACTTGCTCTGAAGCTATTTAAATCGATAAATTTAGGAAAAGTAGGTTCGTCCAGTACAGTTAAGTGTCCCACAGGTCACTAGAGTAGGACTTCATGACAAAGAATAAAGTGTTTCCCCTTTGCATCAATGTTTGTAACCTTATTGTCTCTGAATAGTTCATGAGCAGAAGCGATTGCTTTGTGGGCAGATTGTATCCCAATATATGCTAACTGAAAATATCTGGTATTCTTAGATGGTTGTTTTCAAGCTACCTAGGGTACATCAACAAATGAGTATATTTTTCCAGGCTGCATTGTTAGCACTAACATTGTTGACCCATGATTAGAAATAGGATAATATATAAAAAAAAAAAAAAAAAACAGAATTACATAGCTAATTTTCTTTTTTTTTCTTTCTTTTTTTTAATTTTATTTTTAAACTTTACAATATTGTATTAGTAATACAATACAATACAATACAATACTAATACAACATAGCTAATTTTCAAATTTTTATTTTTCTATTTGCTTTCCATAGTCTACTCATTATATTTTATTCTGATATATTTTTTATGGTTGTTAAATATGACTAGTTCTGGGGTCAAGTAGATGTGGGCTTGAATCCGAGATGTTCTACTTATTTTTGATGTCCTATTTCTGCTTTATTGACTATGCCAAAGCCTTTGACTGTGTTCAGTTCAGTTCAGTTCAGTCGCTCAGTTGTGTCCGACTCTTTACAACCCCATGAATCACAGCACGCCAGGCCTCCCTGTCGATCACCAACTCCCAGAGTTCACTCAGACTCACGTCCATCGAGTCAGTGATGCCATCCAGCCATCTCATCCTCTGTCATCCCCATCACCTCCTGTCCCCAATCCCTCCCAGCATCAGAGTCTTTTCCAATGAGTCAACTCTTCGCATGAGGCGGCCAAAGTATTAGAGTTTCAGCTTTAGCAGCATTCCTTCCAAAGAAATCCCAGGGCTGATCTCCTTCAGAACGGACTGGTTGGATCTCTTTGAGTCCAAGGGTCTCTCAAGAGTCTTCTCCAACACCTCAGTTCAAAAGCATCAATTCTTCAGTGCTCAGCCTTCTTCACAGTCCAACTCTCACATCCATACATGACCACTGGAAAAACGATAGCCTTGACTAGACAGACCTTTGTTGGCAAAGTGATGTCTCTGCTTTTGAATATGCTATCTAGGTTGGACATAACTTTCCTTGTGGATCACAATAAACTGTGGAAAATTCTCAAAGAGACAGGAATACCAGACCACCTGACCTGCCTCTGGAGAAACCTATATGCAGGTCAGGAAGCAACAGTTCGAACTGGACATGGAACAACAGACTGGTTCCAAATAGGAAAAGGAGTATGTCAAGGCTGTGTATTGTCACCCTGCTTATTTAGCTTCTATGCAGAGTACATCATGAGAAATTCTGGGCTGGAAGAAGCACAAGCTGGAATCAAGATTGCCAGGAGAAATATCAATAACCTCAGATATGCAGAAGACACCACCCTTATGTCAGAAAATGAAGAGGAACTCAAAAGCCTCTTGATGAAAGTGAATGAGGAGAGTGAAAAAGTTGGCTTAAAACTCAAGATTCAGAAAACTAAGAACATGGCATCTGGTCCCATCTACTTCATGGGAAGTAGATGGGGAAACAGTGGAAACAGTGTCAGACTTTAATTTTGGGGGCTCCAAAATCACTGCAGATGGTGATTGCAGCTGTGAAATTAAAAGACGCTTACTCCTTGGAAGAAAAGTTATGACCAACCTAGATAGCATATTAAAAAGCAGAGACATTACTTTGCCAACAAAGGTCCTTCTAGTCAAGGCTATGGTTTTTCCACTGGTCATGTATGCATGTGAGAGTTGGACTGTGAAGAAAGCTGAGCGCTGAAGAATTGATGCTTTTGAACTGTGGTGTTGGAGAAGACTCTTGAGAGTCCCTTGGACTGCAAGGAGATCCAACCAGTCCATTCTAAAGGAGAACAGTCCTGGGTGTTCATTGCAAGGACTGATGCTAAATCTGAAACTCCAATACTTTGGCCATCTCATGTGAAGAGTTGACTCATTGTAAAAGACTCTGGTGCTGGGAGGGATTGGGAGCAGGAGGAGAAGGGGACGACAGAGGATGAGATGGCTGGATGGCATCACCGACTTGATGGACGTGAGTTTGAGTGAACTCCGGGAGTTGGTGATGGACAGGGAGGCCTGGGGTGCTGCAATTCATGGGGACGCAGAGTCGGACACGACTGAGCAACTGAACTGAACTGAACTGAAAGTTATTTGGAAAGAAAGAATTATTTCTCCTATTGTAGTGATCAATGTGAAAAAGGGAGACCGATTTAGATTACTTCTATAATTGCTTTCAAATAAGAGCTAATATTTATTGAAATGTATTGTATGAAAGATATTTTGCTAATAATTTTAAGAGAAAAATTGCCCATAAATCCTAAAAATACTCTAAACTAAATACTACTTTCAACCCCATTTAGCATAAAATGCTGATTATTAGAAACTGATGTAACTTACACAATGCCACATGCCTTGAAATTATAATGGAGTGTAGTTATGATTTTTTATCTAGGCCAGCAATGTATGTCCATACTTATTAATTTATTCATGCATTTCTTTACACTTGGAAAGAATATTATGTGTTAGAGCTGCAATGGATATCTTCCACAGACACATAGGACTTAGTTTTGTAAGAGTATTCACCCTAATAATAAACAAGAAAAGTTATAACAATGTAAACATTACTAATTTGTATAAAGGTGAACATACAAAGAAAAAACTAAAAGTGAGAAAGCATTACACGATTCCTTAAAAAATCAAATCAAAGAGTAAGTTGAGGAAATGACAAAATACACACACACATACACATGTATATTATAATATTTCTTTAATGCTTCAAGCTTTGCAAATTCAATTTTAGATATTAGGTGATTAAAAAGAAAGCTAATTGCTGTTAGTGTCACAAATGCAGAGAGGTCAAGATGACATTCTTTATAATTTTTGAAACAAATTTGAACACTGTGTATTCCCATGATCACCAAAAAGTTATTTCACTCATGCTTGTATATCTGAGATAATATATTCCTGTAATATGTCTTCTGTAATTCTGCTATTGACAAAATCATGGATTTTATGATATAGTAAAATGTGGATATTACTTGCTCAATAACTAAGTCAGCACATTGTTCTATTGAGGGATAATGACCCACAATGAAAATAAGAACACCCACAAAGAACACATAAAAAGAAACTTTTAAACACTTTACAGCAAGCTCAACAAATGAGGGCAATACTGAAGAGAGAAAGTTACTGCTTGTCCGAATAAAGAATATTTTAAAGTAGATTTCTAACATTTATTTATGAGAAAGGATGAATGAATTTTTTAAAATATCTAGATGTGAGGTGTGAAAATAAAAGGTAAATATATAACATATATAATATGTATTAAATGATAATATATATGATCAGCTACCCAGGCTGACGTCCACCTGTGAGGCGTCACTTCAATTGCTCAGTCATGTCTGACTCTGCAATCCCACGGACTGCAGTACGGCAGACTTCCCAATCCATCACCAGCTCCCAAAGCTTACCCAAACTCATGTGCATTGAATCAGTGATGCCATCCAACCATCTCATCCTCTATGGTTCCCTTCTCCTCCTGCATTCAATCTTTCCCAGCATCAGGGTCTTTTCCAATGAGTCACTTCTTCGCATCAGGTGGTCAGGGTATTGGAGTTTCAGCTTCAGCATCAGTACTTCCAATGAATATTCAGGACTGATTTCCTTTAGGATGGACTGGTTGGATCTCCTTGCAGTCCAAGGGACTCTCAGGAGTCTTCTCCAACACCACAGTTCAAAAGCATCAATTCTTTGGTCCTCAGCTTTCTTAATGGCCCAACACTCACATTCATACATAAATACTGGAAAAACCACATCTTTGACTAGACAGACCTTTGTTGGCAAAGTCATGTCTCTGCTTTTTAATATGCTGTATAGGTTGGTCATAGCTTTTCTTCCAAGGAGCAAGTCTTTTAATTTCATGGCTGCAGTCATTATTTGCAGTAATTTTGGAGCCCCCAAAAATAAAGTCAGCCACTGTTTCCACCTTTTCCCCATCTATTTGCCATGAAGTGATGGGAATGGATACCATGATCCTAGTTTTCTGAATGTTGAGCTTTAAGCCAACTTTTTCACTCTCCTCTTTAATTTTCATTAACAGGCTCTTTAGTTCGTCTGCACATTCTGCCATAAGAGGTGGTGTCAACTGTGTATCTGAGGTTATTGATATTTCTCCCAGAAATCTTGATTCCAGCTTGTGCCTCATCCAGCCTGGCATTTCGCATGATGTACTCTGCATAGAGATTAAATAAGAAGGGTGAGGATATATAGCCTTGATGTATTTCGTTCCCAATTTGGAACTAGTCTGTTGTTCCATGTCCAGTTCTAACTGTTGCTTCTTGATTTGCATACAGGTTTCTCAGGAGGCAGGTAAGGTGTTCTGGTATTCCCATCTCTTGAAGAATTTTCCACAGTTTGTTGTGATCCACACAGTCAAAGGCTTTGATATAGTCAATAAAGCAGAAGTAGATACTTTTCTGGAACTCTCTTGATTTTTTGATGATTGAATGGATTTTGGCAATTTGATCTCTGGTTCCTGTGCCTTTTCAAAATCCAGCTCGAACATCTGGAAGTTCACGGTTCATGTACTGTCAAAGCCTGGTTTGGAGAATTTTAAGTATTAACTTTCCTAGCGTGTGAGATGAGTGCAACTGTGCAGTAGTTTGAACATTCTTTAGCATTGCTTTTCTTTGGGACTGAAATTAAAACTGACCTTTTCCAGTCCTGTAGCCACTGCTGAGATTTTCAAGTTTCCTGGCATATTGAACACAGCACTTTCACAGCATTATCTTTTAGCATTTGAAATAGCTCAACTGGAATGTCATCACCTCCACTAGCTTTGTTCAATAGTGATGCTTCCTAAGGCCCACTTGATGTCACACTCCAGGATTTCTCACTCCAGGTGGGTGATCACACCATTGTGGTTATCTGAGTCATAAAGATCTTTTTTGCATAGTTCTTCTGTGTATTCTTGCCACCTCTTCTTAATATCTCTGCTTTTGTTAGGTCCATACCATTTCTGTTTTTTATTATGCCAATCTTTGCATGAAATGTTCCCTTGGTATCTCTAATTTTCTTGAAGACATCTCTAGTCTTTCCCATTCTATTATTTTCCTCTATTTCTTTGCATTGATCACTGAGGAAGACTTTCTTATCTGTCCTTGCTATTCTTTGGAACTCTGCATTCAAATGGGTGTATCTTTCCTTTTCTCCTTTGACTTTAGCTTCTCTTCTTTTTTCAGCTATTTATATTAATATGATTATATATATTTTCAGCTATCATATATGATACATAATCATACATAATATGATGTATAATCATATATATTACTCTGTGTATATATATATGAGTAAATGAAAATGAAACGTTTATAATTTTTCCCAATGAAAATTCAAAATTTCCTGAAATAATTTATATAAGCAAAAATAAAGGGGTGCTAATGCTGATTGACATTTGTCTCTGCAACACAGGTTCTAAATGAACTTTGACCTCTTCTAAAATTCACCAACTGATGAAGCTTCATGGACTTTTAATAAATACCAAGACTCAAGTGGCAGTATATCTGTGTATCCATCAAGTTTAAACATAGTATTCCTTATTATCTTAGGAAAGAAGCTCAATATACAATAGAGAAGAAATAGGGATGATCACTTCTACTATAGCTTTGCCTAAATTGCCATACACATTGCATACACATTGCCCTAAAATATCCTATGGTGAGCATAAACACTTGAGCACAGTGAGTAGTAAAACCAAACTAATTTAAGTCTTCAAAGACTCGATAAATTGGCTTGATAAAATAGAACCCCATAAACTTCCAGTTAAGATACTTAACATATCCCAATTTCAGTTCAGTTCAGTTGCTCAGTCATGTTCGACTCTTTGCAATCCCATGAATTGCAGCATGCCAGGCCTCCCTGTCCATCACCAACTCCCGGAGTTCACTCAAACTCAAGTCCATCAAGTCGGTAATGCCATCCAGCCATCTCATCCTCTGTCGTTCCCATCTCCTCCTGCCGCCAACCCCTCCCAGCATCAGAGTCTTTTCCAATGAGGCACTCTTCGCATGAGGTGGCCAAAGTACTGGAGTTTCAGCTTTAGCATCATTCCTTCCAATGAAATCCCAGGGCTGATCTCCTTCAGAATGGACTGGTTGGATCTCCTTGCAGTCCAAGGGACTCTCAAGAGTCTCCTCCAACACCACAGTTCAAAACCATCAATTCTTCAGCTCTCAGCTTTCTTCACAGTCCAACTCTCACATGCATACATGAACACAGGAAAAACCATAGCCTTGACTAGACGGACCTTTGTTGGCAAAGTAATGTCTCTGCTTTTGAATATGCTATCTAGGTTGGTCAAAACTTTCTTTCCAAAGAGTAAGCGTCTTTTAATTTCATGGCTGCAGTCACCATCTGCAGTGATTTTGAAGCCGCAACAAATAAAGTCTGACACTGTTTCCACTGTTTCCCCATCTACTTCCCATGAAGTGATGGGACCAGATGCCATGTTCTTAGTTTTCTGAATGTTGAGCTTTAAGCCAACTTTTTCACTCTCCACTTTCACTTGTATCAAGAAGTTTTTTAGTTCCTCTTCACTTTCTGACATAAAGGTGGTGTCATCTACATATCTGAGGTTATTGATATTTCTCCCAGCAATCTTGATTCCAGCTTGTGCTTCTTCCAGCCCAGCGTTTCTCATGATGTCCTCTGCATAGAACTTAAATAAGCAGGGTGATAATATACAGCCTTGATGTACTTCTTTTCCTATTTGGATCCAGCCTGTTGCTCCATGTCCAGTTCTAACTGTTGCTTCCTGATCTGCATATAGGTTTCTTAAGAGGCAGGTCAGGTGGTCTGGTATTCCCATCTCTTTAAGAATTTTCCACAGTTTTTGTGATCCACAGAGTCAAAGGCTTTGGCATAGTCAATAAAGAAGAAATAGATGTTTTTCTGGAACTCTCTTGCTTTTTCCATGATCCAGCGGATGTTGGCAATTCGATCTCTGGTTCCTCTGCCTTTTCTAAAACCACCTTGAACATCTGGAAGTTCACGCTTCATGTATTGCTGAAGCCTAGCTTGGAGAATTTTACTAGCGTGTGAGATGAGTGCAATTGTGTGGTAGTTTGAGCATTCTTTGTCATTGCCTTTCTTTGGGATTGGAATGAAAACTGACCTTTTGCAGTCCTGTGGCCACTGCTGAGTTTTCCAAATGTGCTGGCATATTGAGTGCAGCACTTTCACAGCATCATCTTTCAGGATTTGAAATAACTCAACTGGAATTCCATCACTTCCACTAGCTTTGTTCATAGTGATGCTTTCTAAGGCCCACTTGACTTCACATTCCAGGATGTCTGGCTCTAGGTGAGTGATCACACCATTGTTATTATCTGGGTCATGAAGATCTTTTTGTACAGTTCTTCTGTGTAATTTAAGTTAAATAAGCTAAAATATGGCTGCAAGTACTGGAATCTATTATGTGAGATCTAACTAGTAAGTAGGTGATTATCCCCACTGCTTCTCCACTTGATACCCCATTTTTTTCTGTTCTTACACATGGGAAGAATACATGGCACCTGATGGTGAGTTACTAAATGATATGGTCTTATTCATTGAATCCATTCCTTTCTCCAGGGGTCTTCCTGACCCAGAGATTGAACACAGTTCTCCTGCATTGCAGGTAGATTTTTTACCATCTGCGCTACCAGAAAAGCCCCAAATCCTCTACATCTAATATCACATATTATTAAAAGTATCTACTCTATCCAAATGATAACTGCCAAATGTTTCACTATTACAGATTTGGCTAATATGTTCTTTCCAGTGCCTGTTTCAAAAGCTTCCCAGTTGCAGGTTTATCTTCACCCCCAAAGGACAGTGTACATTTTTCCAGGCTACCTATAGGAAACTTCAACAGTTTTGTCATTACAACCGATCTTTGAAGACAAGAAATTATTTGTATCCACCTTTCTCCGAAAGTACAGGTTTTGCATTAAAATGATGACCTCTCCCTTCTCCAAGGAGACTTGCTTGACACACTCAATAAAGATATAAAAATCCAATATAGTGTTGTCCTTTTTGAGTTCTGGTGGCAACATATTCCTCATTTATAAATTTTATTTAATTTCACAGATGCTGTGACTTTCAAATCAGTGTATCTTAAATGAGGGCCCCTCCAACCAAAGGCCATTCAATGTGTAAAACTTAAAATCAAGACACAATCCTATTATTGTCCTCAGAGACTTCACTCTAGAGATTTTGACAACCTCCTCTCAGGCATCCTGGAGACACTGGGCACATCTATATGGCTGTAAATCGTCCAAGGGCTTCATATGCAAGATTTTTGCCTCTCTCTTATCCTGTGCACCATTAAAAACAACAAAAATCTGGCTGACTGCATCCTAGGCTTTCTTGGAAACAGGCTCTCATAGACCTTGAACCTGTGACTCTTTATAACCAGCTGTTCATGCCTTCAATCATGGAAACAAGCTCAGCATGGTTAATAAAGCCTCCTTAATATAGAATGGAGATAAAACCTAGGCCCTCTGGCATAGTCTACCTACAGGAGATGGCCTCCCTTTCCTCAGTCTTTTGACAGATACCATAGTGTTAGAGGAGACTACCCGCTCCAGAGCCTTTGTCCACCTAAGGGCCCCTTTGTGATAAGATGAGTAAACAAAGGGAATCTCACAGTTTGTACTGATGGCATCAGCACCATTATTTACGCTGGAGCTCAGTGGAATGGTGTTGCTTTCTACCACTCAGCCAGGATGTCCCTAGTAAAGGATGAGACACAAAGCTCAACACAATTGCCCAAACTTCAGGCTGTCACCTTAGCTCTCGATTAACAGATAGATGATCTTCACATTATTCTAAACGGTTGCTCCATTATCTAAGAGTATATTTTGCTTTAGGATAAAGAACTCACCAATCTCATGGGTCAGAGACAATTGTGAACTTAAATGTCTTCTTTTATTTTCTAAATTTATTTATTTTTAATTGGAGGATAACTCCAACTTACTGTAAATTGATTCATTTATCAACATGAATCGGCATAGGTATATATATTTCCCCTCCCTCCCACTTCCCACTCCATCCCACCCCTCTAGATTGTCACAGAGCACTGAGTTTGAGTTCCCTGCATCATACATATACAGCAAATTTCCACTGGCTATCTATTTTACATATGGTAATGTATATGTTTCAATGCTACTCTCTCGATTTGTCTTAACTTCTCCTTCCCCTACCATGTCCATAAGTCTGTTCTCTATGTCTGCGGCTCCACTGCTGCCCTGCAAACAGGTTCATCAGTACCATTTTCTAGATTCCATATATATGCATTAATATATGATATTTGTTTTTTATTTCTGACTTAATCCTGTATAATAGGCTCTAGGCTCAACCACATTAGAACTGACTCAAATGTGTTCCTTTTTATGGCCAAGTAATATTCCATTGTATATATGTAACCCTTCTTTATCCATTCATATGTCAGTGGAATTTAGGTTGCTTCCATGCCCTAGCTATTATAAAATATCTCCTTTTTAAACTGTCAAATGAACCCCTTAATGGATCTCTACCTTGCTCCAGGCCTTAATCTCTTTTAATTTAAGGCCCTTTGCGGACTTACACCTCATACCAACTTTAAAAATCTTTTCCACAGCCCTTTCCTACCTGTATTTAAAAGGAACATGCCTCCCCTACGTGCATGTGAAGGCTAATTATATATGAGATCCTTTAAAAATGTTTCCCCCAAAATTTCCCTCTTGCCCTTAACCTATAAGGGTTAGAGGCCACATCAAGTGCAAAAACTCCTGGGACTCTTAACCATAGCCTGTCACACAGCCTTGCAGCTGCCTATCTGATGTGGGGCCCTAAAGTTTCACTGTCCAAAAAACCTTCCTAATATTTTCATTATGAGAGGTGAATAATTAATATAGGTTCTCCCTCTAATTCCTTCCAGAAAATTAAAATGGTACTATAGAGCCATTCCCATAGACTGGGTGGGCTAACAAAAAGAGAGACAGAACTCTACTCAGTAAATAAAAATCATATTCAAAGATAATAAAAATCAATACTGTATCCCGTAATGATGAAAACAGACAATGTCTCCTTGGTAATAATAGATGCAGAAGGAAAATCAAAAGTAAACAGCAAAAGCCTACCAAGTACAGCTGCACACCATTCTACTGTGGGCTTCCCTTATCACTCAGTTGGTACAGAAACTGCCTGCAATGCAGGAGACCAGGCTTTGATCCCTGGGTCAGGCAGATCCCCTGGAGAAGGAAAGGGCAATCCACTCTGGTATTCTTGCCTGAAGAATCCCATGGACAGAGGAGCCTAGCAGGCTACAGTCCATGGGGTTTCAAGAGTAGGACACGACTTAGTGGCTAAACCACCATTCTACTGTCTCTCTTCTTGTTACTATCAGTGTGAGAGGCTTTACTGGCTTCCAATCAAGAGGTCCTAATCCTTTGAGTAAGCTACTGTTTCAACCAAAAATGGCAACTGTTGAGACCCTTGTGCCACCAAGTTTGGCTAATATAAGCCCTATAATCCAAAGAACTCTCTGGCTTGCCATCACCAATGAGGCAAAAGGGCCCTTCAGTTCAGTTCAGTCGCTCAGTCATGTCCAACTCTTTGTGACCCCATGAATCACAGCACTCTAGGCCTCCCTCTCCATCACCAACTACCGGAGTTCACTCAGACTCACATCCATCGAGTCAGTGATGCCATCCAACCATCTCATCCTCTGTTGTCCCCTTCTCCTCCTGCCCCCAATCCCTTCCAGCATCAGAGTCTTTTCCAATGAGTCAACTCTTTGCATGAGGTGGCCAAAGTACTGGAGTTTCAGCTTTAGCAGCATTCCTTCCAAAGAAATCCCAGGGCTGATCTTCTTCAGAATGAACTGGTTGGATCTCCTTGCAGTCCAAGGGACTCTCAAGAGTCTTCTCCAACGCCACAGTTCAAAAGCATCAATTCTTCGGTGCTCAGCTTTCTTCATAGTCCAACTCTCACATCCATACATGACCACTGGAAAAACCACAGCCTTGACTAGACGGACCTTTGTTGGCAAAGTAATGTCTCTGCTTTTGAATATGCTATCTAGGTTGGTCATAGCTTTCCTTCCAAGGAGTAAGCGTCTTTTAATTTCATGGCTGCACTCACCATCTGCAATGATTTTGGAGCCCCCAAAAATAAAGTCTGACACTGTTTCCACTGTTTCCCCATCTATTTGCCATGACGTGATGGGACCAGATGCCATGATCTTCATTTTCTGAATGTTGAAAAGGGCCCTTAGTATTAGGCTAAATTAGTGGGCCTGCCAACAACCTAATACAGGAGTTCTGACCTCAGCCTCATGGTACCAGAGCCATAAAAAAAAGACCCACCTCAATTTGAGTGGGTACTCACTTAGAAAGGATTCCTCAGTCCCATATGCTAGAAGACACTGCTCAGCCCGTGACTTTGAGATCTACCATTGGAAATGACTATCTTTTGTGTCAAAGACAACTTCACCCCAGACACTAAACCTTTCTCCCCAGTCACAGCCACAGGCTGACTCCCCAGAGATGGGGACAAATTGGACACGAGACAGTTACTGCTACTCTTCCTTTGATGTTAGGAAGACTTTTCTTGAGGTTGAGGTCTGCTTATCTAGTTGACCATGTTATACTTCTTGTTCTCACCAAAATTAACAACCCTATTCCTCTATGTTTTGTTGCGGTTCAGTCACTCAGTCATGTCCAACTCTCTGCAGCATGCCAGGCTTTCCTGTCCTTCACCATCTCCCAAGAGCTTGATCAAATTCATATCCATTGAATCAGTGATGCCATCCAACCACCTCATCCTGTCATCCCCTTCTCCTCCTGTCCTCAATCTTTCCCAACAATAGGGTCTTTTCTAATGAGTCAGTTCTTCACATCAGGTGGCCAAAGTATTAGTTTCAGCTTCAACATCAGTCCTTCCAGTGAACACCCAGGACTGATCTCCTTTAGGATTGACTGGTTGGATCTCCTTGCAGTCCAAGGGACTCTCAAGAGTCTTCTCCAACAGCACAATTCAAAAACATCAATTCTTCTGGAATCAGCTTTCTTCAATGTCCAACTCTCACATCCACACATGACTTCAGGAAAAATCATAGCCCCTACCTACAGAGAAATCTTGTAGAGGTTACTACTATCAGTCGCATTCTATAAAACAATGGAGATATACTGCTTTCCCCAGGAGGCACCCACCCCCATAGTCACCCTAGGAAGAGAATCATTCCCCAGGGCTTCCTCCTACTCACCCCACCTTCAGCTTTTCAGCCCAGTCTCCTGTCTGGGTCTCATCCACGGACATAATAATGAACCCCCCTTCAATTCTACACAAATACCACTAAGCTTTACATATACCTTACTAAACCATTAGTTTATCTCTTCCAACAACATGACTACAGGACCTACCAACTTGACTCAAGAAATATATCAAGATTTTGCTGTTAGCAAGGTGGACAGGAAGATAGGTAGGTAGGTGAATAGATAGACAGACAGATATAGGTATTATACTCTTAACACATTTTCCAACTCTGTATTATTAAAGATCCTGGAAATTTCAGATCTGTTTTCATGGCTAACATTATATAAATGAGAAATCACTTATGGGCCAGCCTATAACGATTCCTTAAAATTCTACCCATGTTTCTCTTTATTACTCTCATAATGAAATGTTTATTCTGTTTAGGCAACTAATGGCCTACTAAATAAAACTCTTTTACTATTCAGGCCACTCAGCTATTCCAAATAATCAAGCCTAAAAGTGATGTAAATACATCAAGGGGTCAACTATAATATAATTTTTTAAAACATGCTATTTTCCATCCTTGGATAAAGTTATTTGCCTTTCTTGAAAAGCTTATTAAGTCCACAGGCTCAGTCATCTCCCTCCCGGGGCTTTCATGCTCTGGGTCTCTATATACCAATCCTAACTGTCCCAGAGTCAGTTACGGACAACCAGGAATAGTCCTTAAGCCCCAGAGTACACTGAAATGATTCAAATTAGCCAATCTTAATTCTACTTACCCTGCCTTGTCCTTTTTCCCTGCAGAAACCACAATAAAGGTGCTTGCCCACATTTCTCCCTTCTCTCTCTGGCTCATCATGGCCTAGATGCTCTCCTTGACTGGTCCTGCACAGCTCCAGAAATTCCTGAGCCTAGCAGCCAGAAAACCTGAGACCCACCTCAACCCACCAGTATGCCAGCACTAGCCCCAGGGTTCTGAAGCTAGCCTCATGATACAGCCTACCAACCAGCAACTGGAAGCCTCTACTCAAGGTAGAACCTGACAACCTATTGGACTAAGAGTCAGTCACACCTACCAGACCACCCACATTAGCCAGCCAGCCACAGCAGAAGGAGCCACACAGCTCACAGAAGGGGCACCCGTAAAGTATACAGCTCTGTTAACCAAGGAGGGGTGTGGTGCTAAAAGATATAGGACATCTATATAAAGGCCATCGATACACAGAACATCTATATACAGGACATCTCCTACAAAGACCATTACTCCCAGACCAGAAAACCCAGAAAGATAGATAGAAATTTCAGATAGACAGAAATAAAAGCAGAAAATTAAGCAAAATGAGGCAACAGAGAAATATGTTTCGAACATGGATACATAAAACCCCAGGAGAAGAACTATGAACTGGAAATAGGCAATCTTCCCAATAAAGAGTTCAAAGTGATGATCTTAAAGATGATCAAAGAACTCAGGACAAGAATGGATGAACACAGTGGGAAGTTTAACAATCTTCTGGAATACTACTCAGTCATGAAAAATCATCAAAATTTGCCATTGTCAATAACATAAATGAACTTAGAAAGTATTATGCCAGGTGAAATAAGTCAGAAAGAGAAAGGAGAATACTGTATATTATCACTTATATGTGGATGCTAAAAAACAAAATAAACTAGTAAATATAACAAAAAAGAAATAGGCTCATGACTATGGAGAACAAACTAGTGGTTACTAGTGGGAAAGAAAAGAGGAAGAATGGCAAAATAGGGGCTGGAGATTAAGAGGTACAAACTACTATGCATAAAATAAATAAGCTACAAAAATATATTTTACAACACAGGGACCGTAGCCATTATTTCATAACTTTAAATGGAGAATAATCTATCAAAATTTTGAATCACTATGTTGTACACCTATAATGAATATAACACTGTAAATCAACTAGATTTCAATTAAAAATTAAAAAGAAAATGTGGCAGTGGGGATGATATTGCTTATAAAACAAAACACACTGTAAATCTAATTAAAATTATATATTGGTATAAAAACTGGGAAATCAATCACTGAAGAAATAGGCAATAATAAAGACCCACAAAAGTTCTGAAATGTAGCCTGCAATAAAATTGAAGATTTAAAGTAATTCAGAAAAGGAAACATTTTAAATAAATGGCATTGTGGCATCTGAACAGACATAATGAACAAAGTTTTAAATGGATATGTTCCCTCACCATCACACTGCAGGATTAATCCAGTTAGAACAGAATTCTAAAATTTAAATAGTGACATCTTTCAGGGTCTTAAATAAAGTATGAATAAATCCCTAGATTTCTTTAACAACTTCAGAATAGGTAAAACTTTCCTAATTATGACCTAGAATTTATAACCAGTAAAAGAAATAATCGATCAATTTGATTATATAATCTTAAGAGAAAGAAGAAAATACCTCTGTATATGGTAAATACATGAATGTACAACAATACATTCAGTATATAAATTCAAAAGAAAAAGGCCCACCTGGGGAAAATAGGCATCGTATTTTAGACAATGTCTACCATTCCTATTCTATGAAGATATTACAAAAAAAAAAAAAGTTAAAAAAAAAGAACAAAAACCACATGAAAAATAGCACAAACTATATAAACATATCACTGAGAAAATGCTAATATACTTTATGGGCATTTTCTAGTTCATTAATAATAAGAAAAACACAAATTTAAATATCACAATATCATTTTTTACCTATCCAAATGGCAAAGAATTCAGAAGCTTAACACCAAATTCTGTGGTTAAAACTGTAGTGAAATAGACACTTGTACAGTACTGGTAAGAATAAAAAATGGTGAAATCCTTGTCAAGAAGACTATGGGATTTTCTTGGAAACCTGCATATAGGTTTATCTTCTCACCACAACAATCTCACTAAGATTATTCCAAACATAACCTGTATAAAATTCAAAATGACATATGATAAACACTATTCACTGTAGTATCACTTGTAAACATGATTTCAGAAACAACCCAAAGGTCCACCATCAATGAATTGGTTAAACATAATCTCGTGAGCATCTCCTTTGCCCATTTTCTGTTTGTTCATCCCTGTTTTCCTTAGACTTTAATCATAAAGATGACTTCATTAGGCAAGATTTAACTTGACTCCTGATTTCTGCTTTTCTAAATAAATACAACACTTTACCTAACCTTTTGATTTCTTTCCTGAGTTAAAAGGAATAAGAATGAATTAAGTAGTTAAAGAATGACTCTACTCCTAGCTTTCCCTTAGTAAATCTGCAGGTAGACCCCACAGACCTAGGCAAACTATGTGAGCAAGAGAATTTCCAATTGTAGGTGGATCAGAGCAGCAAGACAGCATCCAAAGAAGATCGAGAGAAGTCAGCAGGCCTGTACATAAAGGAAAAATGACAAAGAATTTGACCTCCTGCCTTAATGATTAACTGAAATTATTTCCTCTTTTTCCATTTAAAAATTAATGGCTTGAGCAGAATATTTGGATATGGTCTCTGGATATAAATCCACCTTGTCACTAGATCGCCGGCTTTTCTGAATAAATTACCTTTCTTCTCGACTGAAGCTTGCCCCTCTATTTATTGACTTTTGGGGGCAAAGCTGTGAAACCTACATTCACTTACAATCCAGAATATATGCAGTATAAAACTGAATGAGACAGGATTGCTAGATACAACTATGCAGTGATCTCCAGCATACATATTTTAGATAGGAAGAATAAGGGTGAAAAAACTGTTTATGAGATCTCAATAATCTGAGAGGCGAATTTGTGGATCTTTGAGCAATCTGACATCATATCTTTTAAGTAGCTACTTTTCAAATAGGTATCTTCTCTGTTTCTCAGGTGCTTCCAGCAGAATTGAGCTCCTATATCCTATAGCTATGATCATAATAATACACCATCATATTGGCTTTCTTCTTTCCTTGTCACAGTCTTTCTACTTCCTCTTTCCAACTTCCTCGGTTCATCTCATAAATAATCAGTCCAAACCCAAGTCTTTGCCTCTGGCTCTGCTGTTGAGGATACTCAAATAAACTGCAACACCAAGCAACTGCAAAATCTCAGAAGTCTTTGGACATTTCTCCATAGTGGCTAATTCATATTAGTTCTCCATAAACAGTCTGTCGGTGAGGAATGTTTCTAAATCATGTCATCCATGATGGTCCTCTGTAGGACACATGGCCTTCCTAAGGTATAAAATGTTCACACTCATAGACCTGATTTTTGTGGCAAATCAAACCTTAATATTCTTACTTTACATTCATGTTGTATTACACCTGAAAGAGGATTATTATATGTTTTATAATTATAAAATCTCCAAACTACTAGCAGATATTATTTGCATTTTAAAAATATAAATAATCTTTAGCTGAAAATTTTAAATGACAGATGAAGAGATATATTTGGATGAAATTTAAACCAGTTATTTTCTAGAGTACTATTTGATTTTATTGTATTTTGTTTTCAAAGCAGTTTTAGGACTTCTTTTTTACACTCTATGATTTTATAGCAAACTTGAGACATCAGAAACAAGACAGTGTATACAAAATGTATATAATATGCAACTATGGACTGGGACATAATTTTTTTTTAATTAGCTACCCCAATTTATAGATGAAAAACCATGACTAGGATCTATGTCATGACCACTACCATGTACATAATTGATAGCTGAATGAATACTTGAATTATATTTCACAAATTGAAGTCCAAATCACTGTCCATTACACAGGCCAGAGATAACTATGTAAGAATTTGTGTATTTCTTGTTTAATGCAAAAATGTTAGCAGAATTACATAAGTACAGTCTTAATCTACTTTAGCATAAGATGACTGCATATGAAGAGCTGTTTTTCTAACAATTATTCTTCTCTTGAGTCATACATTTAGCTCTCATTTACTTCATTTCTTATTAATCATCTTATTTGCAGAGATACTTCTTTTATTAGAAAAGATCTTTGAAAATATTTATTCATATTTTCTGTGCCAGCAGGAATTAATTCTCTATTCCTTATTTTGAAAAATTATCCAATTTTTAGGCTGGACTATTGATAAATTTTGTTTCCCATAATGAGAAACACCCAGAGTTCCAATATTTTGTACCATCAAATAGGGTTTTTATTTATTTGTCATTTTCCTTATGTGTAATCTTCATGCTCAATATTTTAGTCATTAAATAAACAGCAAAATTATACTCTACAATGTCATGAAAATGAGGTTAGTCTATGTACAAGTCAAGTAAAAAGACCATCTCTCATCTCAAATGAATTTGTGAACTAATAAATAATGTAAGAGGGAAAAGACTGGCTGATGAAAATCAATTTCACTATCTAAAGTATATCAATAAGTTGAGAATATATAGAAACTGTAATAACGCAAGTCACTGCAGAAGTGGGAGGAAAAAGACTGTAGCAAGTTGCAAAGTAGAATTTTATTATATAAAATATTACCTACATCAAATTTGGTCAAAACATCAAGATCCAAGTAAAACTTCCTAAAACAAGACATGAATCTCTAGGAAGCATTGTTATAAATAAACCTGTCAAGTAAGATTTGCTGCTGCTGCTGCTGCTAAGTTGCTTCACTGGTGTCTGACTCTGTGCGACCCCATGGACTGCAGCCCACCAGGCTCCTCCGTCCATGGGATTTTCCAGGCAAGAACACTGGAGTGGGTTGCCATTTCCTTCTCCAAAGTAAGATTTGAGGAGTCTTTAAAGATTGAATACAAACCCTCTTTAATTTTGTGTTTGAGTAGTCTATCTAACTGTAATTTTATGACATATTCTTATTAGAGTGACTCTCAAATGAAAAAAAAATTATGTTGTAATATTCTCAATGAAAAATGGATTCCATTATCTAATATTACCAAAATTGCTTAAGAGGAACAAAAGTATCCGTATTTTGTCACAAAGCAAAATTGAAGTTTTTTAACATCTAATTGGTATCTGTGACAACAACCTGCCTCAGAATTAAAAGTAATGCCTCCTTCTTTGTTTTTTTCTCTCCTCTTAGGTTATGTTTGGCTATTCAGGGTCTTTTGTGGTTCCATATAAATTTTAGGTTTGTTTTATCTATTTCTTAAAAAAATGCCTTTGAAAACAGAGTCTTTTCAATAAATGGTGCTGGAATAATTGGATATTGACAAGTAGAAGAATAAAACTGAACCTATATCTTATGCCACCTACAAAATTTAACCCAAATGGATTAAAGATTTAAATTTAAGACTTAAAACTATGAAACTCCTAGAGAAAACATAGAACAGAGTTCCTTGATGTGGGTCTTGGTAATGAATTTTTAGATATGACACTTAAGAGTATAAACAACAAAATAAAAAATAAACAAGGAGTACATCAAACTTAAAAGCACTTACACAGCAAAAGAAACCATCAACAAAGTGAAAAGACAACCTAAAGATTGGAAAATACTTGAAAATCACATTTCTGAGAAGGGGTTAATTTCAAAATATAAAAATAAGTCATACAACTCAATAGCTATAAACCAAATAATTCAATTTAAAAATGGGCAAAGGGCCTGGATAGCCATTTCTCCAAAGAATGTACATGAAAGGTGAAAAGTTATCTAAAAAGATGCTCAACATCACTAGTCTTTAGGAAAATGCAATTTAGAATGACAATGAGCTGTCACCACACTCCTGTTAGACTGGCCATTATCAAAATGATAAGAGATAACAAATACTGGAGTAGATGCAGAGAAAAGGGAACCCTTGTATCTTGTTGGAAGGACTGTAAATTGGTACAACCACTATGGAAAAGAATATGGAGGATTTTCAAAAAATTAAAAGTGAAACTCTTCTATTATTCAGCAATTCCACTTCTGGAAATAAACACAAATGAAATGAAAACACTAACGGGGAAAAATATCTTTACGCCAATGTTCATAACAACTTATTTATAGTAGTCAAGACATGAAAACAATCTAAGCGTCCATTGATGGATGAATGGATAAAAAAGGTGTGAGATAATAAATATTCTACATGCTACCATTTGCAATAACATGAATGAACGCTGAAGGCATCAAATGAAATAAATCAGACAGAAAAAGGTAAATACGTATGAGCTCACTTATATGTGGGGGAAAAAGAACACCCAAATTCATAGAAAAAGAAATCAGATTTTCAGTTACCAGAGATGGAGGATCAGTTCAGTTCAGTTCAGTCCCTCAGTCGAGTCCGACTCTTTGCAACCCCATGGACTGCAGCACACCAGGCCTCCCTGTCCATCACCAACTCCTGGAGTTTGCTTAAACTCATGTCCATCGAGTCGGTGATGCCATCCAACCATCTCATCCTCTGTCAACCCCTTCTCCTGCTGCCTTTAATCTTTCCCAGTATCAGTGTTATTTCCAATGAGTCAGTTCTTCACATCAGGTGGCCAAAGTATTGGAGCTTCAGCTTCAGTATCAGTCCTTTCAATGAGTATTCAGAGTTGAGTTCCTTTAGGATTGACTGGTTTGATCTCTTACTGTTCAAGGGACCCTCGAGTCTTCTCCAGCACCACCATTCAAAAGCATCAATTCTTCAGCACTTAGGCTTCTTAATGGTTCAACTCTTACATCTGTATACAACTACTAGAAAAACCATAGCTTTGACTAGACAGACCTTTGTTGGCAAAGTGATGTCTAATTAAGTAGTTTGTATATATTCTGCATTTGAATTATTTCTTAGGATGAGGCTTACCTTCTCATACTATTGATGGTATCCTTTTATAAACAAAACTTCTTAATTATAATGTTACCCAATTTATCGATTTTTCCTTTGTAGTTAAATATTTTGTCTTTTTTTTTGACTTCCAGAGCTGTAAAGATATTATCTTCCTTTATTTTTTATATTAGGTCTACAATATATATTGAAATTGATTTCTGTTCATGGCATGAGGCAGAAGTAAAGATATATTTTTTCAAATAAATATCCAAATAATCCAGCTTTTTTCATTTATGAAAAAATATTTTATCACTATACTGCAGTGTCATATTTATAATTCTAATTATACATATGTGTGGACTCTATACACTTCCATTGGTGAATTTATGTATCCTTACACAAATATAATCATTGGACTTGTGTGATGGGTATTTGGAGGTAGGGCCTTTTAGAGTTAATTAGCTTTAGATGACATCATCTGGGTGGAGCCCCAGTGATGTGATATCCTTATGCTGAATTTCCTTGAGCACTGAGCAAAAATCTGCTTATGCCTTATCCTGTGGGAGAGGGGAATGAGGGAGAGTAGCAAGAAATGAAAATCTCAATGAGTCCTTTTGTTTGTCTGATATAATGTAAATCCTTAGGATGCTATTCACATTAATTTCTAATATGGTACCATGCTACTTTTTCATTAATATTTCTCACTCTATACCACTCAAGACTTAAAATTTTTGAGCAGCAGTATGCTATTTATTTTCCTACATTATGCACGAATTTTCATACGTCTATGCTTCTGCTGACACTATTACTATTGTCTCACATATTCTTTTAAAAACTTCTGAATCTAAAAAATTGTTTCCTTGCAACATCAAAGATATGATTCATGAAAAGAAACTGACAAGCTGGACTTCACTAAAATTAAAAATTTCTGCTCTGAAAGAGACACTGTCAAGAAGATGAAAATATAATCCACAGACTGGAAGAAAATATTTTCAAAGGACATATCTGATAAAGGGCTGTCATCCAAAATATATAAAAACACTTTAAGTTTTCAATAAGAAAAAACAACCTGATTAAAAAATAGTCATATTATCTGAATAGTCTCTTCATCCAAGAAGATATATAAACAAAATAGATGTGTAAAAATATGCTGTACATCATGTCATCAGGGAAACTGCCAAAACTTGGAAGCAACCAAGATGTCATTCAGAAGATGAATGGATAAATAAACTGTGGTACTCCCAGACAACAGAATATTATTCAGTGCTTAAAAAAAGAGAGCTATAAAACCATGAAAAAACATAGAGGAGACTTAAATGCATATTTAAACTGAAATAAGCCAATCTGAAAAGGTTACATTCTGTATTATTCCAATTATATGACATTCTGGTAAAGGCAAAGATATGGGGACAGTTAAAAAGATCAGGGGTTAGAACGAAGGTGGGCTTCCCTGGTGGCTCAGATGATAAAAAATCTCCTGGAACACAGGAGGCCCAGGTTCAATACCTGGGTTGGGAAGATCTTCTGGAAAAGGGAATGGCAACCCACTCCAGTATTCTTGCATGGAGAATCCCATGGACAGACGAGCAGGGTGGGTTATAGCCCATGGCATCACAAAGAGCTGGACACAACTGAGCAACTAACATGCACCCATATAGATGGAAGGCAGAGATGAGTTGATAGAGCACATATTTTTAGAACAGTGAAAATATTATTTATGATAATATAATTTTGGATACTTATCACTGTACATTTATCAAAACCCAGAGAATGCATAATACTAAGAGTGGACCCTAATACAAACTATGATCTTTGGGTAATACTGATTTTTCAATGTAGTTTCATCACTTGTAACAAGTGCACCTACTCTGGTGGGAGATGTTGATTCTTGCATATGTGAAGACATGCAATAACTTTCTGGACATTCTTTTGTATTACTTCAAGTAATTACAAAGTCCAGTTTCAGAAAAAAGTAGAAATCGCTTTCTCAGAGGAACTATAGTTTTATTGTTGTGTAACTAATTTCCTTTAAAATTTAATAATTATGTATGAAAGTAATTTTATATTCAGTAGAATGTGAAGAAAGTTGAGGTTTGGATCCTTTTTTCTACATCCAGCTGTGAAGTTTTTTTTTTACCTATTATGCCTTCCTGTATGATTTTTTAAAATTGTGGCTGTGGTTTTGCTTTGGGAAATTAAACAAGTGCTTGAACTGTGAGCAGTGGTTTTATCACAGAATTTTTAGAAGTGCGCAGCATAACACAGGAGCAGAGAGAATGCTGAATCTTGCTCTCTCCAAAAAACACTTTCTAAGAAATTAATATAAGAGACAAAAATTTAAAACAAACTGTAAAGCCTTGGCCTATGGGTGACCAGGATAATTCAAATGGCTAGAGCAGAAATAATATCTGATTGAATATCAGTGGCATGTAACTATAATAGCTGTGACCTTATAGACACCTCAATTGTTTTAAACATAAACAGTGATACTAATTTTGCTGAAGTTTATGATCCATTCATATGACTTTGCTTAAGAACAAAAAGCCAATAAAAAGGTCTCCAAGGGACATCGCAGAATCCAATCTATGAAAGAAAAAATAAATAGCATCTTGGGCCATGTATGAAATTTCTATCCAGGTAGTGTATACTGCCAGTGACAACTATAGGTCATAAGAAATGTTAAGTTAAAAATTCAAACATATTACCTAAACCAAAAACAACATTATACTCTTATATTTCAACATAGATTTATATGCTGAATATGTAAGCTTGAATGGAGAGGTACTGTCTTAATATGTCTGTAGTCACTGATCATATTGGATTAAATATTATTGTGAGGTTAAAAAATCTGCAATAATTTTCTCAAGTACTAAACTGTCAATTGTATACATATATGAAAATTCTGAAAGAGATGGGAATACCAGACCACCTGATCTGCCTCTTGAGAAATTTGTATGCAGGTCAGGAAGCAACAGTTAGAACTGGACATGGAACAACAGACTGGTTCCAAATAGGAAAAGGAGTTCATCAAGGCTGTATACTGTCACCCTGTTTATTTAACTTATATGCAGAGTACATCATGAGAAACGCTGGACTGGAAGAAACACAAGCTGGAATCAAGATTGCTGGGAGAAATATCAATAACCTCAGATATGCAGATGACACCACCCTTATGGCAGAAAGTGAAGAGGAACTCAAAAACCTCTTGATGAAAGTGAAAGTGGAGAGTGAAAAGGTTGGCTTAAAGCTCAACATTCAGAATATGAAGATCATGGCATCCGGTCCCACCACTTCATGGGAAATAGATGGAGAAACAGTGGAAACAGTGTCAGACTTTATTTTTCTGGGCTCCAAAATCACTACAGATGGTGACTGCAGCCATGAAATTAAAAGACACTTACTCCTTGGAAGGAAAGTTATGACCAACCTAGATAGCATATTCAAAAGCAGAGACATTACTTTGCCAACAAAGGTCCGTCTAGTCAAGGCTATGGTTTTTCCTGTGGTCATGTATGGATGTGAGAGTTGGACTGTGAAGAAGGCTGAGCACTGAAGAATTGATGCTTTTGAACTGTGGTGTTGGAAAAGACTGTTGAGAGTCCCTTGGACTGCAAGGAGATCCAACCAGTCCATTCTGAAGGAGATCAGCCTTGGGATTTCTTTGGAAGGAATGATGCTATAGCTGAAACTCCAATACTTTGGCC
The DNA here is from genome assembly GCF_002263795.3 of Bos taurus. Classification (NCBI taxonomy): domain Eukaryota; kingdom Metazoa; phylum Chordata; class Mammalia; order Artiodactyla; family Bovidae; genus Bos; species Bos taurus. The sequence continues at coordinate 37,938,090 of NC_037348.1, read as the reverse complement.
ACGTCATGCGAAGAGTTGACTCATTGGAAAAGACTCTGATGCTGCGAGGGATTGAGGGAAGGAGGAGAAGGGGACGACAGAGGATGAGATGGCTGGATGGCATCACTGACTCGATGGACGTGAGTCTGGGTGAACTCCGGGAGTTGGTGATGGACAGGGAGGCCTGGCGTCCTGTGATTCATGGGGTCACAAAGAGTCAGACACGACTGAGTGACTGATCTGATCTGATCTGATGATATTATTCTTATCAAAACACTGAATTTCAAAGTTACTAGCTAAAAGCACTTTCATCCTTGATTAATTATGGCTTATATTTAGTGCTGATAAATTTAACAAAAATATTTACAATACAGAAAAAAGAAAATATATTTGTAACACAACCAAAACTAGGTAGATTTTTTTTAATAACTATTTCAGGATCTAAATTTTGCCAGACATTTAATAAATGTTCTGGGTAATTATAGTTAACTAATCATTTTGATGCTATTAAATTATTTGATTATAGAAAGCATCCCAGTTGTAAGAAAACTATATTTATATTATTAACAATATCAATAGACCATCCAAGATTTAACAGACAAATTTTTAAAAATTCAAACACATCTCTTGTATAAACAGCTGAAAAAATTTGGAAACATATTCAAAGGAGACTCAGTTTAGTTCAACAATTTAAAGTATGCTTTACTGGAAATACTGTGGAGAAGTATTTACTATTTTATGACAAAAAATTTTTTACTTTGTAAGTCAAACTTGCTCTAGAGTCTAGAACTTATGTATATTTTGAGTCAAAACTTGAATATACCTGTTTATGTGTATGTGTGTGTGTATATATATATATATAATATATATATATATACACCTTAGCATTGATATATATCTATATGGCTTTATAACTCTATCTGCATCAGTATTTATATACAGAGCTCTCAAAACTCAATAGTTAAAAAAAATTAAAAATGAGCAAATAATTTGAAGAGACATTTCTCCAAATAAGACAAACAACTAAAAAAAAAAAAAAAAGACAAACAACTGCCAATAGGTGTATGAAAAAGTACTTAAAATCACTAATCATTGAAATGTAAGTCAAAACAAAAAATGGTTTTGCTAGGATGGTTATTATGAAAAAGACACAAGATAACAAGAGTGTGTGGATAAATAAAAGCCCTTGTACGATGTTGGTAGAAATGAAAAATTGTATAGCCACTATAGAAATCTGTATGGACTTTACTCAAAAAATTCAAAATAGAATAATCACATGATCAATCGATTCTGTTTCTGGGTATGCATCTAAGAGAACTGGTATTTGGATCCTGAAGAGATATATGCATTCTCATGCCCACTGCAGTATTATTCAAAATAGCCAAGACACAGAAATAACCTAAATATCCACTGAGAAATGAATGGATAAAGACATACATACACACAGAGGATGATTTTTTAACCTTAAAAAAAGGAGTTATTTCCATATGCAACAGCATTAATGAACTTGGAGTACATTATCCTAAGTGAAATAAGCCAGTCTTAAAGGAACAAATGGTACATGATCCCACTACATGAGGTATATTAAACAGTCAAACTCACAGACACATGGTGTGGAATGATGGTCGCTAAAGAGTGAAGAGAGGTGATTGCTTTTGAAAAGGTATAAAATTTCAGTTACACAAGATGAATATAGAGATCTGCTATACAACATTAGGCCTAAAGTTAACGACATTGTGTTGAGGACTTAGGTAGAGCTCAAGTTCAATGGTCTTATCACAGTAATTTTTAAATACTCAAGTTATGGTTAAGTATTATTCTATTACTGTCAAACAAAATAGTATTATGTGGGAAAATAAGAAAAAAATGTTACTGAAGATAAAAACACATGGGTGATATACCTGTGACTTTTAATGTGTATAATCATCACTTTGAAGTACATAAGCAAAGTTGAAATAATCAAACACATAAATCATATTTGAAAAATTTAACACACTCCTCTCAGAAATCAGTAAAACAAATGAGAAAAAATTAAGTATATAGAGAAACTGAATAAATCACATATAAATAGGCTTAATCTAATAGACAAATAATGAATACTGTACTCCACTTACATGGGTTACTCATTTTTAAGTAAAAACCTGTGCAGTATTAGTAATAGTGATCACATATAAATTCATAAAGATATTAACAAATTTCAAAGAGCAGCTTGTGTAACATTATATTCTCTAAATGCAATAAAACCAATTAGAAAATACTGAAGTAGTAATCAAAACATAAGCCTTTCAGTTAAATTTGAAGACAGACTCTACTAAATAACTTATTTGCAAATGAGACAATCTTATACTGTTTGTAAATAAGATTTACAAAAATTACGGATCTAAATATGTATAATAGTGATATATGGAACTGAAGTTTTTCAGGTAACAGTACTGAGTAGTATAAACAAAAGAAGGCAACTTTCAAATAATCATTCAAGACTCATGGGGGCTATGCTATTTTTTGCATGTGCTGAAGGTTTTTACTGATCAGCCCTGGATGTGGCACAAAAGCCTCTGCTCACACAGGGCCACCGTTGGAAGAAAAAAGACTATGAAAGCAGTTCCTGGCTGGCTGCCCACTCCAGTGTGAATTCTTTACCAATGGAAAAAATGGGGCCTGTTTTTCACTTGGTAAACTAGCCATCTCTCTTCAGAATACACTGGAAAACCCAGAACATAAACATTCCTGAGAGGCAACGCTATTTGTTTTCTGTGAAAAATAAGATCTTGCACTGACAACTCCATTAGAAAACAAAGATTTAACTGAATATATTAAACATTAAACTCAGTAATCTAAAAGAAGAGCAATGAGATAAACCTAAACAATGTGGAGGAGAGGACTTAATATAACTAAAAGCAAAATTAATGACAGAAAACAAACAGTTAAAAATAGATGCTTGAGTTTCCAGTTCTAGGATAAAAAATACATCATTAATTTCTTCTGTTCCATGTTTCTAAATTCAACAAAATACCCTAGAAAAAATTCAGAAGGCAATCATAAAAAAGATTCTGCAAAGCAGACAGAAAGAAAGTAGACTGACTAGAGTCTACAAGACTAAAGGGACACCTGTGAGTTTCCTGGGCTTTACTTTTATATTCCATACTTGCTAAATAGGATGTCAGGGAGCCCTCCAACCTTGAACAGAAAGACTGATCAAAAATAAATAAATAAATAAAAAACAATGAACACAATGATGTTAATAACAACAAAAACAAAATATAAAATTTAAGAAAAGCCTGATCTCTCTGACCAAGGTTACCTGGAAAGAGGATGAATAGCACAAACCTGGCATTCAAACCCATATGTTATGATATTCTAGGCCAGCTTTTCTGTGGAATTATCACCAGTGAGGCCTTGACAGGCCAAACCAGCTCCTCCTGCACCTCCCCACAGCCACACCTTGTCTACTCACTGACAGAACTCAGTGCATCTTGTGACGGCCACCAGAGCCTGCAGACTAGACCTAAACAGGGCACTTGCTTGCTTGATACTTAAGGAGTATCAAGCACCTCCTAATATAACATCCAACATGTCCAGGATACAGTTGAAAATTGCTCATCAAACCAAGAATCAGGAAAAACAACTTGAATAAGAAGTGAAAATTGACACATCATCACTGAGATAAATCAGATTTGGGAATTCTCTATCAAATATTTTAGAGCAGTCATCAGAAACTTACTTCAAAATAGGTACTTTGACCTTTGTAAGACCAATAAATCTATAAAAGAGTATATTTTATTTATAGACACAAATATCCTTCACAAACACATTATACTAAGTGAAATTAATCAGGCAGAGAAAGACAAATGCTATATAATCTCTGATATATATATATATATATATATGTATATATATATGGAATGTTTTACAAAATGGAGATAGAACAGACTGGTGGCTGCAAGAGGTGAGCGTGGATACAGAGAAATATTTGAAGTTCTTCTTTATTTTAAATAAATAAAAATTTTCAATGAGTATACAGCATCATCCAATATTTGTGTAATGATCAAATTATTTAATGAAAATAAGGTATTTATATATAACCTTCTATGTGTGTAAAGTCAAGAGTACGTAAAGAAAAACAACTGTACAGAAATATACCAAATCATGACCACACTGGATTGTAACTGAGAGGAACAGATAATGGATTTTATTTTACTCTTTATTAATTCTGCATTTTGAAATTTCAACTATATATATAAAGCTTGAGGAGGTTACTTAACAAAAGCAAGGTAAAAAGAGACAACCTACCTAGCTACCACAACCTACCTAGCTAACTGAGTTGAGCCAACAGCTCATGAGAAATAGGAAGATAGATATTTCTGGAACTCATTTCATGTAATAAGCTCTCTACTAAGTGGTAGATCTCATGGTGAGACTGTGGGATCAGTACTGTTCAATGATTAAGATTATATAAACTCACCATTACTTGATTCAAAGTGCAATATGTTATTCATTCCCTTAGTTTTCAAATGTCTCATTTTACATTGAATACTGATGATAATAAACTCATAGGGCTATGAAGGGGATTTATAAGTTAATACATCAAAAAATTTCAGACATTTGCCTGCCATGTTTTACATGCTCAGTAATACTATTAGTCTCTCCATTTTATAGATAAGGAAATTGAGGTTAGAGAAGTTATCTTTTGCCAAAATAATTTGCAAATAATGATCTTTAAAAATGAAAGACAGGTTATAAACTCAGAGAGGAGATGATTGGTAATATTCTATTACACAAATAACAGTGTATCAACACAGTCATTTGTAAAAAGGAAAAATTATATAAAATTGTATGTGTTTGAATGAGGATCTGTGTCTTAATTGGCATTTGATGCAAATTATGCAAGTAGAGTAATCATGATGAGACATATTTTAACTAAAGAACAAATATAAACTAAGGGAGCTTTATATATCAGAAATTATTTTACAGTAAGAATATTAAATACTGTAACTACTTAATAATTAAAAGCAGTATTGACTCCTTATAACAGTTGTGGAAGTATTTGTAATAAACTTAGAATTATAAATATATCAAGAAATTGACAAGAGACATTTGTCAAATGGAGCAAAGGTTTCTGATACAAGAAGACAGCCCACATGGTTGCCCTTTTCCATTAGCCATTGCTCTAGCTCTAGGATTAATAAATACTTCCTACTATTTTATTTATGGATAATATCTGCCACTTCAATAGGCTTGATTTTAATATAATACTATAATAAACATTTAATTTATTAAATATAACTGCACCTTTTAAAATAACTTTTAAAAATTTCCTGTGTTAATCATCCATTGTCATAAAACATAATAAATATATGTTTTACAAATAAATGATGTAATTAAATATTTTGGTGTTCATATTAGGTTTTCTGGTTGATTTTAAAGTATTCTTACCCTGAGAGAGATGTTATACTTCTCTAGGAGAATGTGCTTGTCTCAATCTTGATTTCAATTTCAACTTTCTACAAAATATTTTTTCTTGGCATAAAAAATAGTTTATTTTGGTAATTCTCCTGTAAATTAACTTAAACAATGCAGAAAAAGAACAGGAGAGTGTATTAAGAAAAGTTCTGGCATGACATGCATATGTATGTGTGTGTGTTTAGCCAGCTTTTGTATGAAATGGTAACTACAAAGAGAGCCTTTATATATAGATGGAAAAAAAGTTGAGTGCATTGTATTGTGTAAGGAGCAACCATGTTGTGCCTATCAGAAGGCATCTTAATAAACCTTAACTGTTTTTGCTTTCTTAAATAATAATCTTATTTATCACAACATAGACTTTCCTTTTAGAAGGAAATGGCAACCCACTCCAGTATTCTGGCCTGGAAAATTCCATGGACAGAGGAACCTGGCATGCTACAGTCCATGGGGTCGCAAAGAATCGGACACGACTGAGCGACTTCACTTTCACTTTTCACTTTCATGCATTGGAGAAGGAAATGGCAACCCATTCCAGTGTTCTTGCCTGGAGAATCCCAGGGACAGGGGAGCCTGGTGGGCTGCCATCCATGGGGCCACATAAAGTCGGACACGACTGAAGCAATTTAGTAGCACCAGCAGCAGCAGCAGACGTTCCTTATTTTCATATCCCTTCTTATCCATCTCAGATTCCTTTGACCATTAATACTATGCTTCCAATCTGTTACCTTTTGTTATCATTTAGCATATACCTGATAAAAACCCAATAGTATAGCAACATAAGTATATTAATCTATTGATTATATGCCAATATGAATGAACTATTGGAAAAGTTATACAATTACAGTCAAATTGGTGCCATTCTAAATCTGTGATAATAAATGTAGGACTCTCTTTTCATTTTATGGATTGTTTACCCATAGTGCTTACAATGACAATATCTGGTAAATAAAAGGTATATGAAATTATTTGCCAAATCAATGATGAAACTGACACATGAACAAATCCATCCCTTATCTACACCCTCTTAACAAAATCAATAAAAGGAGAAAAATTTCAAAGTCCATTCTCTTAGTCTTTCAAGCAGCTTGGTCTATATTCAATTTAATTAATCCCACATGCCAATGACAGACAGATCTCTCCAGCACATACCTCTGAGTTGCAATCCTATAAATCTAGTACATTATATTTTCACTTGCCTATATCAAAAATACTGCTACTAATTTAAAGTTCGAACTATAGTCCTCTCCTTACAACCTCTCAGTTTTTTCCAGTCTAGTTCCTTTCTAGAATTTCTTATTTCAGTGAATGTAGGAAAAGGAGTACTTCAAGGCTGTATATTGTCACCCTGCTTATTTAACTTATATGTAGAGTACATCATGAGAAACGCTGGACTGGAAGAAGCACAAGCTGGAATTAAGACTGCCAGGAGAAATATCAATAACCTCAGATATGCAGATGACACCACCCTTATGGCAGAAAGTAAAGAGGAACTCAAAAGCCTCTTGATGAAAGTGAAAGAGGAGAGTGAAAATATTGGCTTAAAGCTCAACATTCAGAAAATGAAGATCATGGCATCTGGTCCCACCACTTCATGGGAAATAGATGGGGAAACAGTGGAAACAGTGTCAGACTTTATTTTGGGGGGCTCCAAAATCACTGCAGATGGTGACTGCAGCCATGAAATTAAAAGACGCTTACTCCTTGGAAGGAAAGTTATGACCAACCTAGATAGCATATTCAAAAGCAGAGACATTACTTTGCCAACAAAGGTCCGTCTAGTCAAGGCTGTGGTTTTCCCAGTGGTCATGTATGGATGTGGGAGTTGGACTGTGAAGAAAGCTGAGTGCTGAAGAATTGATGCTTTTGAACTGTGGTGTTGGAGAAGACTCTTGAGAGCCCCTTGGAAAAGGAGATCCAACCAGTCCATTCTGAAGATCAGCCCTGGGATTTCTTTGGAAGGAATGATGCTAAAGCTGAAACTCCAGTACTTTGGCCACCTGATGCAAAGATTTGACTCATTGGAAAAGACTCTGAAGCTGGGAGGGATTGGGGGAAGGAAGAGAAGGGAATGACAGAGGATGAGATGGCTGGATGGCATCACTGACTCGATGGATGTGAGTCTGAGTGAACTCTGGGAGTTGGTGATGGACAGGGAGGCCTGGCGTGCAGCAATTCATGGGGTCGCAAAGAGTCGGACACCATTGAGCAACTGAACTGAACTGAACTGATGCTTATTCAACCCAAGAAACAGAGTCACTCTTGAAATCTTCCTATCTCTCCTCTTTCACTTTTATTTCTATCACTAATTCCTGCCTGTTTTAACCACCTAAAGTTTCTAAATTCAAATTCTTCATTCCATCTCTATAAGCCTTCACACTGGTCTAAGCTACCTTTTATTAAAAAAATGTATTTAAGGTTAATTTACAGGCTGTGGGGTCACCAGTTCAACAAGATAAAATTCTCCATCATTCTAAAAAGATCTTTCATGGACCTTAGTGTTCAATTTCCCCACCCCACCCCCTAGGCAACAACCAATCTAATTTCTATCACTACGGGGTTTCTCTTTGTTTGTTCGTTTTTTGTTTGTTTTTAGAATTTCACATGACTGGAATGATAGAGCTTCTACTTTTTTGTTTGAAAAAAAAATTTTTTTTTTTTTTAACAGCAGAATGTTTTTGAAATTCTTCCATGTAACATGTATCAGTGGTATGTCCTTATATTGACAGTTATCATCCTTTATGGGCTTCCCTGTTGGCTCAGATGGTAAAGCATCTGCCTGCAATGCGGGAGACCCGGGTTCGATCCCTGGGTGGGGAAGATTCCCTGGAAAAGGAAATGGCAACCCACTCCAGTACTATTGCCTGGAAAATTCCAGGGACAGAGGAGCCTTGTAGGCTACAGTCCATGGGGTTGGAAAGAGTCGGACACGGCTGAGTGACTTCACTTCTTCTTCATCATCCTTTATATAAATATATGAAAGTTTCTTAATCCAATCAAGATTTTAAATAATCCAAAAGCCTAACAAACTTATCTGTTATAAATAAAGATGCTATGACTATTTGTGTATAGATTGCTTTATAGACGTGATTTAATTTCTTTTTGGTAAATGTCCAGGTGTAGAATTGCTATTTTATATGTTAAGTGTGAAAGTGTTAGTCGCTCAGTCATGTCTGATTCTGTGACCTCAATGACCTGTAGCCGGCCAGGATCCTCCATCCAAGGGATTCTCCAGGCAGGAAAACTGGAGAGGGTGGCCATTACTTTCTCTAGGGGATCTTCTCAACTCAGGGATCAAACCCAGGTCTCCTGCATTGTAGGCAGACTCTTTACCATCTGAACCACCAGGGAGGCCATTTTATATGTTAAGCTTATGTTTAATTTCATAAGAAACTAGCAACCTGATTTCAGTTTTGGCTCATGAAGAAATGCCTACCAAGAGAGTGATTGTCCTGCTCTAAACAACTAAAAAACAAGAGGAGAAGAAAAAATGAAACAACGGTTACAGACACCGGACAATAGGCAGTACAGGACTGTGATTCCTGAGAGAAAAGAATACAAATGAGATGAGCCCGAAAGTTATGCCATTTCCTGCTACTGGAATGGTCTCCAGGTCTCAGCATTGGAAATGAACTCCAATCCTCTGGCTTTTACTGAGTTCAGGAGGCAAAGTTCAGAATTTAGGGAAACTGAGGTGACCAAAATTTGTAGCATAGAGCAGCACTTGGGTGGGGAGGGGTTACTAAGAGATGAAGAAGAGTCTCTTCGAGACTTTAGTTGTATTCAATTTGTACATAGGTGGATTAAAATTCCACAAGGCTAATATTAGAACTAAAGAAAAATGTCAAACAATTCCCAGAGCCTATAGCAACCACCTTGGAAAGACCTTTTATTTAGGATAATGAGTAGTGCCCTCAAAGAGTCTTGACTAAGACTGAAGCCTTCTCTGTAACAACTCTAGAAATGCTAGAAAACAAACTCTACATGGACCAATCTATTTGGTGAAAATTTAACTGAGTGCCAGGACAAAAATCTTTTGCTTTTCAAAATAGTACAGTTGATTAATAATGAATGAAGGAAGAATACTGAAACAATTCTGTATTTTTCTCTTCCATTAGAAATAAGATACAATACATAAATTAAGCCAATGAGGAATTATACAAATCAAAGGGAATCCCTAGAAGTCAGAGTGAGTAACTACCCTTGTGATATCACAGGACATTAAAAACACACACACATACATATGAGATTATAATTATTTAGCAAAGAAGACACTAAGAACCTCAAATGGAGGAGTTATACACCACTCTCCTACATCAAATGATCTCGTGTGTGTGTGTGTGTGTGTGCATGCACATGGGCATGTGCTCAATTGCATCTGACTCTTTGGGACCCATGGGCAGTAGCCTGCCAGATTCCTCTGTGCATGGAATTTTCAAGGCAAGAATACTGGAGTGGGTTGCATTTCCTACTCCAGACAATCTTCCTAACTCAGAAATCAAACCCTTGTCTCTTATGTCTCTTGGATTGGCAGGCAGATTCTTTACCACTGAGCCACCTGGAAAGCTCCAAAGAAGCTCTTACTTCCTGCCCAATTAACTGACATTGACGAAAATGAGTTATTTGAAGAATTTCAGCAGCTCTGATCATAAATTGTTATACCGACTGAAATCTATCAGTGCTAATCATATTTTCAAGGATAATTTATCCACAATGCATAGCTTGTTAAAATTCTACTGATGGACTTATTGTGACTTGACAAGATGGGTCAAGCACTTCCCAAATATGTGTAACAAAGGAAGTATAAAGTCAAACCAACTCAAGAATCTTAAATATAAATTATAAAAAGATACAGTAATTGATAGCATAACAGAAAATTTTGTGATATTTAGATTTTTTTTCCTTAAAGTTTGCCTCTTGATTTATTTTTATGAAGATAATGTACTAAAATTCACATTAGAAATGTGGAGAACTTGAATTTGCAAAGAGAATTAAAAGAAAAAGTTTTGAAGATGGATGAATTCAAAGACTTGCAACTTTTTTCTCCACAGGCATTAAAATTATTCTATTTCTAATTAAATATTTCACTTATGCAACAAAGTATATAATATGAAAATGACAATGTATATATTGTGTTCACATTTAATTTAAATCAAAATTTAATTTGATTTGAAAATTACATTTCCTCCAGTTCAGATTACAGACTTCTTATTTTCTAAACTTAATACGCCAGTCAGATAACTTGTTCTAAAGGACAAGTACTTGTTTTCTTCTACTTTTTTAGTTTAAAACTTTTAATTCACTTTCTGTATAGTACTCAACAACTCTGAAGTAGCAGAAAATTTAAAGTTAGTTCTCCTTAGAGAGAACATTAAGCACAGCTTTCTGACTTCACAGATAGCAAGTTCCTAACTAAACCAATATTTTAATTCACCATTAAGAGAGTGCACTGCTCTACAGGAAGGTCTGCTGAATCAGTTCTCTAGACTATAATATTTATCTGTTTCTGCTGTGCATTTGTAACCCGTTCTTGGCAGCAATTCCAAGATAAAAGTTCTAAATAAGTCCTTGAACAAGTCATTTGATGAAGTTTATGGAAAAATCTTCCCCAACTACCAAATTAGAACCAGGTTACACAGTTAGAGCTCCACTGGTCAAAAGCTAAATGTGGATGATAAATGTATGCATGTGTCCCTGTGCAAATGTGTTTCTCTGGGTGTACATAGCTCGATGGAAAAGACAAGGAAAGAGGATCTCCAGGAAACATAAGATTCAGTATTATTCAGTGTCTATTGTATGTTAGGCACTGTGAAATGCTCCATATTTATTATATAATTTGATTTTTCTACAACACTTAGGAATTATTATTATTATTAATTTACAGATAAGAGAACTGAGTTGAAGTTAATTAAACAATGCCCAATCTCAGCAACACAATGGAGTAAGAGAATTGAATGCCGGTAACCTAACTTTGGAGTCCATTTCCTTAGCTTTTTTTTTTTACTGCATTTCAAAACTAAAGATGAACATTTTTAGTTAATAGTATCTCAACACTATTTTCTCTCACTTCTCCTACTTAGTGGAAAGAAAAATAAAAACACCTCTGTACACAATTTTGAATAATACTGAAACTTAAAAATACTATTTATGAGACTAACTAATATTTTATTATTCAGTTCAGTTCAGTCACTCAGTCATGTCTGACTCTATGCGACCCCATGAATTGCAGCATGCCAGGCCTCCCTGTCCATCACCAACTCCCGGAGTTCACCCAAACTCATGTCCATTGAGTCGGTGATGCCATCCAGCCATCTCATCCTCTGTCATCCCCTTCTCCTGCCCTAAATCCATCCCAGCATCAGAGTCTTTTCCAATGAGTCAACTCTTCGCATGACATGGCCAAAGTATTAGAGTTTCAGCTTTAGCCATCAGTCCTTCCAATGAACACCCAGAACTGATCTCCTTTAGGACTGGTTGGATCTCCTTGCAGTCCAAGGGATTCTCAAGAGTCTTCTCCAACACCACAGTTCAAAAGCATCAATTCTTTGGCACTCAGCTTTGTTCACAGTCCAACTCTCACATCTATACATGACCACTGGAAAAACCATAGCCTTGACTAGACAGACCTTTGTTGGCAAAGTAATGTCTCTGCTTTTGAATATGCTATCTAGGTTGGTCATAACTTTCCTTCCAAGGAGTAAGCGTCTTTTAATTTTATTATTAATATTATGGAAATAATAAATATTCATATAACAAATGTAGAGGCAGAAAAGTTCTAAATCTGTGTCTTTATTTATATCATCAATACCTATATCTGTATCATGTCAAGGGATATCTGGCTAGAATACAACTCAAGACTATGTAATAGCTCATTTTAATAAAATAACAAGAATGATATTTACAACACTAAAAGTACATCTGCACTAAGCCCAGAGAAGTTCTGCATCCAAATTAGTAGCTTTACTCCAAAGAAAACATTCCTCATTTGTGCAAATTGAAACAACTTGAGGAGTCAGGAAAGTCAATAGATATTTAACTCAGGGTTTTACATTTGTTGGGGAAACAAAAGAACAGAAACACAAAGACTTTTGAGACATGTTTCCTTGTATACCAATTTCTACAAGATTTTGGATTTTAAATACACAGCTTCATTTATTAAGAAAAGGAAGCCAAAATATCAGCTATACCCCCAAACAATGGAATGCAGAAGTCTAAGCAATGCTTCATAATGAAATCACAAAAATCCTGTCATCTGCAATTGTTCTTCAGTCGCTGAGTCATGTCCAACTCTTTGCAATCCCATGGACTGCAGCACACCAGCCCTCCATGTTCTTCACCATCTCCCAGAGCTTGTTCAAATTCATGTTCATTGAGTCAGTGATGCCATCCAACCATCTCATCCTCTGTTGTCCCTTTCTCCTCCTGCCTTCAATCTTTCCCAGCATCACAGTCTTTACTAATGAGTCAGCTCTTCGCATCAGGTGACCAAAGTATTGGAGCTTCAGTTTCAGCATCACTTGTTCCAATAAATATTCAGGATTTATTTCCTTTAGGATTGACTGGTTTGATGCCCCTGCTGTCCAAGGGACTCGCAAAAGTCTTGTCCAACACCACAGTTCAAAAGCATCAATGCTTCGATGCTCAGCCTTCTTTATGTTCCAACTCTCACATCCATACATGACTACTGAAAAACCGTAGCTTGCTATACAGACCTATTTCTGCAAAGTGATGTCTCTGCTTTTTAATATGCTGTCTAGGTTAGTCACAGCTTTTCTTCCAGGAACAAGTGTCTTTTAATTTCATGGCGGCAGTTACCATCTGCAGTGATTTGGGAGCCCAAGAAAATAAAGTCTGTCACTGTTTCCATTGTTTCCCCATCTATTTGCCATGAAGAGATGGGATTCAATGCCATGATCTTAGTTTCTTGATTGTTGGGTTTTAAGCCAGCTTTTTCACTCTCCTCTTTCACTTTAATCAAGAGGCTCTTTAGTTCCTCTTTGCTTTCTGCCATAAAGGTGGTGTCATCTGCATAACTGAGGTTATTCATATTTCTCCCTGCAATCTTAATTCCAGTTTATGCTTCATCCAGCCTGACATTTCACATGAAGGATTCTGCATATAAATTAAAAGAGCAAGATTACAATATATATCCTTGATGTACTCCTTTCCCAATCTGCAACCAGTCCATTGTTCCATGTCCAGTTCTAACTATTGCTTCTTGACCTGTATATAGATTTCTCAGGAGACATGTCAGGTGGTCTGATATTCCATCTCTTTAAGAATTTTTCACGTTTTGTTGTGATCCACACAGTCAAAGGCTTTAGCATACTCAATGAGGAAGAAGTAGATATTCTTCTGGAATTCTCTTACTTTTTCTATGATCCAGTGGATGTGGGCAACTTATCTCTGGTTCCTCTGCCTTTTCTAAATCCAGCTTGAACATCTAGAAGTCTTGGTTCACATACTGTTGAAGCCTGGCTTAGAGAATTTTGAGCATTACTTTACTAGTGTGAGAGATGAATGCAATTGTGCCGTAGTTTGAACATTCTTTGGCATTGCCTTTCTTTGGGATTGGAACAAAAACTGACCTCCAGTCCTGTGGCCCCTGCTGAGTTTTCCAAATTTGCTGGCATATTGAGTGCAGCACTTTCACAGCATCATATTTTAGGATTTGAAATAGGTCAACTGGAATTCCATCACCTCCACTAGCTTTGTTCGTAGTGATGCTTCCTAAGGTCCACTTGACTTCACATTCCAGGATGTCTGGCTCTAGGAGAGTGATCACACCATTGTGATAATCTGAGTCATGAAGATCTTTTTTTGTACAATTCTTCTGTGTATTCTTGCCACCTCTTCTTAATATCTTCTGCTTCTGTTAGGTCCATACCATTTCTGTCCTTTAATGAACCCATCTTTGCATGAAATGTTCCCTTGGTATATAATCATGATGGTGTGCTCACTCACCTAGAGCCAGACACCCTGGAATGTGAAGTCAAATGGGCCTGAGGAAGCATCACTACAAACAAAGCTAGTGGAGGTGATGGAATTTCAGTTGAGCTATTTCAAATCCTAAAAGATGATGCTGTGAAAGTGTTGCACTCAATATGCCAGCAAATTTGGAAAACTCAGCAGTGGCCACAGGACTGGAAAAAATCAGTTTTAATTCCAATCCCAAAGATAGGCAATGCCAAAGAATGCTCAAACTACTGCACGATTGCACCTATGATGAAAAGGATATCTTTTTCGGATGTTAGTTCTTGAAGGTCTTATAGGTCACAACAGAACCATTCAACTTCAGCTTCTTCAGCATTAGTGTTTGGGGCATCAACTTGGATACTGTGATATTGAATTGTCTGACTTGGAAACGAACAGTGATCATTCTGTCATTTTTGAGATTGCATCCAAGTACTGCATAGCTAATTTCATGGATGTTTTACATTTATTACACTTCCTCAATGTTTGAATTTTTCTTTAGGACACCAAGAAATAGAATTGGGACCATGACCTTAGGGTCACTATTACAAAACCAATACACTTTCAGTCCTTTTGCTGAACAATTCTGAGACAAAACAGATGTACTCTTCCCTAGGCTAAGCAAGGCTGGTAAAGATTCCACCTACAATGCAGGAGACCCCAGTTTGATTCCTGCATCTAGAAGATCCCCTGGAGAAGGGATAGGCTACCCACTCCAGTATTCATGGGCTTCCCTGGTGGCTCAGATGTTGAAGAATCTGCCTGAAATGCAGGAGACCTGGGTTCAATCCCTGGGTTGGGAAGATCCTCTGAAGGAGGTATGGTAACCCAATCCAGTATTCATGCCTGGAGAATTCCCATGGACAGACAAGCCTGGTGGGCTACAGTCCATGGTGTTGCAAAGAGTTGGACATGACCGTCCGACTAAGCACCCACTCACATGCTAAGCAAGGCTGTGAACCAAAGTAAATATCTTGCTTATTAGGACAATACTTTGCTGATTAAGGGTCTCTTCAAGACCATCACTATATCTGGCCTACCAAGACAAAGAAAACTTGTAATAAACCCTGTCCATTCTACCTGTTCACCATCCTAAAATCACTGAATCCATGTCCTAAAACACTATAGACATCCCCTCACTACTCTTCCTATTTTGAGACAATGTTAAAATGTTCTCAAGGTTGGTTCACCCTTCCTGGAGTTAGTCTAATAAATTCAGCTTTGCCACATCCACAAGTTTTTTTTCCTGGTGATCTTTAAGAGAACTGACTATCAGCAATAAAGGTTTCTATCTACTAATTACACAGGTTGCTCTCTTTTCTACACATTTCAGTTTGTTAGTGTCCCTTGTAAAGAACACAGTGAGAAAAAAATACACACAATATTGCAGGTACAGCACAAATTCAAAAGAATCAAATGAATCGCAGAACAGAACCAACAACCTTCCTAGTCTCAAATTATGTTTTCAAAGTAAATTTTCTAATACTGAAATATATTCTCTAAATTTATAATTTTGAAATAGAAGTAAAAATTGACTACTAAATTTATTTCTAATATAATTTTATTTATTAACACCTATAATCATAGGAATAAGGTAATTTTCTATTGATATAAAAGTTCCTTTACACATAGTAGATAGCTAATAAATGTCTCTATAATCAAACAACAAAATGAAAATACAATAGTAGCAAGTAAAATACAAAGATGTATTTTATAAGAAGAACTGAATTCACTAGCCCTAAGGAATGCTGTCAATAAATTACATGTTGGTTTTTCATTTTATTCCATTTTCTATGAAAAGAAACTATCTTAACCATTATATGTTGTTCATATGCTTTGACTTAAGTGAATATTCTGTTTTATGGATTCTAAGAGCTTCTGCTCATCTAGAAGATATGCCCATGTTTTAAACATTTTTATTGTATTAAGATTTATCACTGCTGACCCCTGTGTATCAGTTTGTAGCATACTGAAAGAACAAATGATATTTGGTAATATTTTCTTCCATTATTATACTAAAAAATTATATGCTTGAAATACTATCCAGTAAATCATTTTTACTGTGATGTTTTGAAGATTATCTCTATACATTCAATATGCAGTAAACTATGAGTCATGATTCAATTCCTAGCCTTAATTTTAAAAATGTGTACATTTACTGGGTGTCTCCTTTGTTCCAGGAATGGTACTAGATTCTAGGATATAAAGAAAACATATAATAAAAAAAAATAGGTTCATTCACTTAATTCAAAATTCAAAAGGAGAGGACTTCCCTGGTAATCCAGTGGATAAGACTCCCCTTTTCCACTGCAGTGGGTATTGGTTAGATCCTTGGTTAGGGAACTAAGATCCCACATGCCACATCACACTACCAAAAAAAAAAAAAAAAATCAAAATGCATACTATATAAAATGACCCTCTTAAAACATTGCCCTCTACAGGAAGAGACAGTGTTTGCAATTTCTCGGTATAAACAGAAACAATAGTTGCATATGCAAATAAAATACACATTACACATCCTCTTTTTAAAGTTAAATGTACTGAGGTATAACTTACAAATAATATACTCATCTAGTTAAGTATAAACTTCAAATGAACATGACAAATGTACACAGTATGGCCATACTACCAAAAATCAAGATATAGAATATTTCCATCATCACCAAAAGTTCATTTTGTACCACTTTACAATCAGCACCTGTACCCTCTTGTCAAAGCAAGAAATCACTGATTTTTTTCTGCCATATAAACTTTTCCATTTCTAGAATTTGATGTGTAAGGAATCATACAGTTCGTATACTGTTTATGCCTGATTATTTTCTCCTTTCATAATATTTCTGGCTTTTATCCATATAGTTTTTATGCATTGGTATTAATAGTTTATTGCTTTTTACTGCTAACTATATCATATTGATATAGTACATTTTATTTATCTGTTCACCTATTGATACAAATTAACATTCTTTCTAGTTTTTGGTTCATATGAGTAAAGCTGCTATGAACATTTATATATAAGTTTTACCTGTCCACATGCTTTTATTTTCCTTGAATACATTTTAAGTAATAGAATTTCTAAATCACAGAATAAGTATATAATATTTTCTATAAGAAACTGCCAAGCATTTTCCAAAGTAGCCATATTATTTAAGTTCACAAAGGCAATAAATGAAGCTAAAAGTTATATATTTTCTTCATCACTTGATATTGTTAATATTTGTAAAGCTGTTTTAGTGGTTATTTATCAGTATCTCATTGTAGTATGAATTTACATTTCCTTAACTAACAATTGTTCACAATCTTTTCAAATTCTAGCTGGCCATTTGTTTGTTTTGTTTCATCTTCGAAACAGAAGTGCCTGTGTCCAAATTTTTTTACCCTTTTCAGGGTTTCTTATTGAGTCATTGGGGTTCTTTGAAAGTGAAAG
The DNA here is from genome assembly GCF_002263795.3 of Bos taurus. NCBI lineage: Eukaryota > Metazoa > Chordata > Mammalia > Artiodactyla > Bovidae > Bos > Bos taurus. The sequence goes on along the minus strand of NC_037348.1, from coordinate 37,920,254 downwards.
AGAAAGTCGCTCAGTTGTGTCCAATTCTTTGCTACCCCGCGGACTGTAGTTTACGGAATTCTCCAGGCCAGAATAGTGCAGTGGGTAGCCTTTCCCTTCTCCAGGGGATCTTTCCAACCCAGGGACTGAATCCAGGTCTCCCGCATTACAGGCAGATTCTTTACCAGCTGAGCCACAAGGGAAGCCCAAGAATACTAGAGTGGCCTATCCCTTCTCCAGGGGATCCTCCCAAACCAGGAATCAAATGGGTTCGAGGAATAGAACCGGGGTCTCTTGCATTGTAGGCAAATTTTTTACCAACTGAGCTATCAGGGAAACCCTTTATTCTGGATATAATTCCTGTGTCATCTGATTAGTCACCTCAGCTGTTACAACAAAACACTACAGACCGCATGGTTTAAACTACAGGATTTATTTTCTCACAGTTAGAGAGGCTGGGAAGTCCAAGATCAAGTTGTTGGCTGACTGGATTCCTAGTGACTTCTTGGCTTGCAGATGACTGCCTTCTTGTTTTGTCTTCATATAGCAGAGAGAGAAAGAGTGAATTCCTGGTATCTCTTCTTGTAAAATACTAATCCTATACTGGATCAAGGCCTAAACTCTATGACCTCATTTAACTATAACTACTTCCTTATTGCTCAGTTGGTAAAGAATCCGTCTGCAATGCAAGAGACCCCTGTTTGATTCCTGGGTCAGGAAGATCCCCTGGAGGAGGGATAGGCTACCCACTCCAGTGTTCTTGAGCTTCCCTTGTGGCTCAGCTGGTAAAGAATCCAGCTGCAGTGCAGAAGACCTGGATTTGATCCCTGGGTTGGGAAGATCCCCTGGAGAAGGGACAGGCTACCCACCGCATGCCACAAGACCCAGGACAGCAAAATAAATAAAAATATTAAACAATAAAAATACCTTTTAGTTGAACTTTGTATTATATTAGCTATTATGCTTTTTTCTAGAGGATGCAAAAATAATATATTCTTGTTCTTATAAAACAGAAGCTATGTATTAAGTAAACTATTCAATTAGGGAGACATTCATTTATATTTTTAAAACCTGTACCCACTGATTAAGTGGTTCTTTGAATTTTCTGGAACTAGATATTTTCCCATAAAGGAATAGGTTCAAACTCTCTATTACTTCAAACTAATTAGAAATAAATTGGTAAACTTAGTAAAATGTTCTTGGAATTATCAGAATAGAAATGTTGAAAACACTCAAGAAAATATAGTTTGGAAACACCAACTGCTAACCAATAATATGCCCAATTCTAAGCTATATTTGTTTATTTATGTTATCATTAATCATAGATCCAAACACTATACCTCAAAAAGTGAATCTTTGTTGGTATTTTGTGTGTGTATCTGAGAAGATACCATAATGATTGATTTCATTTCTACTGTGAACATGCTTTATTTTACTCCATGTCTGGCATTAAGTTAGTTTTTCTCAGATTCTTCAAAAATAAGTTGGAGGTGGGGTCAATAATACTTTCTCATTCCCACTTTATAGTAGATTGCAAATACAAAAAAATAGTTGCTTTTTTTATTCAGTCGCTAAGTCATGTCCAATTCTTTGAGACCCTATGGACTTCAGTGCATCAGATTTCCTTGTCCTTCACTATCTCCCAGAGTTTGTTCACACTCATGTACACTGCATTGCCGATGCTATCCAACCATCTTATCTTCTGTCTCACCCTTCTCCTCCTGTTCTCAATCTTTCCCAGCATCAGGGTCTTTTCCAATGAGTCAGCTCTTTGCATCAGGTGGCCAAAACATTGGAGCTTCAGTCTAAGCATTAGTCCCTCCAATAAATATTCAGGGTTGATTTCCTTTAGAATTGACTGGTTTGATCTCCTTGTAGTCCAGGGGATTCTCAAGAGCCTTTGGGGATAAATATCCAAGGAAAGTCTAAAAGAATAACTCTCAAGCTCTTTTCATATATAATTAAAATGTATATGCAGGTGTACTTAAATATAAGCTATGTGAAGAAGAGGAAGAGTAATGAAGCCACTCTCATTTACGTACTCTACTTAGACAAGTAAGGGATCATATAGTTTATATATATAAACATCCTAGTTATAAAGAGAGGCTAAATTACAAGCCTTATGAAGGGTCTATCATTGTGAGAACACACTTCTTTTGATTAACTTAGTTATGGAGAGGAGATGATCAAAGTTAGAAGGAAGAAGTTGTAAAAATTGTCTTTTCTTCCTGATTCATTCAAAAGTTTAAGAATTTGCTATAGATTACACATGTGTTTGTGGAGAAGGCAATGGCACCCCACTCCGGTACTCCTGCCTGGAAAATCCCATGGATGGAGGAGCCTGGTAGGCTTCAGTCCCTGGGGTCGCGAAGAGTCGGACATGGCTGAGCGACTTCTCTTTCACTTTTCACTTTCATGCATTGGAGAAGGAAATGGCAACCCGCTCCAGTGTTCTTGCCTGGAGAATCCCAGGGACGGGGGAGCCTGGCGGGCTGCCGTCTATGGGGTCACATAGAGTCGGACACGACTGAAGTGACGCAGCAACAGCAGCAACACATGTGTTTGAGGGCTGACTCTAGCATTGTTCAACAGTATGATCTTACTACACATCTGTCCTTAAAAGTTATGAAACTCATTACATAATGAGCAACAAAGTAACCATCTGGAAGTTTGAGACAAATGCACATGATAATGATTTTTACTTTAACTTCTACACTTTACTTTTTTCCTAATTTACTTTTCATGTAATTTCTATTTCACTTTAACATTATAAGACCACGGTGAGTAGATAGTAGTTGTAATTGTTTTATTATTGATAAAATCACTAGGATTTAGTGATCATCAGAAAATATATATATTTTTAATTAATTTATTTATTTTAATTCAAGGCTAATTACTTTACAATACATGTATCAGCCATGGGTATACCTGTGCTCCCCATTCTGAACCCCTCTCCCACCTCCCTCCCCATCCCATCCCTCAGGGTCATCCCAGTGCACCAGCCCTGAGCACCCTGTCTCATGCATCAAACCTGGACTGGCAATTCATTTCACATATGATATTTT